>NC_086444.1:223129071-223469071 GCF_028390025.1 Pseudophryne corroboree | reverse complement strand
GACAACAGGTGGGAATTATAGGCAATTAGCAAGACACCCCCAATAAAGGAGTTGTTCTGCAGGTGGTGACCACAGACCACTTCTCAGCTCCTATGCTTTCTGGCTGATGTTTTGGTCACTTTTGAAAGCTGGCGGTGCTTTCACTCTAGTGGTAGCATGAGACGGAGTCTACAACCCACACAAGTGGCTCAGGTAGTGCAGCTCATCCTGGATGGCACATCAATGCGAGCTGTGGCAAGAAGGTTTGCTGTGTCTGTCAGCGTAGTGTACAGAGCATGGAGGCACTACCAGGAGACAGGCCAGTACATCAGGAGACGTGGAGGAGGCCAACAACCCAGCAGCAGGACCGCTATCGCCGCCTTTATGCAAGGAGGAACAGGAGGAACACTGCCAGAGCCCTGCAAAATGACCTCCAGCAAGCCACAAATATGCATGTGTCTACTCAAACGATCAGAAACAGACTCCATGAGGGTGGTATGAGGGCCCGACGTCCACAGGTGGGGGTTGTGCTTACAGCCCAACACCGTGCAGGACGTTTGCATTTGCCAGAGAACACCAAGATTGGCAAATTCGCCACTGGCGCCCTGTGCTCTTCACAGATGAAAGCAGGTTCTCACTGAGCACATGTGACAGACGTGACAGAGTCTGGAGACGCCAAGGAGAACATTCTGCTGCCTGCAACATCCTCCAGCATGACCAGTTTGGCAGTGGGTCAGTAATGGTGTGGGGTGGCATTTCTTTGGGGGGCCGCAAAGCCCTCCATGTGCTCACCAGAGGTAGCCTGACTGCCATTAGGTACCGAGATGAGATCCTCAGACCCCTTGTGAGACAATATGCTGGTGCGGTTGGCCCTGGGTTCCTCCTACTGCAGAACAATGCTAGACCTCATGTGGCTGGAGTGTGTCAGCAGTTCCTGCAAGACGAAGGCATTAATGCTATGGACTGGCCTGCCCGTTCCCCAGAACTGAATCCAATTGAGCACATCTGGGATATCATGTCTCATTCCATCCACCAACGCCACGTTGCGCCACAGACTCTCCAGGAGATTTGGCGGATGCTTTAGTCCAGGTCTGGGAGGAGATCCCCCAGGAGACCATCCGCCACCTCATCAGGAGCATGCCAAGGCGTTGTAGGGAGGTCATACAGGCACATGGAGGCCGCACACACTACTGAGCCTCAATTTGACTTGTTTTAAGGACATTACATCAAAGTTGGATCAGCCTGTAGTGTGTTTTTCCACTTTAATTTTGAGTGTGACTCCAAATCCAGACCTCCATGGGTTAATAAATTTGATTTACATTGAGAATTTTTGTGTGATTTTGTTGTCCGCACATTCAACTATGCAAAGAACAAAGTATTTAATAAGAATATTTCATTCATTCAGATGTAGGATGTGTTATTTTAATGTTCCCTTTATATTTTTGAGCAGTGTATGTACTGTATATGTATGTATATGTGTATGTATGTATATGTGTATGTATGTATATATATATATATATATATATATATATTTGATTTACCTGAGACATGCATAATCCTTTTGGAAACCGTTTCCCCCCCCATACTTCTCAACATTGTAAGCTTGCTCGAGAAGGGGCGTGGCCATGACAAAAGGGGACGGTGCTTCGTGGGAATGCTGCAATCACAAGCCACACCTCCCGCTTCTGTCTGTCAGCACAGCATCTATACCAACTCCCGCCCCACCCCCCATCGGGACACTCTGACCTGCAGGTGGAACAGTCACAAAATAACAGGACTGTCCTGCGAAAAATGGGACAGTTAGGAGGTATGCTTTGTCTGTAAAAGAAGCGGTGACAAAAAAAACCATCCAATGTTGTTATTTCTTCAGTTGGCTGCGGGTTTTATTGGTTTTGTTTAATTTACTTGAGGGGGTAAAAGAATGCACTCCATGTGGTTGGATGAAGTGTATTGACACTAATAATGGGTTCTACCGTCCTCGAATATCTTTAATTAAATTCTTGACATGAGGCATTTTTCTGGTTGATAGAAGTGCTTCCTCCCAGCTTCAGGCATTGCTTTTTCACATCTATGAGACAAATGAGCCCAGTGCTGTGCATAATAACACAAAAACAAAACATTTGTAATTCGCATTAACTTGATGAAGTTGTGATTAAGAATTAGCAGCTTCATTAATTAAAGCTCACCTAACCAATTTGTGAGTAGAATAAAACTACCACCTTCCATTTGCAGTATTTAAAGTTGTTTTTTTGGTAATTTATCAGCCTATTTAAGAGCGACTTTTACTGTCCACTGTGAATGTACAATGCAAATGATGGGCCAATAAATGTATTGACAGGGATTGACTAGGGAAACTGTTTATGTGAAACTCAGGTTTTATTTTTTTAATTTTTTTAATGGAACTTAATTTTGTACACAATGGCAAAAATTAGTTGGCAGTAATGATAAATTTTCTAGGTAAAGCTGTAGTAAAATAAGTGTTTATATTCATCAATATATCACGTAAATGAGTAAACAGGCTTTTGCACTTTTATTTATACTTGCATGTATTGTCATAATCTTTGTGACTGTCTTATATGTACATTTATGCTGGGTCGCCACTGTCACAACTGAGGGCCTGAGCTGACGGGAGGCAGCCTCAGTTGTAGGGGCTGAGGTATAGTGGAACCTGGGAGGTTGTATCAGACCCCTAGACATGTAAGTAACATGTAACAGAATTGCCCGAAGGCGTGACCACGACAACCAGGATAAAAGTCAATGATGTTTATTTATGACAAAACTCCGTAACACAGCAGTAGTAAAAAGAAAACATAAAAATCAGCAGAGAATAAATACAGTTCCTGGGTACTACAGGGTGGCAAGGGCCACAGGGCTCTGGTAGTGTGAGATAGTTCTTATAATCTTCTAGGTGGAAAGTCCTTACCAGGCCCGACTGTAGCAATGGAAATAGCCCAGGATCGTACCAGCTGGTGTTCCAGGAAAAGCTGGGCTGCTGTGGGTAAAACGGCTGCTGTGGGTACTGGCTGGAACCAGACTGATGTTGACACGGAGTGAATACTGGCTGGAACCAGTTAAATAATAAATGTAACTTGAGAGCGATGAAATATGGAATGAAGTTTGGAGATTGAGAGCGGTGAAATTATAATGCCGGTGATAAATGATAATATGCAGAAAAGGGTACCGGCACTTTAAGAAGAGCTGACCTCTGCTGGAAGCTGGATGCTGAAAGCAGGTGGTTCTGTAGCTGGAAGCAGATGAATCCAATGAGGATAGGAGAGTCAGGCTACACCGCAGGTGGAATGCTGGTGCGGGTCTCTTTAGTGGAGGTTTGGAGATAGGAACTGGAACCTGGAAAACAACCACAGGAGAGAGACAAACTGGAACTAGGTTTGACAACCAAAGCACTGACGCCTTCCTTGCTCAGGCACAGCATATTTAGACCTGCAGCAAGGAAGGGGTTGGCTAGGCAATTATGCAGATTAACAATACAGACAGCAGATTGGTGGAAATGATCAGATGACAAAATCCAAGATGGCTGCGCCCATGCAGACACTTGGAGGGAAGTTTGGTTTGTAATCCATGTGAGAATTGAAACAGCAATGGCGGCGCCGGCCACAGGAGACAGGAGACGCCAGACTGATGATTGCACATCTAAACCACGCGGGCACAGCGGAGGCCGCGGCTGACGTAATCGCCACTCTGACACTCTGCATGCAGGAACTCAGGGACAGCGGCGGAGGCCGCGGGGAACGCCATTCCAGATGTAACATGGCGCCGCGGTGACCGCGTCTCAGAGTGACAGGAGAGGAGGCAGGAATGTGGACATCAGTGTAACGGATGGGATCCGGTCCTGGAACGCTGAGCCAGCCTCAGGAGGCATCTGAAGGGTAAGTAATGGCGTCCAGATACCCGGATCGTGACAGCCACAGTCTGCATCCACTGCTCAGCCACCTGCTCTGACTGCTGCTCTGTTCTACCCGCATACTTGCTCAGTTCCCAGTGGATCCTCTTCCTCTCTGGCTATGTTTGTCCCATCTACCTTGCAGAAGGGAAGGGCCTGTGGCCACATACCTTGGCTCACACTGTTCATATTGTAGCTATGGATTTGGAAGAATGTTTAGTGATTTTTTTGCCAGTTTGTCAAATTGTATTGCCCATTAGTCACCAGTAACAAACTTATAGTAGGTTAAAAAAAAGCTTTAGAGATGAGTTTGCAATCAGCCAATCTGGTAGTGTATGCGACCACCCACCGCTTTTATTTGGAGTATCCTTTGACCATTTGGAAGTAAACAAACACACTCTTTCCGTACATAACCATCTTTAGAATGCCATTTCCCCACCTCCACAGTGACAAGCGCACTTAAGGTTCAGATTCAGACAAATCGGATGTACACACTGCCGGTTTTCTGGTTGCATACATAGCCAATTTGCATGATTTATGGTTTTGTAAAATTAGAGGCCAGTAATAATACTTTACCATTGTTTACTTGTGTTGTACATGCTAAATGGGTCTATCTTAGGTTTGTGGTACTATGAAAAATGCCCTGGTCACTTCTGGGCCTGACCATGACACTGGCCATAGAAGTAACCATGAGATATGATATTTCCAAAATGTGTATGTGTTCAGTGTGTACTATTACCCTAAAAATGGCTGTCATGTTCTTGACATTCCTGTGACTGAAGTATTACAGAGGTAATCAATTCCCGAGGGGCTATGAAATTGGTCATTGAGATGTCCATACCTAGAAGTGGCTCAATTTACGTCACTTAGAAGATTAGCCCAAAGGTTGTGGTGGTGGTGTGTGTGTGTGTGTGTGTGTGTGTGTGTGGCGGGGGGGTGGGGGGTGGGGGGGAGGGGTTGGAGGCAGAGCATCCTGGTACAGGGATAAATTACTGCGATATCTGTGAGAATTCGTACACTTGATCGATGGCCATTGCCACTGACTTGTTCCATATAACTTTGTGAATCTGTTTTGACAGTACAGTTAAAATCACAAAAACATATGACACCCAAATCATAAAAAAAAAATAGTTACAACAGTAGTGCAAATGGGTAACATAATAAGCAGTAGAACACAGAGGAGATAATTAGAGTTAGTAGGTAGCAATTACAAGCAAAGAGTCCAGTGCCCTTTTAGATAATGACGGGCAGATAGTCCAAATGCTTAGGCTGGACAGCCTGCTACTTATATACAGCATATGAATCACATATAAAGGTGATATTAAAATAAGTTTGAAGATGGTGATAAGTCCTACCAAATCTGGTGAAGAGGAGCTGTAGATGGTGTTTGCTGAATGCAGAGTATCCTGGATATACCCTGCATAGGCTCCTGAGCTTGTATCCAGAAATGGTAACCATCAGTACATCTGGAAGTCCATGTGGCACAGGTGAATAACGCCAGCGCGTTTCAAGACTCCCCGGTCTCTTTCTTAAGACTGGTATTCCCCTGTCTCATTGTGAGCCTTTTTATGAGCCTCTAAAATCCTGCCCCCTCCTTAATGAAAACTCTGGGCACCGATTCCCGTTGACGCGTTTTCATCCCGATACCAGATGTTATGTGCCGCGGCTGGAAGTTGGTTACTTTGCGTCCCAAATGTCAGGAAATAGCGTTTTGTGTACCAACTAATATGATGTGATAAAATCAAAGTTCTGTGGTGATTAAATAGAGCCATTTTCCTGAAGATTTGTCCACACACATTCTTTTTGAAAAAGGCTTATACAAAAAAATGGTGTTCTAATATCGTTTAAGTGGATAATAATCCTTTTTCTTGGGCCAAGAGTCCTCAGAATGTTTATTAAAAAAAAGACAATATGTGTGATTGGGAAAAACATCTACAAATCAGTTACATTATAAAAATAGGGTAATAATTAATAATAGAATCCATTATTAAGCCATGTGTGTAATAATCTGTTCCATTATTACCCTATAGCAGGCATGTCAAACTCAAAATCCCAACTGGGCCGAGTTATCATGGACTAAATCTTGTGTGGGCCGCAAGAAAAATAAATAGTTTCAAAATGCTTGGAACCAGAAGCATTTTGGATAACGGATTATTCCGTATTTCAAAATATTTTAATTTTTTGCCCCCACTAGCATAGAAGCATAGAATTTGATGGCAGTTAAGAACCACTTGTCCCATCTAATCTGCCCCTGTTTTACCATATTTTTACCTCAAACCTTATTTGATCCTTATTTCTTTGTAAGGATATTATCCCATGAATGTTTAAATTGCTCTGCTGTCTTAGGGGTATATGCAATTGCGGTCGAATTCCCGAAATTGTCGAATTTCGGGTCATTTTCGCCCCAAAAAAAAATTTGTCAATGCAATTCAGTGCTTTCCGTCAAAAAAACGGACTTTCAAAATTCGACTTTTTGAAATTCGACTTTTTGCAAATTCGACTTTTCTGCAATGATACAAGTGCTGCAATTCGACAAAAGCATATTCAATTCAAGTTTGGAAATTCGACAGCAGTGCTTTTAGTCAGCAAATTCGTCATTTTCAATCCGCCACACTTTGGAGGGTGAAAACAAATAAAAAAAATTTAAACATGTTTTTTTTTTGTGTTTTTTTTTTTTGGAATAGCAGATCTATTTATATTAGAAGGGATTAGGTACTTGGTTTGTCTTTTTTGGAGGCACAAGTATTATTTATATATTTTTAAAAATATTTTTTTTTTTTTTTTTTAGATGGAATGGTAAAATCCCTGAAAAAAATGGCGTGGGGTCCCCCCTCCACAGCATAACCAGCCTCGGGCTCTTCGAGCTGGTCCTGGTTCTAAAAATCCGGGAGAAAAATTGACAGCGGATCCCCCATATTTTTAAAACCAGCACCGGGCTCTGCGCCTGGTGCTGGTGCAAAAAATATGGGGGACAAAACGAGCAGGGGTCCCCCGTATTTTTCACACCAGCATCGGGCTCCACTAGCTGGACAGATAATGCCACAGCCGGGGGTCACTTTTATACAGTGCCCTGCGGCCGTGGCATTAAATATCCAACTAGTCACCCCTGGCCGGGGTACCCTGGGGGAGTGGGGACCCCTTCAATCAAGGGGTCCCCCCCCCAGCCACCCAAGGGCCAGGGGTGAAGCCCGAGGCTGTCCCCCCCATCCATTGGCTGCGGATGGGAGGCTGATAGCCTTGAGTAAAATGATAGAATATTGTTTTTTCCAGAAGAACTACAAGTCCCAGCAAGCCTCCCCCGCAAGCTGGTACTTGGAGAACCACAAGTACCAGCATGCGGGAGAAAAACGGGCCCGCTGGTACCTGTAGTTCTACTGGAAAAAAAATACCCAAATAAAAACAGGACACACACACCGTGACAAGTAAAACTTTATTACACACTGCCGACACACACATACTTACCTATGTTCACACGCCGACATCGGTCCTCTTCTCCATGTAGAATCCACGGATACCTGAAAAGAAAAGATCAATATACTCACCTCAGCCAGGGTCCAGAGATAAATCCACGGACTTGGCAAAAAAAGAAAACGGACACACGGACCACCGGACTGAAAGGGGTCCCATGCTGACACATGAGACCCCTTACCCTGAATGAGACCTGTCAGTGACAGCTGTCACACAAAGGTCTCTAAAGCCAATCAGGAAGCGCAACTTCGTTGCGCTCACCTGATTGGCTGTGCGCTGTCTGAACTCAGACAGCGCATCGCACAGCTCCGTCCATTATATTCAATGGTGGGAACTTAGCGGCTAGCGGTGAGGTCACCCGCCGGTCAGCGGCTGACCGCGGGTAACCCCTCCGCTGACGGCAAAGTTCCCACCATTGAAACTAATGGAGCGGCTTTGCGATGCGCTGTCTGACAGCTCAGACAGTGCACAGCCAATCAGGTGAGCGCCACGGAAGTAGCGCTTCCTGATTGGCTGAAGGGACTTCAGTGACAAGAGTCACGTGATGTCCCGGTATTCGTGGAAAGGGGTCTCATGTGTCAGCATGGGACCCCTTTCAGTCCGGTGGATCGGTGTTCGTTTTCTTTTTTTGCCAAGTCCGTGGATTTATCTCTGGACCCTGGTTGAGGTGAGTATATTGAACTTTTCTTTTCAGGTATCCGTGGATTCTACATGGAGAAGAGGACCGATGTCTGCGTGTGAACATAGGTAAGTATGTGTGTGTCGGCAGTATGTAATAAAGTTTTACTTGTCACGGTGTCTGTGTACTGTTTTTATTTGGGTATTTTTTCCAGTAGAACTACAGGTACCAGCGGGCCCGTTTTTCTCCCGCATGCTGGTACTTGTGGTTCAACCAAGTACCAGCTTGCGGGGGAGGCTTGCTGGGACTTGTAGTTCTTCTGGAAAAAACAATATTCTGTCATTTTACTCAAGGCTATCAGCCTCCCATCCGCAGCCAATGGATGGGGGGGACAGCCTCGGGCTTCACCCCTTGCCCTTGGGTGGCTGGGGGGGGGACCCCTTGATTGAAGGGGTCCCCACTCCCCCAGGGTACCCCGGCCAGGGGTGACTAGTTGGATATTTAATGCCACGGCCGCAGGGCACGGCATAAAAGTGACCCCCGGCTGTGGCATTATCTGTCCAGCTAGTGGAGCCCGATGCTGGTGTGAAAAATACGGGGGACCCCTACTCGTTTTGTCCCCCGTATTTTTTGCACCAGCACCAGGCGCAGAGCCCGGTGCTGGTTTTAAAAATATGGGGGATCCCTTGTCAATTTTTCCCCTGCATTTTTAGAACCAGGACCAGCTCGAAGAGCCCGAGGCTGGTTATGCTTTGGAGGGGGGACCCCACGCCATTTTTTCCCGTTTTTTCCCGATTTTTAAAATCGCGGCAAAATCCGGCAAATCGGCTGTTTTTTGCCCGCGGGAATGTCGAATCCGTTTTTCATTGAATATGGTGAATTCCGGCAGCCACCTGCCGGAATTCACCTGTCGAATTGTGTCGAATTAAAAAACGGCGATAATTTGCCGCGATTCGCCGTGAATTGCATATACCCCTTAGCCTCTACCACCTCTTATGGAAGGATATTCCACTTGCCCACTACCCTTTTTGTGAAAAAAAAATCCTTAAATTTCCCCTGAACCTACCTTCCCCCAGTTTCAGTGCATGTCCTCGTGTTCTAATACTTCTCTTCATTTGAAGATTGTTTCCCTCCTGGATTTTGTAAAAAAAACTCTTGATATATACAGTATGAAAGTTTCTGTCATGTCCTCCCTTTCCCTTCTCTGCTCCAAACTATACATATTGAGATTTTTCATGTTTCTGGGTATGTTTTGTGATGTAGGCCATGCACCATTTTAGTTGCCCTTCTTTGTACAGTCTCTAATGCAGGGGTGGGGAACCTGCGGCCCTCCAGCTTTTGTTGAACACATCCCAGTAGGCACTACAACAGTTTTAGCATAGTCAAACAACAAAACTATAACAAGGCATGCCAAATGTCCCCCACCCCTGCTCTAATGTATTAATATCCTTCTGACGATATGGCCTCCAGAATTGAACACAGTATTCTAGATGATGCCATACCAATGACTTATACAGGGACATTATTACTACCTTCTTGACCTGCAATGTCACCAATCAAGATATGAAAAAGCACTGGTCCAAGTACAGATCCCTGGGGTATTGCACTGGTAACTTTTAGCTACTGTGAATGCACTCCATTTACTAAAACGCTCTGTTTTCTATCCTACAACCAAGATCTTATCCATTCAAACATCTTAGTAGCCAATCCCAAGCTTTTGAGTTTAAATTAGCAGTCTGCGATATGGGGCAGTGTCAAAAGCCTTACTAAAGTCTAGATGAGCTATATCTAGATGTGGCTCCATCTTTATCTATTACTTTAGTCACACAGTCAAAAAATGTCAATAAGGTTTGTTTGACATGATCTCCCCCCAGTTACAGTGGCAGTTACACGTAATGCCCCCCAGTGTAGTGCCAGTTATACATAATGTCTCCAGTATAGTGCCAGTTACACATATCCCCCAGTATAGTGCCAGTTACACATGTTTCCCAGTATAGTACCAGTTACACATAATGTTCCCCCAGTATAGTGCCTGATACACACAATGCCCCATTCCACCCTCATCCCCTGTGCAGAATGCCCCAGAGACTTACATTAGCAGGATGCTTCGTGGGCATGCTGCTTAAGGGGTCAGGGCGTAAGGACTCCGGCGGTAAGAGCTGTGGCTCTCTGTCAGGGCTCCTCGACTCCCCGCAGGCTGCTTAATACCACTGCTGGCAATGACTCAGTCTGTGGGTGCCGGTGGGTGGTGCAGACAGCGGGACAACATCACCGTGGGCGGACGGAAATGGGACGCAGTTCCACCCCAAGTTAACCCCTGCCAACGGCCTGCTAACGGACCACTTCCTGCAGACCACAAAAGGATGTGGTAGAAGGCCGCCAGTTTGACACTCCCGCCCTATCGTGTCTTCCTCAGAGTACTCCTACCTAGCAGCACAAGATTCCTGCTGCCACTCAGCTCTGCTCAGTAACGGCTGCTCCACACCCAGCATCTGCCGGGATTGTTTATGAACCGGCATCAATCACTGCTGTGACTCCTCCACTGGGTGCGGTTACCTCCGCTGGCTGACTAGAGGTGAGCTGCTCCCTGCTAACTGCTGCTTGGAGGTGTACCGCCTGTAACTCACTATCCCTGAGGCTGCCATACCATCGGCACTGGTGTTCAATCCACTGTCCTGCAGTTTGTGGTGACCCCCTGTGGTTCTAGCTACTTATCCTGCTTTGAGAACCGCTGTCCCCCTCCACAGTAGCTAGCACCCCCCACCCTGAAGAAGGACCCACAGGGATGGAGACACTAGGGATTATTGCTCCGTCATCAGGCACAATACAAATAGCAAAAAATTCACTCACCCTATAGCCCACATGTGTTGGTGGCGGCATCTGGACATGGAAGGACGGCGCCCACATATCACATCATCAATGTCTGCCCGTAACCATACCGACCAGCCTAATAAAAACAAATAAAAATTGCAACAGCTAAGAAAAGAAACTGGTTACAGTATCAACAGCGTACCCAATAATTGTAACATGTGGAAGATACAAAGTTGGAACCATCACAATGTACATACATTTACTGTATATACTAGCTGAAGTACCCGGCGTTGCCCTGGTTTAAATTAAATAGCTCCCGGTGCTATTCAGTTCAGCGTAATGATATGCCCGACTGGAGGACTTCTACTCGCGCTCTTCCTGAGGTGCGAGCAGAATCCGACTAAACTACTGGTGCAGTGCTGTTTTCTGCCCTTAGCGTGGTGGAAACAGCTTTGTGCCAGGCACTGATGTCAGAGAATGCCTGCTCTCGCGACTAATCACCCTGTTTATGGCATTCTCCGACATAACAACACACTGAATTGAATAGCTCCAGGAGCTACTACCTGGTGCTATTCAAATTTGCTTTGAATTGATCGAGCCCATTGAATTGGATGTAACTTGCAACATATTAAAAATAATTAGCTTAGTAGCTCTTCCAACACCTATGAGGTGGCTACCCAGTGATGTTTTTGTTTTTGGGGTGTCGCCAGGTGCCCTAATCCCCAGCTTTTCTTTCTGTTCAGTTATATAATCACTTTTCCATTGAAAGATGGGTTTAAAGTTTTCTTTCTGTTACCAATGTTGCTATTCCAAGGCTTTTGGCTGCACAACATTTGTTATCTTCCCATCTCCATTTCTCTCAGTTATTACAGTTCATTAAAGTTTTCTTACCAATACATCCAGTGGAAAGCCCAGAACAGGATCCCCAGGTAAAAGTTCTGGCCAACGTACGCCAACGTGAGGTCCGACTGGGACCCCATCCGCCAAGTATGCCTTCTGGGAACTAAAGTTAACACTCTGTAAAGTTTCCATCCAAATCCATCCAGTGACAGGCCCAGAACATGCTCCACAGGTCAAAATTGTTGCCAGGGTGCACAAATGGGAGGCCCAACTGGGACCCCAACCCCCTAGTATGTCTGGGATCCAGTGTTACCACTTTGTGAAGTTTTCTTCCAAATCCATTCAGTGAAAGGCCCAGAACAGGCTGCCTGGTTCAAAGTTCTGCTCGGCGCATTCCGCTGTGAGGTCCTACTGACCCCAACCTCCCTAAAATCTGGCCAGGATCCAGCTGGATCACCTCGTGTTGGTCTCAACCCAATCGATGCAGGGTTGTCCAAATGCAAAACTGGATAGACCTGACAAACAAACATACCAATGAATTTTATATATATCCGGTATATATATATATATATATATATATGCACATACATTTTCCATCCTGAAAATATTCTCCTGTTTTTGCTAGTTAAGTTACAAAGGGACGCTTTTTTATCTTTGCTGTCTGGCTGCCGTAGCTACAGCCTCTGAACTGCTTTCTGTAGTTCAGCCTTTAATTAAAATCAGAATTACATTAATAAGACCATTGCACATCGATGGACGGAGTTTGGGTCACATACTCCTTCAGGCAATTTATTCCAGGTTGTCTCATGTGGGTACTAACGCTTCTTTAGACTCGTGTTACTCGGAGGACAATTTGTATGTATGAAAATAAGAAGTACATTGTCTTTTTTAACGTGGCAGCTGATGCTTACCCAAAAATGTAAATTTACACAGATAATCAGTTTCAAAATGGTGCTTTGAAGCAAGTATAAATAAAGGTTACATTTGTTTCATAAGGGTGACATGTTTTATTGCTGTTCCGTAATTGCCGCCTTATATGCCAGTCTGAAATCATGATCATAAACTGTTGGAGATGAATTTACCATTGCCGACAAACAATACAAAGAGAGAAGAAACAAATAATAAAAAGCCTGTAATTAGATGCTACATTAAGAAAAGTTTTTCATGTAACTCATACAGTGTCTTGTATATGTCTTTTTGTATTCTATTGATTGTGTGTATGGAATGGACAATTACAGTGGATCATAGAACAATTCTTCCCTGCTGAGTTGACATTATTTTAGCGAGACCCATAATGTCCCCTGTTATTTTTATTTAGATTTTATATTGTGACTAATTTCAGAGATTTCTTAATTGCTGCAGAAATGTTTGTAGCAGAAAGAGCAGGGCCCCTGAACCACTGGCATCAAATAAAAGTACGCTTTGGCTTGCACAATAAGTAATATACTGTAGCACAACTTTGAAAAAGTAATTACAAAATCTTAATTTTTTTTGTTACATTCTTAACACTCAGAACAAGATTGAGAAGCTGCACAAGTCACAGACCGTGTGATTATCTTCTATGGAACCTGACTTGCTGTTACATTCTTGATGAGCAGTCAGACAGTTTGAATGCACGCAGACAATTGCAA
This sequence comes from Pseudophryne corroboree, assembly GCF_028390025.1. Lineage (NCBI taxonomy): Eukaryota > Metazoa > Chordata > Amphibia > Anura > Myobatrachidae > Pseudophryne > Pseudophryne corroboree. The sequence continues at coordinate 223,455,822 of NC_086444.1, read as the reverse complement.
GCTCTTCATCCACCTAATATATACATGGAAGAAGCTGCCTGCAGCATGTCCCTTGCCTTTTATTAAAATAATAATAATAATAATAATAATAATTTTATTTATACAGTGCTTTTCTCCAATAGGACTCAAAGCACTTTAAAGGTGCATACACACCAGGCGGTTTCCCTACCCTTCAAGGCCGCCGATATAGTGCATACACACTGAACAATAACGCAAGCGATATTGTTCAGTGACGTCACACTGTGTTCGGCCCGTACATGCCGCTTTGGTCGCCAAGTCTAAATTGAGCTGCATGCACAGGCGATAGAGGGGTTCGATAACCGCTCATCGTTCGTAGAGTACACACTGGGCGATATTACAAACAATAACACTCAGAAGGGTGAAAATGATTGTTTCAAATGTCACATAGTGTGTTTACTTTTTAAGATAGCAGTTGGCAACAAGCACATGGGGCAGATGTTTTAAGCCTGGAGAAGGGATAAAGAAGTGATAAAGCACTGATAAGTGCAAGGGGATAACACACCAGCCAGTCAGCTCCTAACTGTCATTTTCTCCGGCAGGGTAACATTGGGATATGAAGAAGCGACAGTGGATTTGCACCAATCGGTCAAAGCTTTTCGGACTCCCAGTATGCAACGGGCCCGTCCATATATCCCCGCCTCCTGGCTCAGGCAAATCCGTTTTTTGTTTGGTGCGGCAGGAGCCAGGCCATGGTCAGAGGGCTGCTGGTTTTTAGCAGCCCTAAGCTTTCTTTATTTTATTTTTATAATCTTACTATTTTTTTCTTGAGTGATCTTTCTAAACAGCGTCTTATACGTACCTTAGAAAGAGTCGCTCCAACAACTCTCCGCCGGGTTGATAGAACGCTTACCCACGAGTACAATACTGTTTCGGCGGCCGTCTGTGTCAGATATACTAGCAGGTCCAGCAGACGTTACCAGGCTGTGGCCGGAGCACGGGGAGAAGGTAAGGCATCGGTTCCGCTTAGAAGGGGAGTATGGACACAGCCACACTGTTTTGGGAGGAGACTACCAAACAGTTGCTGATGCTGCTGCCACCTCGGGAGCACCAGTGCTAGGCCTTAGGGATCAGAGACTCCAGGAATAGTATGAGGTCACGATCCCTAGGGTTGATGTCAGCAGTGGGGAGTCAGACGCTCTCCTGGTCGCCCCTCCCAGTTCATAACCAGTTTCCTCCGAGTCTCCCACCATGAACTGTTTCCCGCTTACGTCTCAGATGCTGTAGACGAAGGGGACCCAGTCGCAGCATAGACGGCTGTGTGACGGGTGCGTCTGTGTTCACTGAGCGTCTGGGTTCACTATAGGTTTATGGAGCGGCAGTGTACATTAGTAGCGTCTGGATCCACTCAGTGTTGGCTAACGTATTGATTCGTCCTGGAAGCGAGATGAGTCTCAATGTATCCCACTCTACTGAGTACGGGTAATACAGCACTAAGTCTATATCTACCTTTTTGAGTACGAATGGTTAGATAAATGCCTATTACATATGAGTCTGTATACTATTACTGTTGTTTCTTTCGCTATGTGTCTGAATACGGTAGATCTGTTTAAACATGATTCAGTAACATGTTCTCCTATATACTTGAAATGTAGTTGTAGTTGATGATGTGCTCATATTGTTTATTATACTAATGTATAACATGTGACTGACTGCTCGTGTGTTTGCTGACTTCACTATATATTCTGTCAGTTTTTTTCTATTCCAATCCTCAATGCTGGTGCATGGGTAGGGTCGGATTGTAGGTCACTTTAAAAAGCTTAAAGTAATTTCAGTCACAAATTGTGTAGTACACTGTGGAAGTGTTGATTATTTATCATGTCTAAGAGCAGCAAAGGTGAGGAAGATACACTCACAGCAAAACCAACACTCATATCATGTTTGTCTTGCAAAGCTGTGTTAATCTCTCTGGATCTGGTTCAGGATGGTTTGTGTGCAAATTGTTTTACCTTTTACCAGGGTCTCTTGAAAAATACAAGGCAGATTCAGGTGCAGGTTGATCTACCTTGGGCTGTGTTTGCACAGACATTATCCAGTATAGCTGAATGGATAATTCCTCCAACCCCTGTACCAGGGATAGGTTACACGATTAACGCTTACATGCAGCTTCACATCTGCGGTTTATCACTTCCAGCAGCACACACTCAAAAGAAATAGGCTGATAAGCCAGTGGTAAGTAAATCTTCATCCTCACAGGCTACACATGTTTCAGATGAGGATTGATCGAAGAATAAAAGCTCAATAAACTCTGCTCCTGCATACAAAGAGGAGGAGGAAGGTCTCAGCTCAGTGGATATAGCTGAGTTAATTAAATCAATGAAATCCATTATTTCCTTAGAGTATTCAGCAGAGCCTGTGTTAAAAACCAAGGCACCTGTGTTTAAACATCCCAGAACAGTTAAGACTGAGTTTCCAGGGTCAGATCAGCTGACGGAAATAATGGAAGAGGCTTGGGCTACGCCCAATAAGAAGTTTAGAATTTCTAAGAAATGGAATTTCAATTATCCTCTTCCAGCTGGGGATTGTTTAAAAAGGGAGTTAGCTCCTAACGTAGATACGCATGTGATTCGACTAGTGTGAAAATCTACATTACACTACCTTAGCCTTCAACATCATTAAATGATGTCACAGATAGGAGAGTGGATGGTTTTTGAAAAACAATTTTTTTCCCTGTCTGGGACAGTCATAAGGCCAGCCATGGCTTAAGCTTGGATGGCAAAGGCAGTGGCTGCCTGGGCTGATGCATTGGAGGGGGATTTTTCAAAAGCGTCTACAGAGCAAAAATCCCGTATAGCAAATATAAAACAGGCTGCAATGTTCTGAGAAGAAGCAGCATTGGATATGGGTACTATTTCCTCCAGGGCATCAGCTTCAGAAATTGCTGCTCGCAGAGCAGTTTGACTACGTACGTGAAAAGCTGATTCAGAATCTAAGAAGGTTTTGGAATGTTTGCCCTTTTCAGGAGATATTCTTTTTGGCAAAGAATTGGCAGATATTTTGGAGTTAGAAGCAGACCCCAAGAAGGTAAAGTTTCCTTCCACATACAGTTTCAAACCTAACGTTCCGGTTTTTCGGCCATTTTTGAAAAAGTGATGGCAGGCAGTCCCAATACAACAAGTCTGGTAAGACTAAAAAGCATTGGGCTACCAGAGGACCAAGTGGTAAAGCAGATAATAAGCCATCAGCCTGATGGTGCGGGACTCCACTTGGGGTATCCCAGGGTGGGGGCCGACTTCTTCAGTTTGCACTGGTCTGGCAGCAGTCTACAAGAGATGCCTGGGTGCAGAAAGCGGTATCTCTAGGTTATTCTTTTGCCTTCAAGAAGCACCCACCTCAAAGGTTTTTTTGTACCAGCCCGTCTCGGGTAGAGACGAATGCCAGGGCTTTTCAAGAGGCAGTTCAGAAATTGCTTCAGTCAGGAGTATAATTCCAGTTCCTCCTGCGCAACAAGGACAGGGTTTTTACTCCAACCTGTTTCTAGTTCAGAAACCAAATGGGTCATTTCGGCCCATTCTCAATCTCAAAGTACTTAACAAGTACATTTGGTTACCTCGGTTTCATATGGAGACTTTACATTCCATAATTTTGGCCATGGAGCCAGGGGATTATATAGTATCCTTGGATATACAGGATGCTTACCTACGTGTTCCTATGGCACTGTCCCATCAGTGCTTTCTCTGTTTCGACAATAATATGTCTGCAAAGGCACGGGTGGCTCATAAATTGGGCAAAATCGTCTCTGCTTGCGTCACAGCGGATGACTTACTTGGGGGCTGTATTGGATTCAAGTCTTCATAGAGTAATTTTACCTCAGAACAAGATATCCAAGGTTCAGGCAAGGATTCGGGACTTGCTACACAGTCAAAAGGTATCCATTCACGCAGCAATGCATGTGATGGGATTGATGGTGTCAATGGTCACATGGTGGAGTATGCACAGTACCACTCGAGGCCTCTGCAGCATCTGATTCTTGCCAAATGGAATGGGTTGCATCAGATGATAAAAACGCAGACTATGGTTCTTACGATAGAAGTAAGAAGGTCATTAGCCTGGTGGCTACAGACATCCCATCTGTACAAGGGGAGACCATTTTGGTTATCAAATTGGGAAATTCTGACGACAGATGCCTGTCTCCAGGGCTTGGGAGCAGTGTCATGAAGGTTGTATTTCCAGGGGAAATGGACCAAGGAAGAAGGTTGCCTGCCAATAAATATATTGGAACTTCGGGCCATATACATGGCACTGATTCAGGCAAAGGACATTCTTCAGGGAAAACCAGTCCAGATCCGCTTGGACAATGCAATGGCAGTAGCATACCTCAACCTTCAGAGAGGAACTCGCTGCCGAAAAGCAATGAAGGAGGTAAGTCACATACTAAAGTGGGCAGAACTTTTATCATCCAGCCTTGTCCGCAGTGTTCGTTCCGGGAATCCTAAACTGGGAAGCGGATTTTCTTAGTCGACACGTCATTCAGGCAAGTGAATGGCCTCTACACCCGGAGGTCTTCTAGACCCTAGTAGACAAGTGGGGGTTGCCAGAGATATATCTCATAGCTTCCCGTCTGAACAAAGCTCTCACATACGGGTCAAGAACAAAGGATCCCAGAGCAATCTCTGTGAATGCCCTGTCAGTGAGATGGGACTTTCATCTGGCTTTATGTGTTTCCTCCAATCACCCTATTTCCGAGGTTGGTGAGAAAGATAAAGCAAGGAAAGGGTGCTGTGAGAGCTCCATCTCGGCTTGGTACACAGATCTGCAGAGAATGTCGATGGGTGCCCCACTCCTGCTCCCTCAACGTCGAGATCTACTGATGCATTGTCCTTGTTATCACAGACATCTGGATCGACTGTCTTTGACGGCGTGGCTCTTGAAAACTGTATCCTGAAGTCAAAAGGATTCTCACAACAGGTAAATCAAACAATGCTCAGAGCAAGGAAACCTTCCTCAGCTCGCATTTATCACCGAATATGGCAAACCTATATTCATTGGCGCAGTGAACGGAAAATGGACCCTAGGTCATTCAGAGTTTCCAGGGTCTTAGCATTCCTTCAGGCAGGAATGGATAAAGGTTTGAAGGTGGCTACCTTGAGAGTGCAAGTGTCAGCATTGACTGTATGGTTCCAAAAGAAAATTGCCAACTTACAGGATGTGCATACTTTTTTCCAGGGAATGCTGCACATTCAACCTCCTTTTGTTCCTCCTACAGTGCCTTGGAACTTACATTTAGTCCTATGGGGCCCTTCAAGTTGCCCCATATGAACCACTTAATAAAGTGGATCTTAAATGGTTGACAGCTAAAGTTCTCTTTCTACTGGCCATGGCATCAGCTAGAAGAGTGTCTGATTTAGGGGCATTGTCAGGTCGTTACCCATTTCTGATTTTTTTTTAATCCAGATAAAGCAGTTCTCAGAACTAGATCTGGGTATCTTCCCAATGTGGTGTCTAAATTCCACCTTAACGAACAAAAATTGTAGTCCCGGCTTTCCAGGTACCGGGCCTTTCTGTGGGATATGCATCGCTAGATGTGGTCCTACCTTAAGGATCTACGTGGATCGTACCAGTGCCATCAGAAAGATTCTCTCTTCATTCTCGACGGATTTCACAAGAGAGGATGGATGGCCTGCTGATAAGCAGACACTGGCAAGGTGGCTTCGGATGATGACTTCAGAAGCATATTCTCAAGCTGATCTTCCTGTTCCGTAATGTCTCTGCTCACTCTACTCGTAAGGTAGGTCCATCATGGGCAGCACAACGTGGTGCTTCAGCAGAACAGATATGTAAGGCAGCCACATGGTCTTCCATTAACACATTCATTAGACATTATGCCATGGATACCTTTGCTTCTCATGACGCTGAATTCAGGCGAAGGATTCTCCTGTCAGGAACGTCCCGACCACTAAATTGCTTTGGGAAATCCAAATGTTATCCTGTGTATAACCTGTGGACCCTGCCGGAGAAGTATACGTTATGGTAAGAACTTACCAATGATAACGGTATTTCTCCTAAGTCCACAGGTTCCATAGGGATCCCACCCTGACGCACCTGATTTGAGGATCCTTTTACTCACTAACCTCTTCCTTCTTGTACGGAAGGGTGTATATGTGTGTGTGTTCTTCTCGCCTGATTAGGGCTATCTATGATGCTCCTGCATTGAGCTTTGGAATACAACTGATTTGCCTGAGCCAGGAGCGGGGATATATGGACGGGCCCGTTGCATGCTGGGAGGCCGAAAAGCTTTGACCGATTGATGCATATCCGCTGTCGCTTCATCATGTCCCATTGTTACCCTGTGGAACCTGTGGACTTAGGAGAAATACCGTTATCAATGGTAAGTTCTTACCATAACGTATATATATTTTCAAATCCGTAATGATTGGATGGTGCGTCATCACCTTGCGCTTATCACAGATTTATCACTTCTTTATCCGTTTTCCAGGTTAATATGTCTGCCCCATTATCTTATAAAGTATCATTAAGCAAATGCAGACCAGGAGTATATATAGACAATGGCCTGACATAACTTTATAAGCAAGCAGCTTATAGTTCTGCTTTTGGAGTCCTTTGTAGGATTACTGCAAAAGCAGAGAATCCTAATATATATTGAGAATACCAGATACTTCCAATTTCAACCCTCTGACCACAATTTATTCAGTTTAATAATTTTGTAAACCTTTCTTCTAAATATGTACCTGTGTTGCCACCTGCAAAATGATGTGTGACAGCTTTTAATGACTCACAAATAATTTAACTTGTAGAATGTGCTTGTTTCATGTCATATTGGAGAACATCAATTCAATACATTTTCTTTGCACAAGTTTATGCTGATAAATTCTGTCTTCTGTTTGTCCTGGCTCTGACATGGGGTTTGAAACAGTTCAAAACCGGGACACATCCCTTTCTTACCGCGGCACCGATCTGGATTATTCCCTGGTTAGCGCTGTTCACACTGCACACAGCTGCAGTGCCGGCATTTGGAGAGGACATCTCCTTGTGCCGGGAATGCGACTACCCTGATTTGTGAGTGACGCCTGTGTTGTGTGACTCATGTTACCTGTACATACTTCCACCTTACACCTTTCACAACATCCCGGGTTATTGCTGTGGTGTTAATGGGGAAGTCCCTCATGGTATATTGAAGTACACAAATATAGGCAAATTCATAATCATATCTGCTCTTAACAGTGTTTGGTTGAACAACGTGAAGGTGGGAGTTTGTAGGCGGCTTGATCACACCACTATGCTTAAAACCAGGTTAAAAAGTATGGGTAATTGATGGTTGAAGAAGTTATGCTGTGTCTGATCACGTGAAAACTTGTTTGAGAGTTTTGCCATCTAATGGAGTCAATAGAAAATGTTTTAAACTTGTTAATTTAGGGATAATTACTGTACAGTATGTGACCATAGCAAACTGTGTTTCTTAAGTGTTTGTCTTGGATGAAAAGATTGCATTTATAGTGGAAGATGAACTTGCTATTAACTGATATATTGAATTCAGATCTTAAGTAAGATGTAGTAATTAATTATGGTAGTTGGGACTAATGTGTAACTCTGCAATGATCTTTCCAGTCTGAGGCCAAATGGTACTACAGTACAGTAGAGGTTCTAAAACTCCACCGTTACAGTTCAGGTTTTAAGCATACTCATGCTTGAGCACAGGTGACTTAATTAGCACAGATGTGTCCTCTTACATCCTTGCTACAGTCATGCTAAACATCCCTTGAAGTCGCTCCATGCCGTGGTGGGACTCTAGTGTTGAGCGTCTTTTTTGTCCCCGAAAATGCATCTTAGATGCAAAGTAAAGTAATAGCACACACAATCGGCTTCTGGTGATTAAAATGATATGTAGCATGCCTATATTCTGTGTGTACTTGCTGGTATATCTGCATCCAAAATGCCATGTTAGTGTTTTCCAGGAAAACACTGTAGCATAGCATTTTGTATGCAACCACAGTCGCAGTCACACACAGAATATAGGCATGCTGCATATCATTTTAATCAGCAGTGCGTCCTATTTCATTACTTTGCAAAAAAGATGCTCGGCGCCACCGAGTCACTCGGCACTCATGCGTCATGTGTAACGCAACTTGTAGCGCACCGAGCAAAGATGTAAAAGGACACATCTGTACCTCAATTTCATTTAACCATGTGGACTCAAGCATGGATACACTTAAAACCTGAACTGTAATGGCAGAGTTTGGGAACCTGTGTGCTACAGGTTGAGTCTCCCATATCTGAAATACTTGGAACCAGGAGTATTTTTGAATATTTGTATATTACAATGAGATATCTTGGGGATGGGACCCAAGTCTAAACACAAAATTAATGTCAATTTCATACACACCTTATACACATAGCCTGAAGGTTATTTTATACAATATTTCTTATAATTTTGTGCAATAAAACTAAATTTGTGTACAGTGAACCATCAGAAAGCAAAAATGTGACTTTATCAGTTGAGCTCAAACAATGTTTATTTTTGGATATCTGATTTTTGGATATGGCAAACTCAACCTGTATCTTGATAAGTTACTGACTAATACCGCTTTCAGATCGCAAATGCCAGATCCCACCCGGAAAGAGAAACGTGTCCTTACCGGGTGTGATCCAGCATTTGCTCTGCTTTGCTGGCTTTCCGACCCGGCAATATACCTGGTCGGTTGCCATAGCAGCGGGGGGGGGGGGGGCACAGCAGGGGCGGGGGTGGAGGCGACGCTGGGAGATGAGCTCATCTCCTGCGCTGCCTTTCCCTATGCTGTGAATGGGAGCCGTGTATTTAACCCGGGTATACCCCTTCTTATATACTAGGTTGAATTACCGGGTCAGTCGACCCGCTAATTCGGGCAAAGTGCTTTCACATTGCACACTGACCCGTGTCGACACGACAATATGCCGTGTCGATACCGGGTTATTTGTGCGATGTGAAAGGGGTATCAATGAATGGTTTTAAGTGAATGTGTTTGTACCATTGATCATATGAAGAAATGTACTCTTTGGCTCCAAAGGGTCAATTCAGTTAGGCATGAACAGGCTCGCACCCTGAAGTAAGTGCGGCTGTAAGATGTGAGTCAAAATTTTTGTAACTCCCCCAGTTTTCCAGTTTGTATTAAACTTTACACAGTTTAATCTCATGATTTACTCTAAGATGAAAGCATAGAACAAATAAAAAAGTGTAATATAGTAAATTCCACCACTCCATGGCATGTTTAAGATCAAAATGTTGTATTTTTATTAATAGCATTGTCCTTTTTACATTTTGGGCTGAAACTTGCATGGAAGTGGAGACCTACTTTTGTAAATATATCCGACAGACAGAGGAACTATCCTTTCACCTACTTGATGGCATGCAAAAAACGTGCGATGAACAAAAGGTTTCATATTTTGGTTCATCCGTCCAAAAGTTTATTTCTAGCCTTCATTAATTACTGCTAATTATTTAATTAAATTAATTAATTAATTCATTCATTAGTGCTTCATGGCCAAGGGAAGCCTTTTTTTTATTGCTGCAGAACAGCTGTAATTTCTGAACCCATTATTGTTACCTGAGAAAGGTCTCCTTTTATAACTCTGAAATGTGCATTGTTTTTCAGTTTTTGCTAATCTAAACTGATTTTTTTGTAAACAATAACTCGGGGATGGTTTAATACTTTTGTTTGGTAGTAATGTTTGTGTGTGAGTGGGCAACATTGATGCTCATGACGATTTGTAATTTAAAAATAAGTAATTGTTTTAACAAAAAGAAATTGAGTTGTGGTCAGAAAATAAAACAAAACAGAAACACCATCTTCCCAGTACGTGTGGTTGACCCCATGCTGTCTGATTAACCAACCATTGTAGAAAAAATTTAATGAGCCCTACACACTTGCCGATGTATGCTGCTGCTATGAACAATCTTGTTTAGTAATGAACGAGGCAATTGTTCATATCTTTCAGTGTGTAGGCACCAACAATCAACAGTGTTGTAGGCACCAATGATCATTTATTTCACCCTCTCATCTTCCCTTCTCCTCTCCACACCCAGACCCACCATCACCAGACGCAATCTCGGGTCTCTCAACCCCACTATCCTGTCCTCCCTCAAGACTTTCCTCTCTCCTCTTTCCACTATGACTTGTCCCAACCAGGCAGTCTCCTTCTATAACTCTTCCCTTACCGCTGCTCTCAACTCTGTGGCCCCCCTCTCCTCTGTCCCCCTCCGCTGCTCCAAACCCCAACCCTGGCACATCAAACTAACACTATTCTTACAAAAATGTTCACGTTCCGCAAAACGCTCCTGGAGGAAATCTCACTCTCTGGCAGACTTCCTCCATTTCAAGTTTATTCTCTCCTCCTACAGCTCTGCTCTTTCTCTCACCAAGCAATCCTTTTTCCAAGTACTCTTCTCAGTCCTCCAGTCCATGCCGTCTCTTTGAAACTTTCAATGCTCTCCTTCACCCCCCTCTTCCCCCCCTCCCATCCTCCCTCACTGCCACTGACTTTGCCTCCTCCTTCATCTCCAAGATTGAGGATATCCAACATGACATCTCCTCCCATCACCCCTCTGCTGCCCCCTTGCTCCCATCATCCTTCCCTTCAATCTATCCCACCCTGTCCTCCTTCCGTCCCACCTCAGACAAGGAAGTCCACTCCCTCATCTTATCCACCCCCTCTTCCCCCTCAACCTGCTCCCTGGACCCCCTCCCCTCCCATCTTCTCAGCTCCCTCTCCGCCCACTGCCTTCTCCCACCTTGCTCACCTTTTTAACCTATCGCTCTCTACGACATCTTTCCCTCACCATTCAAACATTCTCTGGTCTCACCTATTCTCAAAAAAAATCAACTTCGACCCTTCATCACTCACTAGCTACCGCCCCATCTCTCTTCTCCCATTCACCTCCAAACTACTTGAACGACTGGTCTCACAAGCTGCCTCTCTGACAACTCCATCCTCGATCCACTACAATCTGGCTTTCGCCCACTCCACTGAGACTGCCCTGGTGATAGTCACCAATGACCTGCTTTCGGCCAAATCCAGGGGCCACTTCTCTCTGCTCATCCTTCTGGACCTCTCTGCTGCCTTTGACACCGTGGATCATCCTCTCCTCCTCCGCACACTCCAAAACGTTGGCCTCTCTAGCACTGTCCTTGAATGGTTTTCTTCTTACCTCACTACCCACTCCTTCTCTGTGTCTGCCTCCGGCACCACCTCACACCCTTCCATCCTTCCTGTTAGTGTCCCTAAGGCTTCTGTCCTAGGCCCCCTTCTGTTCTCCCTGTACACCTCTTCCCTGGGTGCGCTCATTAACTCATTTGGCCTTCAATACTACATCTATGCTGATGACACACAACTCTACCTCTCCTCTCCTGATCTGTCCCCCTCTGTCCTCTCTCAGGTTTCCAGCTGCCTCTCCGCCATCTCCTCCTGGATGTCTGAGCACTCTCTGAAGCTCAACATGGACAATACTGAACTCATTATCTTTCCCCCAGCCAGAGCGACACCCCCTACCAATATCTCTATCATTGTTGACAACACCATCATCTCCCCCGTTCCCCAACTCCGCTACCTGGGCCTCACTCTTGACTCCTCCCTCTCCTTTGCACCCCACATCCAAGCTCTGGCGCAATCCTGTCGGTCCCAGCTACGCAACATTGCTCGCATCAGGCCATTTTTCTCCCAGAGTGCAACCAAAAATTATCATCCACTCACTGGTCATCTCACGACTCGACTACTGCAATGTTCTCCTCACTGGCCTCATTTGATCCCATCTTGTTCCCCTCCAATCTGTCCTCAACTCCGCAGCTAGGCTCATCTTCCTCTCCCGCCGCTCCACATCTGCCACTCGCCTTCTACAAAATCTGCACTGGCTCCCATTCCCCTACAGAATCCTCTTCAAACTCCTCACCCTCACATACAAGGCCATCTCTAATTCCACTGCTCCCTACATCTCCAACCTCCTCTCCCTTCATACTCCCTCCCGCCCACTAAGGTCGACCAATGACCGTCGCCTCTCCTCCGCCCTGGTCACTGCTTCCCATGCTCGAGTTCAAGATTTTGCCTGTGCTGCACCCCTCCAGTGAAACACGCTCCCCCGCTTCATTAGACTCTCCCTGACCTTGCAAAGCTTCAAACGGGCATTAAAAACCCACCTATTCATCAAAGCATACCCTCCCGATGCATAACCTAGTCCTGAGGCTGCTCCTCCATCCCCCTGCCTCATGCCTTGAGCATCTCTGCTTTGCTTACATACTGCCATCAGGTTACCTCCCGCTTGCTTGCACCTCATGTCATTTGTCTGTCGCCACTTCTCTAGATTGTTAGCTCTTCAGAGCAGGGCCCTCTTTCCTCTTGTTGTCAAAGCCCTCTTCTCGACACATTCCACTCGCAGCTCTCCCCTGCTCAGCGACCATCTTTACCGCTTTTTCTCCTGCTGGTAAAGGCTCATCTCTATCTATGGCCGCCAGCCCCAAGTAGTACGATGATTGCTCCCTTGCTACTTACAGCTTACCTGTATTATGTTTTGAGAGTTGTGGTGCTCTTTGTTACCTGTACTCTATTTTTGTTTATTTAGTGTAATGCTAAGTTTTTGTTTCTCTGTACTGTCCTTTGTACGGTGCTGTGAAACACTTGTGGTGCCTTTATAAATAAAATGTAATAATAATGATAATCAATGATGTGCGGCCCCGCAGTCGTTCATTGTTGTTGCCTGCTCGTTTATACCTGCAAACCACTATGGACAATATCATACCTCCCAACATGACCCTCTCCAGGAGGGACAGATAGCTCTGCTCCTGGACTTCCCTCTTAATTAATGATTGCCATCACCTGTGCTGAAACACCTTTCTTTTTAAATTACTAGCTCAACACAGGTGATGGCAATCATACATTAAGAGGGAAGTCCAGGAGCAGAGCATTCTGTCCCTCCTGGAGAGGGTCAAGTTGGGAGATATGACAATATCGTCCATATTAGCATGCACGGCTATGGGGACGGGGGACGCCAGGGAGTGAAGAAACTTCACTAAACCCCCTGTCGCCGGGTCGTCTGTCAGGCACCTCGGCAAATGTGTAGTGGGCATAAGTCACTAATAATTGGCTACACAAGAACACTAAACTTTATATCAATTTGCAGTATGTAGAAATGCAGAGATATTGTGAAGCTCTAGGGCAATATGTAATAACCTGTGAGGTGCAGGTTGTTCAGGAATTTCTGTACACTGTATTTTTAAAGCAGCATTAATTTATAAGATAAAACAGGCCTGGTTTTGCCTTGTAAATGATTGCCGCTTTAAAAATATGGGCAGACTTGCAGACTCTACCGAACAGCCTGTACCTCTCAGGCTGTTACATATTGCCCCTAGTCTTTGTTTCCACAGGTGTTGTTGCTTTTGATAAAGTGAACAAAATAAGAGTAGTAGGGTTAGTTACTTTCAGAAATTATGTTTCATCTTTGTAATATTTTTTTCCACTGACTCTATCAAATCATGTTCTAGTCAACTTATGTATCGAAAACTGAATATAACTTAATTTAAGTGACATACTTGCATCACTAAGTGGAAATAAAATGTCTGAGGCATTATATCTCGCATCCATTAGTAAAAAAGAAGCAGGCTTATCAGAGAAATCACAGGTAGCACTCAGAGTGAATGTGGAGTGAGAGATATACTGTTATTTGATTTGTAGATTTCAGCAGTGAATACACACATATACTCACATTAGTAGGAAATAAAACAGCACATTGTCACCATGTCCATGTTGTATTTGGCCCCGGGTGGTTTGTGATTTAAAACACCAGTTTTGTCCATGACCCTTAATCAGAGATTATCATCACATTACACAGCACCATTACATCTAGTCCCTTATCTGAATTTGCTTTACTTAAAACATATGTTGTGAATGCTAAATCTGTAAAGCACAGTAGCTGCTTGTAAGTACTCATGTGTCCTCATACACCTAGCCTCAATACGCCATATAACGTGAGACTTGTATGTACTCATGTGTCCTTATACATCTAGCCTCAATACGCCATATAACGTGAGACTTGTATGTACTCATGTGTCCTTATACATCTAGCCTCAATACGCCATATAACGTGAGACTTGTATGTACTCATGTGTCCTTATACATCTAGCCTCAATACGCCATATAACGTGAGACTTGTATGTACTCATGTGTCCTTATACATCTAGCCTCAATACGCCATATAGCGTGAGACCTGTAAGTACTCATGTGTCCTCAAACACCTAGCCTCAATACGCCATATAACGTGAGACTTGTATGTACTCATGTGTCCTTATACATCTAGCCTCAATACGCCATATAACGTGAGACTTGTATGTACTCATGTGTCCTTATACATCTAGCCTCAATACGCCATATAACGTGAGACTTGTATGTACTCATGTGGCCTCAATACGCCATATAGCGTGAGACCTGTATGTACTCATGTGTCCTCATACTCCTAGCATCAATACGCCATATAACGTGAGACTTGTATGTACTCATGTGTCCTTATACATCTAGCCTCAATACGCCATATAACGTGAGACTTGTATGTACTCATGTGGCCTCAATACGCCATATAGCGTGAGACCTGTATGTACTCATGTGTCCTCATACTCCTAGCATCAATACGCCATATAACGTGAGACTTGTATGTACTCATGTGTCCTCATACACCTAGCCTCAATACGCCATATAGCGTGAGACTTGTATGTACTCATGTGGCCTCAATACGCCATATAGCGTGAGACCTGTATGTACTCATGTGTCCTCATACTCCTAGCATCAATACGCCATATAACGTGAGACTTGTATGTACTCATGTGTCCTCATACACCTAGCCTCAATATGCCATATAGCGTGAGACTTGTATGTACTCATGTGTCCTCAGTACGCCATATAGCGTGAGACTTGTATGTACTCATGTGGCCTCAATACGCCATATAACGTGAGACCTGTATGTACTCATGTGTCCTCATACTCCTAGCCTCAATACGCCATATAACGTGAGACTTGTATGTACTCATGTGTCCTTATACATCTAGCCTCAATACGCCATATAACGTGAGACTTGTATGTACTCATGTGGCCTCAATACGCCATATAGCGTGAGACCTGTATGTACTCATGTGTCCTCATACTCCTAGCATCAATACGCCATATAACGTGAGACTTGTATGTACTCATGTGTCCTCATACACCTAGCCTCAATACGCCATATAGCGTGAGACTTGTATGTACTCATGTGGCCTCAATACGCCATATAGCGTGAGACCTGTATGTACTCATGTGTCCTCATACTCCTAGCATCAATACGCCATATAACGTGAGACTTGTATGTACTCATGTGTCCTCATACACCTAGCCTCAATATGCCATATAGCGTGAGACTTGTATGTACTCATGTGTCCTCAGTACGCCATATAGCATGAGACTTGTATGTACTCATGTGGCCTCAATACGCCATATAGCGTGAGACCTGTATGTACTCATGTGTCCTCATACTCCTAGCATCAATACGCCATATAGCGTGAGACTTGTATGTACTCATGTGTCCTCATACACCTAGCCTCAATACGCCATATAGCGTGAGACTTGTATGTACTCGTGTCCTCATACACCTAGCATCAATACGCCATATAACGTGAGACTTGTATGTACTCATGTGTCCTCAGTACGCCATATAGCGTGAGACTTGTATGTACTCATGTGGCCTCAATACGCCATATAGCGTGAGACTTGTATGTACTCATGTGTCCTCATACACCTAGCCTCAATATGCCATATAGCGTGAGACTTGTATGTACTCATGTGTCCTCAGTACGCCATATAGCGTGAGACTTGTATGTACTCATGTGGCCTCAATACGCCATATAACGTGAGACCTGTATGTACTCATGTGTCCTCATACTCCTAGCCTCAATACGCCATATAACGTGAGACTTGTATGTACTCATGTGTCCTTATACATCTAGCCTCAATACGCCATATAACGTGAGACTTGTATGTACTCATGTGGCCTCAATACGCCATATAGCGTGAGACCTGTATGTACTCATGTGTCCTCATACTCCTAGCATCAATACGCCATATAATGTGAGACTTGTATGTACTCATGTGTCCTCATACACCTAGCCTCAATACGCCATATAGCGTGAGACTTGTATGTACTCATGTGGCCTCAATACGCCATATAGCGTGAGACCTGTATGTACTCATGTGTCCTCATACTCCTAGCATCAATACGCCATATAACGTGAGACTTGTATGTACTCATGTGTCCTCATACACCTAGCCTCAATATGCCATATAGCGTGAGACTTGTATGTACTCATGTGTCCTCAGTACGCCATATAGCGTGAGACTTGTATGTACTCATGTGGCCTCAATACGCCATATAGCGTGAGACCTGTATGTACTCATGTGTCCTCATACTCCTAGCATCAATACGCCATATAGCGTGAGACTTGTATGTACTCATGTGTCCTCATACACCTAGCCTCAATACGCCATATAGCGTGAGACTTGTATGTACTCGTGTCCTCATACACCTAGCATCAATACGCCATATAACGTGAGACTTGTATGTACTCATGTGTCCTCATACACCTAGCCTCAATACGCCATATAGCGTGAGACTTGTATGTACTCATGTGTCCTCAGTACGCCATATAGCGTGAGACTTGTATGTAGTCATGTGGCCTCAATACGCCATATAGCGTGAGACCTGTATGTACTCATGTGTCCTCATACTCCTAGCATCAATACGCCATATAGCGTGAGACTTGTATGTACTCATGTGTCCTCATACACCTAGCCTCAATACGCCATATAGCGTGAGACTTGTATGTACTCGTGTCCTCATACACCTAGCATCAATACGCCATATAACGTGAGACTTGTATGTACTCATGTGTCCTCATACACCTAGCCTCAATACGCCATATAGCGTGAGACTTGTATGTACTCATGTGTCCTCAATATGCCATATAGCATGAGACTTGTATGTACTCGTGTCCTCATATACCTAGCCTCAATACGCCACATAGCGTGAGACCTGTATGTACTCATGTGTCCTCAATACGCCATATAGCATGAGGCTTGTATGTACTCATGTGTCCTCATACACCTAGCCTCAATACGCCATATAGCTTGAGACTTGTGTGTACTCGTGTCCTCATACACCTAGCCTCAATACGCCATATAGCGTGAGACTTGTATGTACTCATGTGTCCTCATACACCTAGCATCAATACGCCATATAACGTGAGACTTGTATGTACTCATGTGTCCTCATATACCTAGCCTCAATACGCCATATGGCATGAGACTTGTATGTACTCATGTGTACTCATACACCTAGCATCAATACGCCATATAACGTGAGACTTGTATGTACTCATGTGTCCTCATATACCTAGCCTCAATACGCCATATGGCATGAGACTTGTATGTACTCATGTGTCCTCATACACCTAGCATCAATACGCCATATAACGTGAGACTTGTATGTACTCATGTGTCCTCATATACCTAGCCTCAATACGCCATATGGCATGAGACTTGTATGTACTCATGTGTACTCATACACCTAGCATCAATACGCCATATAACGTGAGACTTGTATGTACTCATGTGTCCTCATATACCTAGCCTCAATACGCCATATGGCATGAGACTTGTATGTACTCATGTGTCCTCATACACCTAGCATCAATACGCCATATAACGTGAGACTTGTATGTACTCATGTGTCCTCAATAATGCCATATAGCATGAGACTTGTATGTACTCGTGTCCTCATACACCTAGCCTCAATACGCCATATAGCGTGAGACCTGTATGTACTCGTGTCCTCATACACCTAGCCTCAATACGCCATATAGCGTGAGACCTGTATGTACTCGTGTCCTCATACACCTAGCCTCAATACGCCATATAGCGTGAGACCTGTATGTACTCGTGTCCTCATACACCTAGCCTCAATACGCCATATAGCGTGAGACCTGTATGTACTCATGTGTCCTCATACACCTAGCCTCAATACACCATATAGCGTGAAGCTTGTATGTACTCATGTGTGCTCATACACCTAGCCTCAATACGCCATTTAGTGTGAGATGCCCGGTGTGACTGAGCCGCTTCAAGTGGGTTTGCAGATGCAGGGAAAAGCTGCTCACAGTATACCAGACACCCAAGAGTGTAACCGCACAGGAATTCGTTGTAAAAATGTCGAGATGAAGCACAGCTGAACTTGGCGTGAGGAAAAGCTGCATCCTCTGCATTGTAGCACTTCGTACACAAATTCAAACTCTGTCACAGACAGATATACATGCGTCACATATCAAATTATTCTTCACAGTCTCATGGAACAGTTTTTTCACATTGCGATTAAGATGCACATTCTCACGACAAATTTTTGCTGCACGGCTCACTCGTGCTACATGGTGTATTGAGTCTAGGTGTATGAGGACTGTGTAATATGCTATATTGTATTTAATGTGCAAGATATAAAAGACATAAATGAGCAAGTTTTTAAATGCACTCTACAACGCTGGATTATACTGCAGTTTCATGGATCTTTCTTTTTGTACATCGATACATTTTTTTGGAATGTTCCGTTTTATTATTAACTTTTTTTTTGTCTTTCAATAGTTGTTCAAGAAATCCTCGGTGAGGACAATTCTCATTTTAATTGCATTTTTCTTTTTAGCCATGTCGGTCTTTTGTTCATTTATCTAATTAACATTATTTACCTGTTTTTGCAAAGATTTCCCACCATTCCAGACGTAGTTTCCTTTGTGTTTGGTAGCTCCCCTTGCTGCACAGTGTAAATACTCTGTCCTGCGCTGTATTGTAGAATAATTAGAAATGTAGAAGTAAATCTGTGAGGGTTTGTCTGTTTTCCAACTCTGCTTTACAATTCTTATCTTGACCATCAGCTTGAATTTGGACTATTACTAGAATAACATTTTTTCTAGAGAGGCAAGGGATCCCGCCGAGTCCCATCATTTGTGCCTGTTCTTATGGTGCGACCACATCCATTCCATTAGCTTTAGACTTAATTTCATTGTATTGCTTTAGAAGTTCTCTGCAGTGTGAAAGAGCAGTGTCAGGAGGCCAGCCGTAACAGAGCTTGAATAAGTCTGAATTGATCTTTTCTGCAGGATTTGTTCAACACGCGGTATATGCCCCAAGAGTGTAAATATGCATTGCTTTAATGTATTAAATTATGAAACTGTTAATTGGTGCCAGAGCATCCTGCAAAAAAGTTCTTTGCTGAGCCAAAATACAATCATAATTAGTAATTGAAGGTTATAAAGGGCAGTCTGCACACAAATTAAAATGGGATTTCACAAAAAAAAAAAGTATGTAATTGCAAAAATGATTGTAAAAGGATGCTGCAGCAGTAGACTAACAATTCATGTCAAATGGTGCTTTTCATAAATAATTACAAATAACTAATGAGACTGGTGTTATGGGAAAACAGGATGCTTCATTGGAAAGGCTAGTGCATGCAACGCTAATGTTCAATAACATCTTTACACGTTAGTAATTCAGAGCAGAAGTTGCAGACCTCCCTCCACCACTACCTCCTTCAAGAAAACCCCTCATGAGGATGACACTGGGGATTTTCTGAAAGTGGCTCCAGCATGCGGTACGGAGAGATTGTATTACTTGTCTTATGTGCTTAGGAAACCACCCAGTATGCAGCCCCGTCACTGATCTTGTAGGGGAACGGAGGATTAAAAATCAGCCGCTACGCTTATAATTATTATTGTTGTTGTTATTATTACTACTATTGTTATTACTATTATATTTTACATTTTTATTGTCATTATCTTTATAGCGCCACAAGGGTTCTGTTGCTCTGTACATAAACACAACATATTACAGTGTACAAACCATTACAGAAAGGTTCACTGTTTCACTTATATAGATAACTAGCTGGAGTACCCGGCATTGCCTGGGATTTTAAGAATGTTTGTTTACAAAAAGTAATTTAAACATTAAACACGCAGTATAAATAACATAGTATAAAAAAGCATGTAAATTGTTATACACATTAATAACATGAAAACCCAATCTGCTGCTGGTTGACCATGCTACTTCCACTATATAACTCTCCGTGTGCGAGTTTGTGCTACCTCCATTCCCCTCCTCACATCATGTCACTGCCCCTGGCACATGCAGCCCTGTCATCACTGACATATCATGCATGTCCTGACATAGTCTGTGCTGCTGGCCCACCCCTAGGGGTGCTAGTGGTGTGTTACCCCCACAGTGTTTGTTCACAGAGTGTAAGTAATATGTGTAGCAAGTTTGGTGTAAATTGCTCCAGGCATTCCAGAGTTATGCTGTCTGCTGCAAAACTCTGTGCTGCTGCCTCACCCCTAGGGGTGCTTGTAAGTCATATGTGTACCAAGTTTGTTGTAAATTGGTCTAGGCATTCTGGAGTTATGCTGTCTCCTGAAATACTCTGTTCTGCTGTCCTACATCTAGGGGTGCTAGGGGTGTCTAACCCCCACAGAGTTTGTTCCCAGATTGTAAGTCAGATGTAAACCAAGTTTGGTGTAAATTGCTCCAGGCTTTCCACAGTAATGCTGTCTGCTAACATACTTTGTGCTGCTGTCCCACCCCTAGGGGTGGTAGGGGTGTCTGACCCCCACATTGTTTTTTTTTCCAGAGTGTAAGTCATATGTGTACCCAGTTTGTTGTAAATTGGTCTAGCCATTCGGGAGTTATGCTGTCTGCTGAAATACTCTGTGCTGCTGTCTCCCACCCCTAGGGGTGCCTAACCCCCACAGAATTTGTTCCCAGATTGTAAGTGAGATGTGTACCAAGTTTGGTGTAAATTACTCCTGGCCTTCCACCGTCTTGCTGCCTCCTGAAATTCTCTGTGCTGCTGTCCCACCCCTAGGGGTGCTAGGGGTGTCTAACCCCCACAGAGTTTGTTCCAAGATTTTAAGTCAGATGTGTACCAAGTTTGGTGTAAATTGCTCCAGGCCTTCCACAGTTTTTCTGTCTGCTGACATACTCTGTGCTGCTGTCCCACCCCTAGGGGTGCTCGGGGTGTCTAAACCCCATAGTATTTGTTTCCAGAGTGTAAGTCATATGTGTACCAATTTTGTTGTAAATTGCTGCAGGCATTCCAGAGTTATGCTGTCTGCTGAAATACTCAGTGCTGCTGCCTCACCCCTAGGGGTGTTTTCCTCCCACAGTGTTTGTTGCCAGATTGTAAGGCATATGTGTACCAATTTTTGAGTACATTGCTCTAGCAATTCCGGAGTGCTGTTGTCTCCTGATATACTCTATGCTGCTGTCTGCCCCCCTAGGGGTGCTAGGGATTTCAAATTGTTTTAGTTGCCTCCGCCATGTTTTAATATTCTGGTATGCGAAATGTCACGATCTTCGCTTGTAAACTGTGGATTTGTGTAGAAAGACAGAAGGACAGAATGACAGATTTTTATTTTTATATATTAGATTACAGAATTATAGTCTACAATTTACATAATAATGAGAAGAGTGAAACAAAGGGCAGAGGGCCCTGCTTGTGAGATCTTACCATCATTTTATTTTATCTGATTAAAATGCACTTTTATTGTTTTTATTTCTGTTTTTATCACTTTTTTTTTGTATTCCTATAATGTCAACAAAATGTTTTGACTGTATAGGTTTCCTTAAGATTTACAAATATAATGTGTTTCTAAATAGAGCAGAATATTAGCATACCATTGTTTTGTGTAATGCGGTGCAGACTTGTCCTAGTGATTGCTTATACAGGTTTTTACATAATTGCATAAAATGCAAGGCTAATGTTGCCTGGCATACTCTCAGGTGATGGGACTGATTTATAAACCTGTATCACGATTGTATATAAATGAGTAAAGCTATTCATCTTTTTCAACAATAGTTCATGGAAGAATGCCTAAATATCCATATTCATTGTGAGGATTGTGTACTACATGCAAAAGCCCTTAATTTGTCTTCCAGATATGAGTGTATTTATGCCAAGGTATTGTAAATATATAGGGCTGTATATATTTTATTTAATAAATATTGTGCTTGTCCACTTCTACACATAGAAAATGATGATGTGTTTATGAAATTATGGCCCCCATTTATCAAGCCTTGGAGAGTGATAAAGTGCCAGCAATTAGCTCCTAACTGCCATGTTACAGGCTGTGTTTGAAAAATGACAGTTAGGAGCTGATTGGTTGGTACTTTATCACCGTGCTATTTATAACTCTCCAAGGCTTGTTAAATCTGGTCCTAAGGTACAGAGGGCGGTATCGATTACCTGTGATGAAACATGACTCCAGTGCGATCCTGAGATAAAAGTCCATGCACTGGAACACACCATCATCACCAAGAATGAAGCTTGTCAAAAAAGCCATGTTAATTGTTTGCTTTAAAATCATGGGTGTTCTTTTGTCATACTGGGTACCAGAAGGTGCAGCATGAATCAGCATTACTAGAAAAATGTTATAGAAACTGCAGGAAAGAATCAGCAGAAAGAGATGAGAGTTGGGCAAAGATGGTTTCATCCTCCATCAGGCCAGCCCCTACAGCTCTCACTGTAAAGCAGTTTTTGGCTGAGAAACAGACTGCAGTGCTAGAACACATTCCATACCCACCAGTCCTAGCACAGTGTGACTTTTCCCTAAAGTCAAATCTATAGTAAAAAGAACCCGTTTTGCATTCATTACTGAGGTAAAGAAGAAATCAATGGAGCTGGTGAGACAGCTGACAGATAATGAGCTACAGCACGGCTTTGATTAATGGAAAATAAACGTATATAATAGCACCAGTCTTGTTAATTAATAGCCTCACCTCATATAGACATGAGTTCCCTGTGTGCTGCTGTGCACACCCCTAATGTGGAAAGCCGGGGGAATGTAAACAGAGGCACAAATTGTGCAGTGTGCAAGCTGTATGGACTAGAATGCTAGTTAAGTACATTGGTTTGGATAACTGGCTAACATGTTTCTTACAAACTTCCCTGAAATGATAAGTTTCAATGACCGTTTCATCTTGTGTGTCTGGTGTTGAGCGGATCCCAACCACTTAAACATTATTATACTGCTCCACTTCATTATTTAGTATCATTTTAATATTAACATATTTTAATAAGGAAGATGAAAAAACAAATTGATAACCCAGGTTAGCACAAATAAGTAGTTCCCACTCAGTGTCTTTGGAGAACTTTTCTTTTACAATTTAAATTTCCGGTGATGCCTGGTGCTAGCTGTGTGGGGGAGAGCTGTTCTGATACTGTTTGGGAATCATTGCAGCTCTTTAATAATGATATGTTGTCAGAATTTCTCCCCGTAACACATTCTTTCTCCTCCAACTGCCATTTCCATGGCTAATGATATAACACAGGTAAGAGGCACCTCACACATAGCATCAGTTTGCAGTACAATCACAGGGAGCACAAGAAAGGTCAGCCTATGTTGAATATTCTTCAGAGATATATAAGTAGAGGATCAGAGTTAGCAGTGCGTGCCCTGAAGACAGCTCAGCATATATAAAAGATTGGAAACTGGGGACCTCTCTGCTTGCATTAGGAGAATACAAAGATGTCACAGTTACAGGCAGTTCACACTTCTATATCTGTTACAATTAATGAGCTGCCTCCAGAGGTGATGCCGACACCTCAGAACACTACAGCTTTCACCGTGGAACTGACACTTCCTTACTCAATTTAGATGACTGAGTAGAGCTGTATTATAGTTAAAAGGAGATTTCATTGTTCCCGTCTCTGAGTGGGGTAAAATGCATATTATGTATAGTATTTTCTGAGTATATTTATAACTTTGCAGTTACTGACTATCAAATATTATAATCAACAGATTTCTTCCTGAGGATGAATGAATGGGATTCTCTGCTTTACCCTTAGTACTATAAATGTAAAGCATCTAAATATAATTTTCTTAGACATTAGTAATTACAATGCAGTTTAATTACTATGCACACAAAAATGTCAGTTATTGTTAAACAGCACAATGGATGGGTACTAACACAATAGATAATATGTTCTATATTGGACATTTAAATCAATGTAAATGTGACATTGATATGTATATATTTTCTGTAGATCATATCCATTTAGTTTTCAGTAGTAAGTGGGGGGAATTCTGTTCCCAGCGCAGCGTAATAGCGCCTAGGATAGGTGCAGAGAGCGATTCAATTAACAGCATCACGCCTGGCACTCAGGAGATGCCGTTTACCATGATTAATGTCCATGGCGGCGGGATGCTGTTAGCAGACGCGGTAAGCCCACAACTAGCATTGCAACACTACGTACAGTAAGTCTCATTTCTACTCGCAAATCAGGAGGGTGCGAACACAAATCTTCTAGTCACAGGTTTACAGCACGGCCAGTTGAATAGCTGAGGCGCTCATCCTATTATCGTAACATAGTCGCACTACTTTAATTCTGAAGTTGGGAAATCTGAACACTGTCCAATTAAAAACACCACACCAACAAACAATAAACAAACCAGCTTTATTTGGATGGGAATAACGTCTTGAGATAGGTTACACAGTCATCGGTTATGTACCTCATTCCTATGTTTTTGGTGTTTTTATATTGGACTATTTTATTTCTCTGTTAGCTTATTTCTCACAGTGATTTATTTAATGAATTTAATCTTGGCAGATTTCTGTAGTATAGGGTCTTATTGTCTGGTAATTGCCAGTAAATAACTGCTAAAGAGGCACATTATATGAAAGAGAGTACTCTCTTCTTTTAAAAGGTAGAATGCTCCCTAGTGTGTAGGTGCCAGGATAGAAGAGATTGTTAGGGTTGTACATGGAATGGTTAGTCATCGATGGTAGTAATCCATTGCCCGAAAACATTTTGTAGTTTTAAAAAGAAAAATGGTATTGAAAAAAAGAAGCTCACCACATCACCATCTGATTTCTGCCATTGATGACAGAGAAACATTAGAACTCCACTGTCAATTGCAAACCGTCAATGTTTGGTAGTAATCATTGGTCAATGGCCTCCACCATTTGACTCTACTAGTATTTCTGCACTGCAGGTCAGCATTGTCTGTTGGCAGCCAGACATCAAGTACTGAGAGTCATATCATTTGAAAGAGTGGGCCCTCCTCATTCCATTAAGGCTGTCCCTGAGTCTGTTGAAGCAGGATGAAAGAGAGATTCCCTTATCCCGGTGTCCATGATGATTTCTGCAGTGCAGGGGTATTCTGTGGTGATCACACATAATTACTTAAGAAAAACTTCTCACAGGTCCCATCATTTGGAAGAGGGGTACTCATTCAAACATGGGTACCCCTGAGTTTGAGTGCCACAAATGTGAAGATATAGCACTTCACTTCATGGCTTTTAAAATTTTGCTTGGAGGTGGCAAGGCTTTGTGATGTCAAGTTTCCCCTTCCCTGCAGTGCTTATGACGAGTTCCACTGAAAAAGCATTTAGGAGCCCAAATTTGATATCACAAACTGCAGTATCTCTTCTAACATTAGGAAGACATTTCAGTTTGTTGCTTAATGGCTCTAGTGATCATACACTCTCTGATGGCTAGTTCCAAGTGCTCTAGCAGGTAAGCCATGCTTACAAGCCACATTTCAATTGCTCGTGTAAAATTAGCCTTGGCTATTGAGCAAATGAATAAAATATCCCTGTGATTTGACAGAATTGATCATACTATGTACTATTCCTATACATGCCTTTTAATTCCTAAAATTCTTTAAAAATACATTGTCAGTATAAACAGAATTTTTTTATATACACACATACACACACACACACACACACACACACACACACACACACACACACACACACACACACAGTGGTGGCCAAAATTGCGGATACTTTTTGAAATTTGAATTTTTTTCAACTTTGAATGCTTATAAAAACTGTTTCACTTCACGCAGTGCAATGATTCATATCTCAAATGAAAGGAATTTTAATGCTGAATTCAACACACAGGTCAAATATTAGCATTACAAGGGAAGTTATGCTACTTTCAGTCAGACAAAGAAGCACAGATGCATAAGATTCAAGATGCGGATTGTATTAACAGCCACTACCAGCCAATTGGAATCGTTGTTCTGACGACCAATCAACTGTCATTTATGAGCAGGTGCAACATCATGTTCAAAGGTGGGAAAGTTCAGTTTGGCTGTTTCATTTTGCAGAATAAAGTGGGTTACTGAAGTGCAATTGCGGTTGGATGTTTGTGTGTATTGTTTAGTGCTAAAATAAATACAACCATGTCGTCCAGGCAAAGTGGTGACTGTCACCCAGAAAGAGATCCAGGATTGTGGTGTTACGTGAACATGGTCTTTCATATGCAGCAATTGTGAGAGAAGTTGGTGGGAATGTGACAACATTAGGAGTACTAAAGTTTTTTTTATGCTATCAGGAAACACAATCTATATAAAACAAAGAAGTAAAAGGACGGAAAAAGTGCATAACAGCTGTTAATAATAGGAGAATAAAACAAATTTGTGTCAGGGACAAATAGATGTCATCTGCGGCCATTAGCAGTGAACTGAGTGCAACTGGTGTTTTTGTCAGTGCAAGAACGGTATGGAGAAGACTAACGGAGGTTGGCCTAAAAGGTAGGATTCCCCGAAAAAAGCCATTCCTGAATAAAAAGCAGCAGCAGAAACGAATACAGTGGGCAAAAGAACACATTGCATGTACAGAAGGTCAGTGGAAACAAGTGATATGGAGTGACGAAACTAAGATATTTGGTAGTGATGGGAGAAAATATGTGAGACGTTGCATCGGGGAAGAAGTACATCCAGATTGCATTCAAGCAACAACAAGGAATCCTACAAGTGTTATGATCTGGGCATGTATGACAGCAGATTCTGTAGGCCGCCTTCATGTCATAGATTACACACTGAACAGCAGAAGGTACATTGACACCATCCTACAACGAAAACTTCTACCTTCTATCAGGGATCTTTTTCCAGATAACGCCCCATTTTTTCCCCAGCAGGATTCAGCTCCCTGCCACACTGCACGGATATACAAACAGTGGTTCACGGAGAATGACATACAGGTGCTGGGATGGCCAGGAAACAGCCCAGACCTGAACCCCGTAGAACATTTGTGGTTCCACTTGAAAAAACTGGTACATCTGAGGAGTCCATCCAATAAAAGAGAATTAGTTTAGGTCTCATTGCACCACATAATAAAGAAGGAAGAGCTCCAAACATTGGTTGGCTCAATGCCACGTTGCTGTACTGCTGTCTTAAAAAAATAAACAATACCCAACGAAATACTGATAGGACAGTGACATCATAAGTACACAGGGATTTTCACCCTAAGTGGTGCTTTCACTGCATAACTTCTCTTGTGATGCAAATACTTAACCTCTGTTCATTGTGTTGAAATCAGCATTACATTTCCTTTCATTTGATATATGAATTTTTGCACTGCATGAAGTGTAACAGTTTTTATAAGCATTCAAAGTTGAAAAACATTCAAATTTCAAAAAGTGTCCGAAATTTTAGCCACCACTGTGTGTGTGTGTGTGTGTGTGTGTGTGTGTATATCTATCGATATGTTATTACGGCACTCACTGTCCTTATTACAACCAAAGGGGGGGGGGGGGGCTTTCTCTGCTAGTACACACTTGTAATGGTTCCCTGGAATGGATAGCTTCTCCACTCCTTCTGTAGAAAGAACCAGGCGGAATAGAGTGTATTCAAGGCATCAAAACAAACAGTGCAGACATAGATTCAGACACTAACGTTTCAACGCAATTAAGGCATTTTTGTCAAGGTGCTATGCTGAGCAAACGTGAAAAACCTAACACGTTTTTTCACGTTTGCACAGCATAGCACCTTGACAAAAACTGGTTCTTTCTACAGAAGGAGTGGAGAAGCTATCCATTCCAGGGAACCAGTATAATATATATATATATATATATATATATATATATACAGGTTGAGTATCCCTTATCCAAAATTCAAAATCCCACATTTTTGGGTCACCTACTGAGATAATGACATATATATTATATATTATGTGTATATATAGATACATTATATGGATATATAATATAAGAGATATGTATATCTTTCATTATCTCAGTAGGGGAACCAAAAATTTGGGATTTTTAATTTTGGATAAGGGATACTCAACCTGTATATATATTCTCAAATTTCACCAAAACTTTGTTTTTGTCCTTTTTGAAAGTGTTCTCAAATCTACCTTTCAGCGAAGTCCAGTGCATACGTAATGAACACTCCTGTAGAACTCTGTTATATTGTATGTTTTATATGTGCAAGGGTTCACTTAGGGGCATATCCAACTAGCCGTATGGCTAATTTTTGTCACTGGCCAACTCAGTCGATGCCCAGCCTTTACCCCATGTATTAATTACCAGAGGGTCCATTCCTCTTTTGCAACCTGAGGAGTCTGCGTAAAACTGCACCTCTGGTAATTAACACGCAGGGAAACCCCCATAAAAAAATGTCGGACTGAGATGAGGGACCTTAGAGGAGGAGGGGGGGGAGAGCCGTTGGCAGACAGGGGAGAGCAGCGCTACAGCACAGCGCTGCAGGAGGCAGGAGGATGTGTCACAGCTGCGCCGCTCACGGCAGCGTCCACCCGGCTCCAGCAAGTGAGGTCACGCTTGCTTGAGCCGGCTGGACACTGCCGTGAGGTCTGGAGGCTGTGAGACATCCTTCTGCAGTGCTGCTCTCCTACGTCTGCCCGCTGGTCTCCCCGCTGGTCTCCCCCCTCTCCTCCACTCACAGGTCTCATCTCAATTCGACTTTTTTAAAAGTCGAATTGAGATGAGATTGAATAGGGTTTGTCGGATCCATTCCGACAAATGCATGTCGGAATGGATCCGACCCTAATTGAATATACCCATATGTATGATTTCACAATTGACATACTATACTTTTTAGTAGTAAGAACATGAGAATCCCCTTTATTGATAAACGGTCTTTTGTTTTCATTTTAACATTCTTTCGGTCAGTCTTAGGGGGGGTGTCCAATTACCCACAATGCATTTTCGGCTGCTAAAACAGGCTGATATCGCAGAATCCAATTAGAGGACGTTTTTAATGTCCAAAAATGGAACTGCAATTGTCCGAAAACACATGGGAATCAGGGATAAGTTCCAGATCCCATGTGTTATCATGGCTTCTTATTGGGGATTATGCTTCATGTGCCTCAAGCACACAAAGCATATTCCCCGATAAGTGCGGATTTTGGGGTATAAGGACACCGTCACCAGAGCTAATTGTCTGGCCCTTGGTACACCTATTATCAGCTATAAATTACCACTGCTAAGATATCCGGGGGTATCCAAGTAGGTGCGATAAACCTCTGAAACAAAAAACTGGAGTTTTTCGAGGCTTTTCCCAATGTTTCACCAGTATTTTTTTTTACGGAGTATCCAATTAGATCTTTTGTAAAAAATAATAATATTTTTTCGTACAAAAAACACACAGGTTCAGTGTAACCTGTGTGTTTATGCCGCTGCGTCATTGCATTTAT
The DNA here is from genome assembly GCF_028390025.1 of Pseudophryne corroboree. Lineage (NCBI taxonomy): Eukaryota > Metazoa > Chordata > Amphibia > Anura > Myobatrachidae > Pseudophryne > Pseudophryne corroboree. The sequence continues at coordinate 223,426,326 of NC_086444.1, read as the reverse complement.
CACTTATTTCCTTCAACCAGTATTCGGAGGGAGTGTGCTTGAGTGGTGCTGGGACAATGGCAAAGCAACACCAAGGGATGTGTGCCCAATTTCAGTACCTCCCTTATTTGTTGAAAATGAAACCTGCTTTATGGTAAAATTTATGATTTGTTTTCAGAAGCAGGTGTTACATTAAGATTCAGTAATCCATTCTCATAGCACTGTAGTTATGTTTTTGTATCCTGTAGGTTGTTTTACTTTTACAGTCACTTGCTCTCAGATGGGTCATGAACTATCTTCTTATGCGTTAAGCGAATAATACAATTTAATTTCAATCAGATTCTCTTACAAAGGTCAACAATAACTTTTATTTCTAAAACCAGCAATTGTTGAGAGCAGAGAAAACCATTCTGTTCATATTGCTAATGCACAACAAGGGTTGTGCATTAGCACAACCCTTGGATAAATCAATGGGATCAGTGGATAAATCAATGGGACCAGATGGGATACACCCAAGGATACTCAAAGAGCTAAAAGATGTGCTGGTTACACCTTTAACAGAATTATTTAACCAGTCACTAAATACAGGTGCTATTCCAGAGGACTGGAAAAGAGCAAATGTAGTTCCACTGCACAAAAGTGGAAGCAAGGAAGAAGCAAGTAACTACAGACCAGTAAGCCTTACATCAGTAGTAGGGAAAGTAATGGAAAAACTATTAAAAGATAGAGTAGTGGAATATTTTAAATCAAACAACTTACAGGATCCAAAACAGCATGGATTTACTGGTGGGAGATCATGCCAAACAAATCTTATTGACTTTTTTGACTCTGTGATGAAAATAATAGATCAAGGGGGAGCTGTAGATGTAGCATATCTAGACTTTAGTAAGGCATTTGACACTGTCCCACATCGCAGACTGCTAAATAAACTTGAAAGCCTGGGGGTGGATTATAAATCTGTTAAATGGATAAGAACCTGGTTAAAGGATAGGAAACAGACAGTCGTAGTTAATGGAGTGCAATCTATGGAGGGAAATGTTACCAGTGGAGTACCCCAGGGATCTGTACTTGGTCCAGTTCTCTTTAATATCTTTGTTGGTGACATTGCAGATGGTATTGAAGGGAAGATATGTCTTTTTGCAGATGATACAAAGATATGCAACAGGGTAGACACACCGGGAGGGGTAAAACAAATGATAAATGACCTAGGTAGGCTTGAGAAATGGTCAAGAAAGTGGCAACTACAGTTTAATGCTAAAAAATGCAAAATCATGCACTTGGGTCTCAAAAACCCAAAGACTGAATATAGTATCAAGGGTACTATAATGGAAACTACTGAGGAGGAAAGAGATTTAGGAGTCACTATTTCAAGTGACTTGAAGGCAGGAAAGCAATGCAACAAAGCAATGAGAAAGGCAAGTCAGATGATTGGTTGCATAGGGAGAGGACTCAGTAGCAGGAAAAAAGAAGTGATAATGCCACTGTATAGGTCATTGGTACGGCCCTATCTGGAATACTGTGTCCAGTTCTTGAGACCCTATCTCCAGAAGGATATAAATACATTAGAGAGTGTACAAAGAAGGGCAACTAAAATGGTGCATGGCCTACATCACAAAACTTACCCGGAAAGGCTAAAAGATCTTAACATGTATAGTTTGGAGGAGAGAAGGGAAAGGGGGGACATGATAGAAACTTTCAAATATATCAAGGGTCTTAACAAAGTTCAGGAGGGAAACATTCTTCAAAGGAAAAGAAGTATTAGAACTCGAGGGCATACATTGAGACTGGAGGGGGGGAGGTTCAGGGGAAATTTAAGGAAAAATTACTTCACAGAAAGGGTAGTGGATAAGTGGAATAGCCTCCCATCAGAGGTGGTAGAGGCTAAGACTGTACGGCAATTTAAACATGCTTGGGACAGGCATATGAATATCCTTACAAAGAATTAAGGTTAAAAAAGGGTTGAGATTGCCTAAAGGATAAAATAAAAAAGGGGCAGACTAGATGGGCCAAGTGGTTCTTATCTGCCGTCAAATTCTATGTTTCTATGTTGTAGGAATCACAAAAGCTGAAAGGACACAAAAATTTTCTGGGTTTTTTTTTTTGCCTCTTCTGCCGAACATTTATGAAAAAGCTTTTAGAAGCCTAAAGTTTATTACACTCAGGAATCAAAGTCACCAGAGTTGTGCGGACTGTGTACAGAAACATTCAAATTCAATCCATTTGTTTGTCCAAAATCTTTACTCTGTGCATTGTATAAATAAAAGTGATATATCTTTCAGCGCATGTTACATCTGCCCCACCTGCAGTGCAACATGGTTTTGCCCATTAGTGGGGTTTTTTTTGGTTCGTTACCAAACCTGAATGATCCCCTAAATTCACAGAAAAAACTGTGATTTGATATTTATTTAGTGTTATTTAGTTTGTTATTTTTCCCCCCTTTTTATGGGGCATTTAAAATAATAATAATATAGGCGTCTCTTTCCGTACAGAAACTTCAGTAGTGTTCATTCTAGCACCCTGCACCTTTCAAATCCTGTGCAGTTCCTCTTTCCTGCCTGAGGTGTCGCTCTCTGCTCTGGTGCTTCTTAGCACATACATGTCTGTATCACAGCACTAACAGACCAGAGTGTGCTGAGAAGCACCACAGCAGACAGCAACACCCCAGGCTGGAAAGAGGAACTGCATGGATTTTGAAAGGTGCAGGGTGCTAGAATGAACACTACTTCAGTGCACACAGCATCGTGGTTGCTTAGCCACAAGACTTGCAGCTCACCTGTTCATTCCATTAGCTCGATCACATGCAGAATAGTGCTGTTTGACACACTCCGCTATACATTTTTCCATCTATGGATTCTACGACTACTACAGTATTTTCTCCAAGAGTCTGTTGTGGATGTTTTAATTCTGTACTGTTTTTTTAATTTACTTAGATGGTTTTTTCTTTCTATTTCCTACACTGTGTATATAGACAAACAGAAATATATAAATCTCCCTAAAAGTCATATGTAATCCATCAGTCACAAATACTGTAAGTGCAAAGTGAAATGCTAAATAATTATCAAAGCAACAGCAGTATACTGTAAATCCTACAGTACAGTATATGCAGGCGGCCTTGCTTAGCAAGCACCTTACTCCGGAGCCCTTGAGGACTGATGGATTGTGTGAGGTGCTGAATAGAACAGAAATGTTCATTAATATTCAGGGGCTTGTGATTTGTATGTGAACCAGGCACCTGTTGTCCAGACTTAGCCACTGCTTTGTGTTCACCTCTCTTGCATGTACTTTAAATAGAGATTTATATGAATGATCAGATTTAAAAATGAGCTTGAAGATGTTTAAAGTAACTTTTGTGTTCGTCTAATTCTTTCTGATCGAGACAAGAGTTTTATTCATATACTAGACAATAAATACAAGTAGTGTCCTTGGGCATTTACATGAAGATACAAACCTGTTGCTTCGGGAATAAAGTTAATCTTGCCTAAAGGGAAAAAAAGGGAAAATATTTGCAGTAGCTGTAGATGGTTGTGGGCAGATGTATGATGGTGGTTTGATGGTTATTATAAGTGACTTGTGGCAGATCAGACCGGCATAACCGGATGTAGTCAGCCTCTCTTCAGTCTGAATGCAGACACATTCTGCTGCTGAGTGTTAGGCTTAGGCTCCCACTAGTAACGACTTGAGTGATTTTGTTACAAAATGTTAATAATAATTTCACACTAAAGGACTAGTAAAAGATTAGACTAATACAAAGTATTCACATTACTGTAAGTGTGTTTCTAAGCTGTTACATCTAAATTGTCAACAAATTAGATACTGAACTATTGATTCAGTCATCATATTAGAGTGTAGTATATGGTAAGTGATTACACCAGGGCTCGACAAATCCCAGGGGCCAGGTAGCCTTGGCCCCTAGAGATTGCTGTCTGGCTACCAGATTATGCAGGGAGGAAAGAAGCAGATCCTCTTCAGCCCCAGCAGAGATTCAAGGGCGTGCCAGTGTTGCGGCAGCCATTTCATGCACAGGGCTGTATGTGCTGAGCGTCCGTCCCACCCTGCACTGACTGCTGTTTCTGTCCGTCCCGACCTGCTGCGATGTCTGCTGTCTTCAAACTCTGGCTGCATAGAGCTCTCTGATAAGAGGGTCTATGCGTGGCCAGGGACTGCGGCTTCGAAGGGGGTTGTGATGTGGCCACCGGGTGGGGGTATGGATGCCCAGGAGATTGCTGCTTGAGGGCTGGTTTGCCTGTGGGGTCTCATTAGTGGTATGGCCGTTGGTTTTCCTGGGGGCTGGAAGGACGGACGGACGACCACAGTGGTCTGGCTCCAACACTTTCATCCTGACTCCTAGATTTTAGAACATTTTCTCAAGCCCTGAATTACACCTTACGTTCTCTCTGAGACTCTGAGAGTAACTCATATCCATGAAATTTTAGTAATTTTTTTGGTCTTTGATTGTATATTTTATACAATCTAATAAAACTGATATTTTATATTTTTATGTCATTACAAGTAATATTTCACATTTCTAGAGTGCTCCGCAAAGTGTCTTCTGTCTGTCTGTAGTCTATTGTATTTAAGGAAATACACCTTTGCCAACTTAAATACCAACTGCAGGAACTTTCAGTGATTTTACTTAAGGTAACTTGAAACTCTCTAAACTGTACACACATTTGCTCCAGGTAATTAGCTATGTAAATCAATGTTTGTTTTAACCGTTTCTTAGTAATACAGGATTTTTTTATTTTTTTTATTACAGTAACTGAAATAAAATGGTCACCTTTTCCAATTTTTTTATAATGTTGATTAGTGTTAAGAATCCCCAAATCCATTATCATTCAGTATATCAAATGTAAGATGTAATGTTAAAAACAAAGGAGCTGAATATTTTTCATAACCATTTTGCAGTAAAGTGGATAAACTATTACATATTTAACATGTAAATTCATAACAAATTTGTACTTGAAGTCATGAAAAATTAGGTTGGTGAAAAAAATAGCTAAATAAGCGTAAACAGTATTGAATCCTTCATAGAGCACCTAGAACATGTGCCACATGATACAGTTTAGATGAGGGGTGTTTGTTATATTTCATATTCCAGCATCATGAAATATTACTGTGGATTGATTTACTCAGAGACATAAGGAAAGCAGATCAATTAATGAGCTTGACGTTTGGAAGCAGCTCTTATGGTTTGTACAAGATGTAGAAGTTTTATTATGGATGTGCTTGGCATTCCATCATATGAATTAAAATGTAGTGGGTCAGTATTGTTTGCTCTGTATTCTCTCTAGGGATGAATCCATATGATTAGAAACATCGTTTTATTGGTCGTTTATGTTGTACATAAAATCAATTTGGCATTTTCTATCCATCTTTTCCTTATTGGTTTTATGATGATATGCAGTAAGTTGTAAGGGCTGACCTTCATAAAGTTACGTTTCTGAATTAAACTTTCCATAACTCGTTGAACTACAAAATTCACTGTAGGTGCTAAAGTGTTCGCTTTTATTTGGCCAGGTAGGTTTTCCAGGCTTTGCTAGATGCCCAGTCACTTCTCCTAAAAGGGCTATAGCGTCACAGCCAATGACGCTATAAATCTTAGAAGTTCTTTAAATCTTAAATAAATTAATTCATCAATTGGTGAGCTATCCTGTTTCCCATGTATGTTTTATTGTGCATGATAATGGGAGGGGGGGGAATTCAGTTAGCGCATGAACAATTAACGTGGGCAATTGCCCCCCCCCCCATATGTTATGTCTGTGTGCATGCTGAGACTGTATAAAGATTTGAAAGATGTGTTTGCAACATGTTACTTATTGTAAGGGGTCAATCCACTTAGGTGAGTGTTGGGTCCTGTGAGCCATTCCCACAGCTATCTCGCACTAAGGCAACAACAGCGCTGCCCCCAGAGCCCTGTGCTCTATGCAACAGGACAAGTCTCACACCCCTTGTTACCACCTTGGGTAGAAAGAAGTCCTTTCTCCATCACGTAACGCACAGTTCCACTGCAAGGCCTAAATAAACCGTGATTTAGCAGCAGTGAGGAAAGTATAGAGTCACCACCCAGATTCCAGGAGGTTAACCTCTTTCTCACAGATTTGGTTTAAGGGTTTAGTGTGAGAATCGAAGGAGCTTTGACTGTATTGTGTGGATATGGCCAAGACCATGTTGGTGCAGAAACATTCAGCGCCAAGGTCTACCAAAATCCATAAAAGCAGGAAACTTGCATAATTTTGTGTGAAAAATAGAATACAATTTTAATATAAATGTTGGCTGACCATGTGGGCATAATGCTGCCCTGATGAGGGGCCACATATTTTTATGTGGAGTCCTGAAGCTGAAGTCCAAATTTGCACGATTGCTAATCTCTCCGGTTTCCTCACCCACAGTAAGGCAGTCTGTCACACTACCTGATTAAGTCATAGGTATAATGTGTTTGTGTTTTTATTTCTTTAAAATCCATTCCATGAAAATTTGTAAAATTGTGCCAAATGTGACACTAACATTTTTTTTTAATTTGACAAGTTACATTTTTGCTTTCTCCTTGTTTTTCTTAAAATGAATTACAAAGACTCTTAATTTGGTGCAGAGGGAAATTAACAAGTAGAAGTTTCCTTTACAAAACGGTGGTAGACTTGGCTTATCCCATACGCGACAACTAGATTTGTGATATTTTATTGGGTATAAAGGAGAAAACATTTTCCTGCCTAAAATATAATCCTACATTGTTTAGGCACTGTAATATTACATTCATTTTATTTTATTTTTATTAAAGAAAAACTTCCATGTGTAAAGTTTTTACAAAAATGTATATGTTAAAACTTGTACAAATGTCTCGTACATGCAGTGGAATGGCCCTTAAGTACATTTTGGTAAATATGCTAATTTGTTTTGGAAACACATCTGAAGTATATTTTGTGGATTATCATTTTTGAGTGGTTTACATTATGGGGAGTATGAAGTCAGAAACTGCCGTCTTGTAAACTGCCGTCTTGTCGGAAAGACGTCAGTTTCCGACATTTTTAGGTCGGAAGGGGTTCTGACCTATTCAATGCTGCCTCCTTTTTTCCGACAAGTCGGGAAATCCGAATTGTCGGAAAGACGCAGATCCACTTGTTTTATTTGATAAAACGTGGCCAAATCAGACAGGTTTTAACCCGGTTTCCGACAATGATTGGCATTGTCGTGATCGGCGGTCGGATTTGTCCGCTCATTGAATACTCAGATGTTGTATCCTTTCCCTCGAAAAGGATCCAACATCTATTGAATACACCCCGATATTGTAGTTGTGGCCAGCAATTAGTGCAGAAAGTTTAATCAGCTATATACACACTTGCCGATGCCGGTGGGGAGCAGGAGCCATGCTGCATTCGTCTGCATGCAGGTCCGATGCTGGATGTCGCCGATGACGCACGGAAGCGCGTATTGTCTGATATCGTGAACAATGTGTCCGAATCGGCACAACGTGCTGATATCATCCTAGCGTGTATGCACCCTTAGACTCATTTTGGGCAAAAAAGACGCTCCACGCTATCTGAGTCTCATGGGACATGACGTTTATTTATTAGATGCCATAGATCATTTCCAAGATTGTCATACTATGGATCATTATAGATCATTGCCATTCCATTCATAAACGTAAATTTTACATATTTTCCAAAATATTTTCTGAAAATAGAAATAATACACAAGAATGTAAATAGTTAACAAGAAATAATCTTGCCAAGCAAGAAAACTGATAAAACTGATACAGAATGTTGAAAGATAAATAACCTTTTAAATGTACTTTTATGTATCTGTAATTGTTAGCTAACACACTAATTTAGAAATAACATTCTCTTTCTGAATATTTGCATTTAGTACTGTGATAATGCTGGTTTACTATGCAGTACCTTTTCGTCATATCATCTTTCAGTCATGGTACAGTGTACTGTCTTGAAGTTCTTGCTGTTTTAATGATCCATTATGCTGAACTTTTAAAATGCTAAGAAATCTTAAATACATGTTTTGGCATCTACAAAACGATGTAGAATTAAGAAGCAAGTTACTCACACCTGCAAGCTAGCAGGTACTTGGATAACAAAGGTATGACAATAGATCAAAGGCAACACATAAAAGCAAACAAAGAAGGCAAACCAAAAGTCCACTGAATCACAGATGGTCACGATGTTACTGATGATCCGATGTTACTGGTCTTCCCGTTTGATGTTCCGATGTTTGAGAAAAAATGTAAAAAGAAAAAATTCCCCCAAAACCCCTCCCCCCCCCCCCCCCAAATTTTTTTTTTTAAATTTTAAACTAAAATAATTTTGGATAAGGTTAGATTCATGTTCTCCACGTAAATTCACTCATAGAAAAAGAAGACAATTTCTGAACAGTTTTTGGGTAAAACAAATTGTCAGTTAAGTGGTTAAAGAGTTTCGAAAGGGAACCTGGGCGTCTGAATGGAAAATGGGATTCAATGTAGAAAAATGCAAAGTTATGCACTTTGGGACCAAAAACAAACTTGCAACCTACATATTAAATGGGGAAAATCTAGGGGTAACAGTATTGGAAAAAGATTTGGGGGTACTGATTGATGATAATAGGCTAAACAACCGTACACAATGTCAAAGTGCAGTAAAGAAGGCAATTAAGGTGCTAGCGTGCATAAAACGGGGAATTGAGACAAGGGACGAGAGTGTAATCCTGCCGCTGTGCAAATTATTGGTACGTCCACACCTGGAATTTGTGTTCAGTTTTGGCCACCACATTATAAAAAAGATATCTGTGAACTCGAAAGGATTCAAAGGCGTGCTACTAAATTGATTAAAGGGCTAGAGGGACTGGAGTATGAGGAAAGGCTCGCTAGTTTGAAACTGTAAACACTAGAAAAGAGGCGTCTTAAGAGGAGACATTATCAATATCTTCAAATATATAAAGGGAAATTACAAAGAGTTATCAGAGGTATTGTTTATTAAAAGAACTGTCTAAGATGCGAGGTCACTCGCTGAGGCTTGAGGAGAGAAAATTCCATACGCTACGTAGGAAAGGGTTCTTCACTATTAGGGAATGAGGATCTGGAATTTCCTGCTAGTGAAGGTGGTAATGGTGGACACTATATATGCATTTAAAAACGATTAGATAAATTCCTGACTGAAAAAGATATCCAAGGTTATAACATTTAAAATATTGACATTTTTAATCTGGGAGGATCACGATTTTCAGTTGTTAACTAAACATAAATCATTATTTCAATTGGGACATTATAATGAACTCGGCTTAAGACAGATTACATGTTGAACCTGATGGGCATTTTTCCTCTTTCCAACCTCAGTAACTATGTAACTATGGGGCAGATGTATTAACCTGGAGAAGGCATAAGGAAGTGACAAACCAGTGATATGTGCAAGGTGATAAAGGCAGCAGCCAATCAGATCCTAACTGTTAATTTACATATTGGAGCTGATTGGCTGCTGCCTTTATCACCTTGCACATATCACTGGTTTATCACTTCCTTATGCCGTCTCCAAGTTAATACATTTGCCCCTATGTAACTATATGTAACTAGCCCTGTGCTGTTATTCAGATTGCCAATTATAAATGTACACTAGCTGTAAATAAAGCACTGATTAGAGCAGGTATGTCCAAACTGTGACCCACCAGCTGTGGAGAAACTACACATCCCAGCATGCCCTGACACAGCTTTAGCATTCTCTGACAGCAAAACTGTGTAAGGGCATGCTGGGATATGTAGTTTCACAACCGCTGGAGGGCCGCAGTTTGGACATGCCTGGATTAGAGTGTCGGTATTGAGTTCATTTGTACAAAATATGTATTCTTTTCATACTTTAAAGTCTGTTCTAGAGGTCATACACACACACACACACACACTTTAAGTGGCAAGCTCTGGTGTTTTGCTTGGAATTATAAGACTATGGTCCAAAATGGATCATACTGTACTTTCAACCAAACTGTAGTTGTCTCTAGCACTTAGAGTTTGAAAAGCGTAAAACATGAGGCTATTGTGAGAATGAGAAGAAGAAATAACAATGGCTTCTTAGCCTTAATATCTAATGGGAAGACTGTGTGGCTCCTATTCGACTTATCTGTTGTCCAGTTTCTATGTTTCTCGTTACCCTAGCAATGAAACAAAGTGATTAGGCAGGAGATGAGATTACGGAGAGTGTAGGAACTTTCATCTCCCTGCATTGGTTCCCTGCCTTTGTCTGCTTGTTATGCAAGTTCATAGAGCTTTGTTTGGAGCTTACTGAACTGAAACTGATTTTAACATTCATTATTTTAGAGCAATACAATAAAAATAAATAAATAAAGCCTTATGCCATCAGGTAAGCAATTGGCCTTAAGATACTGTACAGATAATAATATTTCTCATACAATGGTTTCGACTTTTTTGACCTCCTGGATTACACTTACTATCTAGGCAGTTTATTTTCACTGCAGGACTGTGTTTAGAGAGTGTCAATCCAATGCTTTAGAAATAGCGTAGAATTCTTCTCAACCTCTATATGCTGCAGGTCACTGAGAGAAATAGCATTATCTGTTGAGAACTGTGGAGAGCCGGGTACGAAATGAATGGGAGGCCTCGGTCGACAGATGTCACAAAGCCTACAAATTTGTTAGATTTCATCTGCCAAATGATTCCTATCATCTTATTAACTCCGATCTACTATTAAAGACTCTTTGCTCGTTTAATCCATAGTTTTCACTATAATGGTGAGAAATCTTCAACTTTTTGTTCCAACTCTCTTTGCCTATACTCATTCTTTTTAAACAAAATATTTAGGTTTACTGTAAGAGTCCTATATGACCTTATGTAGTTTATTGTATTTGAAGGTTACTTAGTTCTAAGTCTTCCTTCCATTACAGGCTTGTGCGCCAGACTAACACACGGGAAAGCAGAGGAATGATAATTCAGTTTTGTAAAGTAGTGTTACAGTTTCTGTTTCCAGTTTCTTATACAATTGTGCACGCTTTCTTCTTTTTCATTACAGCGCAGATTAGATTACATTTGTGCTTGTGTTTGACATCTGGTATCCATAATATTTTGACAATATTAAAGGCAAGTGATGAAGTCTCTTCTAGTTTTCGTCTTTGATTTAATATATCAGTTTATCACAGATTTCCACAATAGCTTTAAGTCCTCCAGACACCACATAAGTACAATTATACAAAATTTTCCATACCGTCCCGCGGAATCTTCACTATATTCTATATTATTTGGACACAACATTTTGTACTGTTCACCAATGCAGTAGCACCTGAAGTGTTATCACCAATGATACTTTTGACCATACCACACAGTAAAATCAATAGGTCATTGCCGTTCCAGTGTTAGTCATTGACTATAAAGTACACAGAATGGTAATGTACAAATGGTAATGTAGGTCATAAATGTAGAAACTGAAACCAAACTATTTTATAAAGTAAAATAGAAGGTTACTACAATAAATATTAACAGAGACTATATGATATGTTTGTAACATCTGATGTATCTTTTTTTAATTTTTGCATGATCATGCATGTGAAAAAATAGAAGTCACATTAGACATGCATTTTTTTTCTTTTATAGATCTGTGAAATACACATTCCAAATGTGTTGTGAATTTATTTACAGTTTGGCAAAGGACTACCAATTTTATTATTTTGTCATAATACTTTAATGTGCTAAAATTCTACCAGTCATGTATGTGACGTTGGATATTTAACCATAATATGGTCTTGGTGTCCTTACCCAAAGACGATTGTTATATGCCATTCCTAGCCCTTTCAGCAGCAATATAAAGTATTCATAAGTTTTGCATTGATCACTAGGAGCATCTTTAGGGGTCTATTCATCATTGGGTGCTGGATGACTAAGTGTCCAACTCTCCATGTGTTGTGGTGGTGGATCTCTAACTACTGAAGAAATCCTGTAATGATCCGGTGCGGGGACAGCTGCTCCAAAAAGTAGCAGTAATACTTAACACTATGTTGCTGGTTGACTGCATGTGTGTGACCTGAGTATGCTGCTGCCGGGCATGCAGTGCGGAGGTGGCAGAGGGATCCAGTTAGATGCTACTTAGCAACCTTGGACTTCAGATGGCATTGGTTGCCACAGGCAAACTCTGAAAACTGTCAGTTTTTGTAATGTGCTGAATATTTGGTGGCGCTGTCGAGCTATTTATGATTGGGCCCATTATTTAAAACATGGGGAAACTATCGTTTCAGATTGGGTAACAGGGACCATTAATGATGATGAATAGACCCATTAATGAGATGAACATTTTATGGTCTAAGACTGTAATACTTGGAAAATCCAATGTTTATGTCTGCTTTCCCTGCTTTACAAATAGCATGTGCCTCTTTCATGTGCATTGTAAGATAGTGTATATATGAATATGCCACTTTCCCACATAGTCATTTCATCAAGCATATCTGAAGCAGTATATACAATGTCTGACCGACATAAGAATGTTACCACCGTTCTCTCTACCACCGGTAGTTTTAAATCCAGCTTATCCACCAAACTGCTCAAAGCTGCTAATCATTTACGTGGTGATATTTCCAAGGTAAGATGGTAAAGTTTACTTTACCATCTTACCAAGAGGTGAAGGCAGAAAGTGAGAACAGTGGAGAAGACACACACTGATAACTCCTTCCTTCTTTGCAACTCAATGTACATTTCCTGTGTAGTTTCTTAGCTGCCTCAGTTTTGTTCTCTCTCTGTTATATAGTAGTTGTGGTCTTTTTCTGTTGTTTTCTTTTGTCTTCTTAAAACATCCATCATTCCTTTTTGTCTGGCAATTTCCTCTCCGATTTTCAGCCTTCATTGCAGGGGCGTAAGTTCATAGCAGATGCCCGGAGGCGAAATAGATGATGGTGCCCCCCCCCCCCCCCCCCACTTCCCCACACAGCCACATACACACACACACACACACACACACACACACACACACACACACACACACACACACATATATACAAATACACATCCAGAAGCCATATGTACAAACAGCCATACACACACACACACACACACACACACACACACACACACACACACACACACACACACACAGCCACACACACACAGCCACACACACACACACACACACACATATATATACAAATACACATCCAGAAGCCATATGTACAAACAGCCACACACACACACATATACATACGCAGCCACATACACACACATATATACAAATACACACGCAGCCACATACACCCCAATCACATATATACATATACACACACACAGCCACATATATACATATGCACCAACACATATACATTTACACACACACAGCCGCTGTCCTGACCCACCCGGAACTCTCCCCTGACAGTCCCCTCTTCTCACCAGTTTCTCCCCACATTGCAGCAGTTCCTGGACAGTGGAGGGGAAGGAAGGAGAGTTAATTGGTTCCGCAGCAGGTAGCCGGACAGCCGCGATGTCAGCGGGAGCCTGGGAGTCTGCGGGAGGGAGGTGGGCAGCTGCGGTGTCGGAGCGGGAGCCTGGGTGCCTGTGGGAGAGAGCCGGCCAGCCGCGGTGTTGGGAGTTGGGAAGCTGCAGTGTCATGGGGCGAGAGCCGGGCAGCATGGGAGTCAGCGGGAGGAAGCCCGGCAACAAACAGTATCCAGGGGCGGGACTCGGGAGCTGGGGTGTCAGTTCGGGACGGGCACACTGCCATCCAACCTCACATCCCCTTTGCTCATACATTGTAAGCTGGTGATGCACAGTGACTGAAGTGCACCAGAGGCAATGGAGTAGGTGCCCCCTTCACGATGGAGCCCGGCGGCAACCGACTCCATTGCCTTCGGTACTTCCGCCACTGCTTCATTGCTTTTTGTTCAATTTACATCATTGATCATGTTTGATTATAGATTTAACAGAAATATTATAGTTTTAAATCAACACCTTTCCTTTAATCGCCATGGGGGAAATATCCTGTAATAGCCGAGTGTGCCCAGTGTTTTAAAGTGGCAATAATTTGAAAGTCAAAATCTGCTTGTGTCTTTCCTTTTAAATTATTGCAGCTTTAAAACATTGGGCCCACTTGGCGTAATTGCGCCAATGCCTTCATCTCGCAGGTTATTATATTTCTTCCCATGTAATCTAAACATCATGTAGTTGCTACTAATGATCTCTTGTAAGGCTATCCGAAAAGAAAAAAAATACTCTCGGGAGAAAAGAAAATAATAACAAATTTCACATACATGACACACGATTATGTCACATACCTGACCACAGTGTCACGTACATGATCATTATAAATTCTAATACCAACTAAAATTATTCCTAATTTTGGGGGATTTAAGATAAACTGAAGTGAATTGCTATTGTATACAAAAATAGATTTTATAATGTACCCCAAATAATATTTGGGGAAAATACTGTTCAACTGGTGAATACAGCAAACTATTTTTGGATGGTGATGGCAAATACATAATGTACCTTTTTTTACGTGAAGTATAAATAATTTAAAGCGGAAACAAACTAAAGGTGCATACACACTGGGCGTTTTTTTGCCCAGCGTGTATGCACAGCGATGATCGTGAACATTGCTGCAGGAAAATAGCTCAGTGCATATCTGTGCTATTTTCCTGTGCCCAGCGGGGGTGAAGCACTTTCCACAGTAGGAGACTGTGGAAAGTGTGTCAATCGGCTATACAAAAAGCCAGATGGACGGCGGCAGCTGGCGATGATGCGAGAGTGCGCATCAGTGCTCACCGCTCAATGCCCGACCATACACACTGGCCGAGTTTGAGCTCAAAGTAGCTCAAAACGCCAAAAGTGAGCTACTTTGAGCTCAGAATCGGCTTGTGTGTATGGGCCTTAAATTATACCTTAAATACAGATTTTCTGAATTTTTGAATAAGAATCAAGATATGCAATTCATGTCTAGATCCAATATTTCAATACAAATATAAGGTTAACCACAAGAAAGAGCACATTTTGTCAGTATGAATGATAAGTGTTATCTATCACAATTTAACAAAAAGTAAAAAAAAAATGAAAAAATTGCACCTTGGTTTTACATTTCTGTGGAATATTCCAAATCCAGTCCAGAATAATAATCTGCAAAGTCGCTAATTGTGTCACTGAAGTATTGCAACTCTGTGAAACAGTCTATTTTGCTGCAAGACTCAATTCACACTAAATTACACTACACATTTGCTGTTTTTAGACACAAGTGTGTTTATATCTGCCTAGTGGAGATGTGAAATCACTGCTCTACACATCTTATTACTTGTGCTTTCAGCCTTATAAGTATATTTACTAAAGGTAATTTTTTTATCGTCTTTTATCAATTCTAAATCGCTAAATTGTTTAAAACAGTTTTATTTTTTTTATTTTTTTTATCCTGTGACTACAGGCATGGTGCTGTGACTTCTTAAAATAAGCCTATTATAAGGGAATCCCCTGGTATTACTCCACATTCTTGCTGCTTGTGGTCTTCAAGCATCTTCATCTAGTGTAGAAAGATTTTTTTCTCTTCTTTTGGTTTAGTTCATTTGAAGCTTCAAAACAGACTGGGAACTGAAAAGGCCTCTAAAATAGTGTTTTTATTCAAAAATGTTTGATGCCAGTGGCATGCCCAGTGCTAATGCTTAACTCATTAGTTTTTTTGTTTTTTTGTGTGTGTGCTTGTTTTTCTGAAAAGTGCTTTTGCATTTTGTATTAATATTCAGATTTATTTAATTATAGTAATAAGTAAGACTAAGGGGTATATGCAATTCACGGCGAATCGCGGCAAATTATCGCCGTTTTTTAATTCGACACAATTCGACAGGTGAATTCCGGCAGGTGGCTGCCGGAATTCACCATATTCAATGAAAAACGGATTCGACATTCCCGCGGGCGAAAAACGGCCGATTTGCCGGATTTTGCCGCGATTTAAAAAAACGGGAAAAAATGGCGTGGGGTCCCCCCTCCAAAGCATAACCAGCCTCGGGCTCTTCGAGCTGGTCCTGGTTCTAAAAATCCGGGGGAAAATTGGGCAGGGATCCCCCGTATTTTTAAAACCAGCACCGGGCTCTGCGCCTGGTGCTGGTGCAAAAAATATGGGGGACAAAAAGAGTAGGGGTCCCCCGTATTTTTCACACCAGCATCGGGCTCCACTAGCTGGACAGATAATGCCACAGCCGGGGGTCACTTTTATACAGTGCCCTGCGGCCGTGGCATTAAATATCCAACTAGTCACCCCTGGCCGGGGTACCCTGGGGGAGTGGGGACCCCTTCAATCAAGGGGTCCCCCCCACCCAGCCCACCCAAGGGCAAGGGGTGAAGCCCGAGGCTGTCCCCCCCCCATCCAAGGGCTGCGGATGGGAGGCTGATAGCCTTGGTAAAATGTCAAGAATATTGTTTTTTCCAGAAGAACTACAAGTCCCAGCAAGCCTCCCCCGCAAGCTGGTACTTGGAGAACCACAAGTACCAGCATGCGGGAGAAAACCGGGCCCGCTGGTACCTGTAGTTCTACTGGGAAAAAAATACCCAAATAAAAACAGTACACAGACACCGTGACAAGTAAAACTTTATTACACACTGCCGACACACACATGTACTGGAATGAAAAGCGGTAAAAAATTTGGTTTTATTGAGAGATGTAAAATAAATCATATCGATGAGCCTAATAACTTTGGATTGTAAATGTTAGAAAACATTAAAACATGATCGATCAAGATTTCTAAAACATAGCAATGTTTCACAGTGTTAATATAATCAGGATTCATTTTTTTTTAATTAAAACAATGCCCCAAAAAATGTTTAAAAAACAGTTTTAAAAATACTTTTTATTTATTTTTCTTTTTTTTTTAGCACTGCTGCAAATCGATCTAAATCGATGTTCTGTTTCAGGGGCTAAAACAGAGACACATACTAACAGACACTTTTTTATATTAATATTTAAATATTTGTAAATGTGTTTTAGCCCCTGAAAAACAACATTGATTTAGTTTGATTTTCATCAATTTAGAAACAACCTTTAATTAATATACTCCATAGAGAGGTTATTTTTTATATAATATCTGAAGCAGAAGTTTACAGCTGGGACTGTACAACTTTTTTTAAACTGAAAGTCTTTGTAAATCCTGCCAGCTAGAGGCGTTGCAACCAGTAGATACAATACATGTTGCATTAGAGTTATTATAACACTATTTAAGGCTCCTGCAACCTATGGCTATTTAACTGGTAAGCTGCTTTTGAGCTGAAAGTTCCACCATTATCATCATCTTTCATTTATAGAGCGCCAAATGATGTCCACAGTACCCTACAGTGATGATAACGCAAATGACATAAACATTACTTAAACACAACAGAAAAAATAAAGTCAGTGAAGGGGTAAGGGGAGTATAGGGCACGATAGAGTGATTCACTATAGTGCTAAGAGGAGTCAATGAAGGAAGAGTGACCTGCCAGTGAAAGCTTATATTCTACGGGGAAAATTCAGTTGCCTTTCGGAGCATTTAAGTAATGGGAGCCTAACCGGCGATATTCAAGTGTGGGATGGGTACGAGTGCCGCAAGTGCCCATTATTTATTTCGCTTCTTGCATCTAAGCCCATGAAAAGTAGTGTGTGCGTGAATCTCCCCCTCCCCCCAATTTTTTTTTTTTAATTATGGAGGGAATTTAAATAATATCACACCCCATCTCCCGTCTAAATTGAGCTGAAATTAAGTCGTCATGCCTGTCCGCAGTAACAATAGATTACTGCCGGCGGAGGGGTGGGGAGTTGAATCTCGATATGTATATGTGTATATACTCCTCCAAATCAGCCGGCACTCCACGCTTATGTCCAACTGGTCCCGGTGCCTAGTGCAACTCACATACACTCCTCCAACACAGCATGGCACTCCATGGGACTCTTCTTACATCAGTGTTTTAATGGCAATGAAACATCAGCGGTGTCATATCATGTTTCGAGGCATCAGCCTCTTCCTCAGGACATACCAGCCATGTAACACACAATCTACAATAATGACATTTAAATACCTGATCCCCGGACGTGTCCCGCCACTAACTCCGTCGTCCGCTGCTGCTCCTGCCGGATGTCCGTGATACCTCACTTCCGGATAGGCGCCAGCTATTGTTGCTTTGCAACCGCTGGCGTGCGTTCCAGGCAGGGAGGTCCAGCGGACGTATCTCACAGCGGGGCTGCAGACAGATGGGGCTAGAGGGAAACACAAACATAAACACAATATTAAATCACAATACAGAATACACAATACAATTAAAAACAACCAACATTCTTCCTCTACCTAACACTTACTATTATAGCATCCATCTATACAATGCTAATACTGACCACCCCTATCGACTAAGGTCCCCATAGATGCAAACTACTATCAGATTCTTATCTCACAATGTATTTTCAAAGGGTGTAATACTTGCAGATCCATACCTACCTACTCCCCATCTAATATAAACTACATCATACTATTCCAATTAATTTTATCAGTCAACCCTTTAGGCATAATAGTATTCAGACGGAATATCCATCTAGATTCAGTTAGTAACAGGTTGCTATAGTTGCTACAATTGTACCACCTGTAAATATATGGTGACCTGTAAAACTTTCAGCACCCTCATTGTCAAAAAGTGTATGACATTCGACATGTACTCACGCGCACCTCAACTTTTGTGGTATACGTGATTACATGTCCTTGTGGCCTATATTACGTTGGCCAGACTTCTCGCAAATTCCAGGAGAGAATGGCCCTTCACAGGTCGACTATTCAGCTGTCGGCTGAGGGCAGATCCTGTGATCAGCCTGTAGCCCGCCATTTTAGGACGGTGGGTCACTCATTGACAGATTTAAAATATTTCATGATTGATCATGTAGTAGATTCCCCTCGTGGTGGAGATAGAATGAAGTCCCTGTTACTAATTGAATCTAGATGGATATTCCGTCTGAATACTATTATGCCTAAAGGGTTGGATGATAAAATTAATTGGAATAGTATGATGTAGTTTATATTAGATGGGGAGTAGGTAGGTATGGATCTGCAAGTATTACACCCTTTGAAAATACATTGTGAGATAAGGATCTGATAGTAGTTTGCATCTATGGGGACCTTTGTCGATAGGGGTGGTCAGTATTAGCACTTTATAGACGGATGCTATAATAGTAAGTGTTAGGTGGAGGAAGAATGTTGGTTGTTTTTAATTGTATTGTGTATTCTGTATTGTGCTTTAATATTGTGTTTATGTTTGTGTTACCCTCTAGCCCCATCTGTCTGCAGCCCCGCTGTGAGATACGTTCGCTGGACCTCCCTGCCTGGAACGCACGCCGGCGGTTGCTAAGCAACAATGGCTGGCGCCTATCCGGAAGTGAGGTATCACGGACATCCAGCGGGAGCAGCAGCGGACGATGGAGGCAGTGGCGGGACACGTCCGGGGATCAGGTATTTAAATGCCATTATTGTAGATTGTGTGTTACATGGCTGGTATGTCCTGAGGAAGAGGCTGACGCATCGAAACATGTTGATATGACACCGCTGATGTTTCATTGCCATTAAAACACTGATGTAAGAAGAGTCCCATGGAGTGCCGTGCTGTGTTGGAGGAGTATATGTGTGTATGTATGTATATGTATATATATATATATATATATATATATATATATAAACAAAAAGAAAGGGTGCGCAGTTCTGTCCCTGGCTGTGGTGGCTTCAGGCTGCACAGGAGAGAGGCGCATGCCCTGAAGAGCCAGCCGGGTGATGAGAACCAGCATATCAACACTAAGCTTATGCGCTGTGTTTTCAGGCAGGTATGGCTGGAGGGGGGAATTTTCACTCCCCGCGCTTCAGCAGGTAAGATGTTAATACATGTTATTGATGTAGCTTCCTGCTTCAACTTGGTAATGAGATGAAGCAGGATGTGCTATAGCGGTATGATCCTTTCCAGTAAAATACATCTCCCCATGGGTGCGCTGCTGATACAAAGTTATAAATATAGGAGAGATCAGAGCGACTGTTTGTTCCTTGTATACAGCATGTTTAATGATATGTGATTTCTGATATAATGGTTTCAGTAATTATAATGTATTGCTTGTACATCACACGTTTGAAGTCAACAGGAGTTTGTAAAACTGAGTATTATGTCATTTTTTGGTGGGGTGGCGCTGTCCAAACACAGGGAAAGGATTACTATTAATGTTGAGAGTCATTGCTGGTCATAGTGCTCTATGCTGTAAATGGATAAGATTCAGATCTAATCCAGTTACGTGTGCCACATTAGTCATTTATATATAAAGGTGTTGAAATACTACTACATATTTTAATTATTTGCATACCTTTCAATTATCATATTGCCATATTAATATTGTGATATATTTTTAGTATGGCCCTTTCCATATATTACTTATTGTTTTGTTTTTTGTTTTTATTTTAATTGGTCATTTTATGGTCCTTCGTTTAATAATCACTAGAAGTACTACATAATATAATTCTAAGAATACTTTTTAATGTGATGAATGTATTTGGTACTTGCAGATCCCATCTGCTTAGAACTAGCCATTGGGATTCAGCAAACAATCTGTTTTATATGCAGTTTGAATAAATAAAATACAATTTTTAAATCTTCCCAATGCTGGAGTATATGTTCACCTACATAAGACCCCAAACCTAAGAAGACCATCTTTCCAGCAAGTAGTAACTATAGCTTGGTTAAGAACTTATCCACATGACCTATCACTTTGGTACATTTGCTCCATAGATAGTCCCCATCCTCTGGATTCCCCTTAGTCTCTGAGTGGCTTCGACTATAATGGTAGCCCCTAACGGTGAATTGGTGCGGATCTCAATTCCGTCAAGTGGCCTAATACAGTCAAATCATTACTAGGAAAGCATTGCAATATAAGCTGATCTTTTACAAAAGATAAACACCCCCCAGTAAGTGCATAACTTAATTTTTTTAGCTGAATTTCTCAGGACCTTCATTCTTTACATGTACTATTGACACTACTGATTTTGATCTATCTTTTCTTATTTAGTAAAATGCAATTATCACATTTTTGGTTTGTCACAATGTCCTTAGACACAAGATTAATCGTTTCTATTATTAATGCTTAATCTCTGTCCTAGTAACTTTCTCATTTACACTGTTATCCAGCATTATGCTTCTTTTTTATGTACATACGTGTTATCTTATATCTAACAAATTCAGTTTTGCAAGGGCATGTCTGTAAGTGTGGCAGCTTCATTATGTAACCAGATATTTGTTGTCCAAATTCCAAAATACCTGGAACTAAAATGAAAGATGCCAACGCTATCTTTGACCCTTATCAGTCCATGCTCGTGTTTGGTGTGGTCTTCACTAGTAAGTATAACTCACTGCTGGCACCTCTCTGTTGTAGGCACATAAATGTTCACCCCTAGATGGTATGCATGTTATTACACCAAGCCATCATGTTGCATGGCTTAGTCTGGGTACATGCTATGCAATATATTGTGCATGCAGCCGATGCACAATATATCACTAAGTGCCTCGGCTTGTGTGTACAGCCAATATGTCTGTGACGGCGTTGTTCCCAGACACATCACATCGGCACTTCAACACAGCAGATGGCGATATATCTTGCACATATATCTGCGCATCTGCCTGTGTACGGACGACCCACCGACCACCCCATTATGGGCAGACTAGATAGGCAAAGTGGTTCTTATCTGCCATCAAATTCTATGTTTGTGTTTATGCACTTGCCGCATTCCGAGTCCCATCACCCGTTGGATATGCGTAGTACACAAATCTCATAGTGTGTACTCGGCTTAAGCTGAACTGGCATGGGGAGTGATTTCAAAGGCTAAATAGTAAAGCACTGCAGAATATGTATGTGTTATACAGATGTGTCCTCTTACATCCTTACTGCAGTCATGCTAAATAACCCTTGAAGTCACGCCATACCGCTGCCGGACTCTGTAGCGCCTAGTGTGTTTTTTTGCGTGTCTTCTGTGAAAATGCATCTTAGACGCAAAGTAATGTAATAGGACACACGAGCAGCTTCTGCTGATTCAAATTATATGCAGCATGCCTACATTCTGTGTATATTTGCGGTTCTGTTTGCATCCGAAATAAAACATATTTGCATAGCATTTTGTATGCAAATACAGTCGCAGTCATACACAAAATATAGGCATGCTGCATATCATTTTAATCAGCAGAAGCTGCTCATGCATATTACATTACTTTTGCATCTACAATGCAAAAAAAATCTGCTTGGCGCTACCGAGTCACACAGCACTCACACGTTATATGTAAGACAACTTGTAGCGCATGGAGCAAAAATGTAAGAGGACATCTATATAAATAACTGATCATCATCATCATGACATGAGCATTCTAGAACAAGAACTAGACTGCAGAAATGTTAGATTTTTGCAGGAGCATATTTTTGAACACCAACCAAAAAGGAATATATACATAAGTAGCTGAATACCTGTGCTTCGCTACGGAATTTCAAGTATTTATACTTATGCATATAACTATGTTTGAAGGACTTCCTGGAAAACTAATTAGACTTACAATAGGACATGCTCCGCCCGCTGCTGCCAAACATTGTCAGACCGCACCTCTGGGTGGGCGTTCCCTGGATTGATGCTGTCAAAGGCTGGCGCTGAGGACAATAATCCACCTCCTTCTTTGTCCCGTCCCGCCTCTGATGCTGCTCTGCCCACTGTATGTTAAATATGTAAGGTTTGCAGGGATAGGCTGACTCTATTCCAAAGCGCCCTAGGTCTCCTTGCTTAGCTTCTCACTTTCCTTAGGGCTCCTCCTTTGAGGTAAAAAGGTAAAGAGATTCGCACAACACTTAAGGTCACAGAGAGAGTTGTCGGTACCCTTTACACAGCAGATAAGCAGTTGGTGACATCAAGCTTTCCTTTAATGCATTTAAGAGTCAAAATATATATCTCCACTTTCCTCCTATTGCTCTTGGAGAGGTTCGGCAATATTTAGTTCTAGTGACAAGTTAACCTCTAATAATTGAGACACTATCCTCTCCTGACCGGAAATGTGTTGGTTAAGTACTTATATCTGAAATATATATATATATATATATATAGATAGATAGATATGTATGTATAGCAAATACCACTCACTCATCACATAATCTCTTGAACCATAAGGCTGCACTACATTGCCAGTGGCAGTTTTAGAGCAGTACAATATTCAAATAGGGGAGCCACACCCAGCGATGTTTGACAGTGTTTATGGGTGGCAGTTGATGTGGCTCCCCTATTTAAATACTGGAGTGCCACTGCAAGGAAGTCCAGGAACAGAGCATTGTTTTCTCCCTCCTCCGCGACTTGGTATCGCCGGCACCATGCATTCTTTATAGCCCCGGCTGGGTGGGCTATCTTAACTCTCCCCTGTGAGGGGGGAATAATATCACCCCTTTTAACCCCTTTGTTGGTGGAATTTTAAAAAATCCCTTCTCAGTGGGTGCCTAAATCACAGAAGGAAGGTACTGTCCAAATTTCATGTTCCTAGTTCTTACGGTTCAGGAGATTTTGTGATGAGTCAGTGGTATTTGTTTCATATACATATATATATATATATATATATATATATATATATATATGACAAGTCTGAAAATAATAAAGAGTGAGGTTATAATAATAATAATAATAATAATAATATACCAGGGGATCCATGGCAACATCTGTGTAGTACTGTTTGTTTTTACCTGGTGGTTGGTGCATCAGCTTTCCATTTTCATAAACACTTTGTATAATGAAAATCTCAAAATGATATGCTTTACACATTGTTCTCTGTGATAAATGGTCTAATTATTTAATTCTACACCTAATAGACTATTCTCATAGAGCTATGAAGTTAACCTTTAAATTAATTGCCAGCCCACCTTTTGGTGTTATAGTCATTCTATAAGCACTGGATAATCCAGGCTTCCCACCATGTATTGTGCGTCCTGAACTCCTGATGTCAACATATTACCTTAAATCTGTCTTCCTAGATGGAGTATCTCTCTTCATTGCATCTGTGCTGTGGTTCTGGAGTTGGTGACAGAGACTGAAAACAGTTTCTATCACAGTAGATATTTCTACTTGAAAACTATTTGTTCCTGCTTCTAGAACTCTCGTACATCTTGGGTATCGAACCTCCAATATTTGGCTGCTTGGGTCATGGGTAGATTACCAATAAATATTTAGGGGTATATTAAATTATCACCGGTAAAACATTTTTTACGACAAATGGACGAAAACAGACGTTTTTCTGACTTTTTTCCTATCTTTCACCGATTTTTAAAAAATTTTTTTTACAGGCTATCTAAAATGGTTTACCCGTTAAAAAAAAAAAAAAAAAAAAAAGCTTATCTCCCGAAAACACATAGGTTCAGTGAAACCTGTGTGCTTTCGGAAGAAACAGCCCCTTTTTCATTTGAAAACGGGGCTGTTCTGGGGATTTTGCTTTGCATGTCTGAGTCAATAAACCGGCATGAGACGCGGCTTATCGGGGATAATTAGATAGCCCCCGGCGGGACTATTCGCCACGGTGATAATATAATATCCCCCTTAGTATAGTTTTAGACCTATTTTAATTTTAAGTTTGACCATAACCCCAGCAAACTGATTTTTAAAGTTAGGGGTTGGTTACAGTTGTGTAAAATTAGTTACAGTATACTGTAGAAAAGAACATCACCAGTTCTTTCTGTAAAATTGTGTAAAAATGACTTTAAATCTGGCCTGCAATGTATCATTTCTAAATTGATATGTAAAAGCTTGGTTTTATTGGATTTTAATCTGTATAATTAAATGTGGAATTCTAGTATTGTGAAGCACAGCAACTGTTATACAAACCAGTGCTGTACATTATTGTGGACCAGTGTAGCTTATATGTACAGATCTGTCCTCATACATCCAGCCTCAATATGCCATACAGTGCAAGATGCCTGGTGTGGGTGAGCCGCAAGGTCCCATGCTACTCTGCTAATGTTATGCGTCTATTTTTTCACAAAGCAATGTGTCTAGGAGCACAAGGAGACACTGCTGATTATTTTGAAATATGACACTTCTATATCTGTGTGACTGAGTCTGTATACAGAGCAGAACAGAACATGTATTGGAAAACAGCTGCTGCTGCTACACTGTAGCACTTCGAATACAAATTTAGAGACTCAGTCGCACACACATATTCAAGTGTCATATATAAAATTAGTCAGCACAGTCTCTTCATGCGTCCTAATTACATTGTGAATAAGACGCATTTTCGGCAACAAAAAGACGCCCAGTACTAGAAGATTCTCACGGGACCTGGCGTGCCAAGAGGGGCTGTTTGGCGTGACTGCAGCAGAGATATGTGAGGACTCATCTGTGCGTTATCATAGATTTATCTAAAAGGTGCTAAATATCCTAACCATTAGTTTCATGCCAACGTCTTTACTGTTCACAATAGTTAAGGCAAAGCATGTCATTGAAGGTTGAACAGGCAATGAAATTATTACAGATCTCACAATGAACGCTAATATACTTATTTTAATGTGATCAGTTGTAAATGTCTGTGACCTTGTTGACAAGGTCATATATGTTATGTTAATTTCTCTTTCACTCTGCACAAAAACATTTTTTTCAAAAAAAGTATTGTATTTGCAGAGGCAAGGTTTATTATAATAACAATATCTTGAGTTTATGAAAATGATTTACCAAATTTGATATCAGCTGATGTAGTTTTTTTGATTATTATGCTAATTACTTATCAGTGAAGTTACTGGTGCGATGCGGTTATTAGGTCGACACCACTTAGGTCGACAGTCATTAGGTCGACCACTATTGGCCGACATGAATTAGGTTGACAGGGTCACTGGGTTGACATGGTCATTAGGTTGACATGTCCTAGGGCGACAGTTCAAAAGGTCGACATTAGGTTTTCTTTTTTTCCCCCATTTTTTTCTTCTTTTTCATACTTTACGATCCATGTGGACTACGATTGGGAAGCCCAAAGCATGGCGAGTGAAACGAGGGGACACAGTGCACTAATTGGGGTTCCCGGTCACTTTACGAAGGAAACGACACCAAAAAAATAAAAAATAACTCCCTCATGTTGACCTTTTGACCTGTCGACCTAGTACATGTCGACCTATTGACCATGTCGACCTAGTGACCTTGTCGACCTAATGACTGTCGACCTAAGTTTTGTCGACCCAACAACCCATACCCTTACTGGTTGGGTATGTTCAGAGATGGCTAAACATTGGCTGTGATCCTAGTCAGTAACCATCTTGCTGTCATATTGCTTGTTGTGACATTAGGACATTTTAACCCCCCTTTCTTTCTTTCCTTCAATCTTTCTTCACTTTTTTTCCTCTTTTTTTTGATCATTCTTTATTTAGATTTTTATTTTGATATTTTTTGTCTTCTCCATATAATTTGTATACATTTGCACAGTAGGACTTCTCCACATTGAGTGACAGTGCATGCTGCAGACGGGTGGTCTTCTGTTTGCCGGCGGTCGGGCTCCCGGCGCTCAGTATACCGGCGCCGGGAGCCCGACCGCCGGCTTACCGACACTTATTTTCCCTCGTGGGGGTCCACGACCCCCATAGAGGGAGAATAAAATAGTGTGGCGCGCGTAGCGCGGCGAGCGCAGCGAGCCCGCAAGGGGCTCATTTGCGCTCGCCAAGCCGGCGGTCGGGCTCCCGGCGCCGGGATGCTGGTCGCCGGGAGCCCGACCGCCGGCCACCCGTAGTGAACCCCTGCAGACAAGGTTCATAGCTTATTTGAAGCACTTTCATTGATCTTGACATTTGTAAGAAAAGCCTTTATTGTCCTGTATGCTTTAACCCCTCCTTACACCGTTGCTAACTCCCATCCACTTACCCACTGTACTGCATGGCTGAAAGAAGCTTTAGTTTCCTTCCAGGCAGGGCCGTTTCTAGACAATTTGGCTCCCAGTGCGAGATTTAAAAATGCGCCCCCCCCCCCCCCCCCCCTATTGCTCTAAAAAAAAAAAGTGTGCCCCCCCATATAGCCATAAAAAGAAAAAGCATGCGCGCGCTCCCGACAAGGGTGTGTGGCCTGATTAAAATGGGCGTGGTCTCATTAAAGTGGGCATGGCCTCATCTGATATCATCACACCCACCACAGTACGGAAAAAATAAAAATGTCCCCTTTTTACACATTACAGCAGGCAAGTGTCCCCATATTACACAGCGCGGCAGGCAGGTGTCCCCATTTTACACAGCGCGGCAGGCAGGTGTCCCCATTTTACACAGCACGGAAGGCTGGTATCCCCATTTTACACAGTACGCAGGCAGGTGCCCCCATTTTACACAGTACGCAGGCAGGTATCCCCATTTTACAAAGTGCAGCAGGCAGGTATCCCCATTTTACACAGCACGGCAGGCAGATATCCCCATTTTACACAGCACGGCAGGCAGATATCCCCATTTTACACAGTACGCAGGCAGGTGCCCCCATATTACACAGTACGCAGGCAGATGCCCCCATATTACACAGTACGCAGGCAGATGCCCCCATATTACACAGTACGCAGGCAGATGCCCCCATATTACACAGTACGCAGGCAGATGCCCCCATATTACACAGTACGCAGGCAGATGCCCCCATATTACACAGTACGCAGGTAGGTGCCCCCATATTACACAGTACGCAGGCAGATGCCCCCATATTACACAGTACGCAGGCAGATGCCCCCATATTACACAGTACGCAGGCAGATGCCCCCATATTACACAGTACGCAGGCAGGTGCCCCCATATTACACAGTACGCAGGCAGGTTCCCCCATATTACACAGTACGCAGGCAGGTGCCCCCATATTACACAGTGTGGCAGGCAGGTATCCCCATAGGCAGGTGCCCCCATATTACACAGTGTGGCAGGCAGGTATCCCCATAGGCAGGTGCCCCCATTTTACACAGTGCGGCAGCGGCAGGCAGGTTTCAAGCTGAGGAGAAGGAAGGGGGAGAGAGAGAGAATACTTACGTCTTCCCGCTCTTCGGTCCCGCCGCCTCACGTCCCGCGCCGGCCGCCTCCTCCTTCTTGCTTCTCCTTCTCGCCTCTCCCGAGCGCTCCTGCTCGGGGGGCGGGGCTTTGCGGAATGACGCGTTTGCGTCGTGACGTCACGACGCAACGCGTCATTCCGCGAAACTCCGCCCCCCGAGCAGGAGCGCTCGGGAGAGGCAAGAAGGAGTAACTAAGTGCCGCGGCGGGCGCCCCGTGCAGTTGCACGGCTCGCCCGCCCCTAGAAACGGCACTGCTTCCAGGTTTCTACAAAGAGGGAAGACTGGCACAGTGGTAGGGAGGAGAGTGGGCAGAAACAGGGGACATTAAAGGGGGAGGGACAACAGTGCACCATTAAGGATCTCTCCCTCGTGAGCAGACACATGGGGGGTACTGTGGACTAATTGATCCCCTTGGGATGTTCAGTTATCCCCAATGCCAGGCTGAGGCATTGAAAAAATCCCTGATATCCAGCCCTATCAGCCCCTGGTTTTGTTTTGTTTTTCAAAAGCACATACAGTACTGTGCAAAATATTTAGGCAGGTGTGGAAAAAATGCTGCAAAGTAACAATGCTTTCAAAAACAGATGTGTTAGTAGTTTTTTTTATCAATAAAGAAAATGCAAAGTGAATGAGCAGAAGAGAAATCTAAATCAAATCAATATTTGGTGTGACCACCCTTTGCCTTCAAAACAGCTTTAATTCTTCTAGGTACACTTTCACACAGTTTGTGAAGGAACTCAGCAGGGAGGTTGTTCCAGTCATTTTGGAGAACTAACCACAGATTTTCTGTGGATGTAGGCTTACTTGTATCCTTCTGTCTCTTTGTTAATCCCAGACAGACTCGACGATGTTGCGATGAGGACTCTTCCATGACACCTTGTTGTTCTTTATGCTGAAGTTAGTTCTTATTGACATTAGCTGTATGTTTGGGGTCCTACTGCAGAATAAATTTGGAGCCAATCAGACACCTCCCTGATGGTCTTGCATGGTGGATAAGTACCTGCCTGCAATTCTCAGCATTGAAGACACCATTAATCCTGACCAAATCCCCAACTCCATTTACTGAAATGCAGCCCTAAACTTGCAAGGAACCTCCACCATGCTTTACTGTTTCCTGCAGACATTCATTGTACTGCTGTCCAGCCATTCAGCAAACAAATTGCCTTCTGTTACAGCCAAATATTTCAGTCCAGAGCACCTGCTGCCATTTTCCTGCAACGCAATTCCTATGTTTTTTTGCATAGTTGAGTCACTTGGCCTTGTTTCCATGTCGAAGGTATGGCTTTTTGGCCGCAAGACCACTTCTGGACAGAGTTTTTCTGAGCAGTAGATGGGTGCACCTGGGTCCCACTGGTTACTAAGGAGGTTATTAAGGTTTGTTAGCAAACCAAAAAGTTTGCAATTGCACAAAACCATGTACAGTAGCACTTCAGGTAGGGCAGATTTAACATGTGCAGAGAGAGTTAGATGTTGGTGGGTTATAATGTTTTTGTGCATGGAAATACTGTCTGCTTAATGTCTGCATTGCAATTTAGATTTGTTTGAACTAGAGATGAGCGGGTTCGGTTCTCAGAGAACCGAACCTCCCCCCGAACATCATGTTCCGAGCCAGGATCCGACTCAGGACTTCCCGCCAAACTCGGAAACCAGAACAAGGCAAAAAGTCATCATCCCGCTGTCAGATTTTCGCAGGTTTTGGATCCCATATAAACAGCCGCATGACGACGCCATTTTCACTCCAGACTTGGAGAGTGAGGGAGAAAGACCTCTGTCTCTCTGTGGGTGCTGGCGTCGGGGGAGGGGTCAGTGTGTGCTCTGTAGGGGTGCTGTCCTGTGTCTCCCTGTGCTGTCCTGGCTGTCACTGGTGTTTCATGTGCTGTTAAGGGTGCTGCAGCTGTACATGGGTGTTGCTGTCCTGGCTGTTACTGTGTTGTACAGGGGTCAGGGGCACTGTCCTCCTGTATGCTGTGAAAATACAGGGGTGCTGGCTGTAAAAAGTCTGGGTGCAGTGAAAATAAATGTACACTGTCCCTGTCTTGTATGCTTTAAAAATTCTGGGGTGCTGTTGTTAAAATAAAAGTACACTGGCCCTGTCTTGTATGCTGTAAAAATTCTTGGGTGCTGTTGTTAAAATAAAAGCACACTGGTCCTGTCTTGTATGCTGTAAAAATTCTAGGGTGCAGTGAATATAAATGTACACTGGCCCTGTCTTGTATGATGTAAAAATTATGGGGTGCAGTGAAAATAAATGTACAGTGGCCCTGTCTTGTATGCTGTAAAAATGATGGGGTACTGTTGTTAAAATAAAAGTACACTGGCCCTGTCTTACATGCTGTAAAAAATTCTGGGGTGCATTGAAAATAAATGTACACTGGCCCTGTCTTGTATGCTGTAAAAATACAGGGGTGCTGTTATTAAAATAAAAATACACTGGTCCTGTATGCTGTTAAAATAAAAGTACACTGTACATGTATCTTGTAAAATACAGGAATGCAGTGACAACAAATGTACACTAGCCCTGTCTTGTATGCTGTAAAATTACAGGGATGTTGTGAAAATACAGGGGTGCTGTCACTGTCCACGGTTGCTATGTCTAGGCCTGACCTTCACAACACTGTATGGGAAGAGGAGGCTCCTACCACAATTTGCATGCCCTCTGCAAGTGCTGGGAGGAGCAACACCAGTCCAGTTGCTGATATTGAGATTGAGGATGTCACTGTAGAAGTACACCAGGATGAGGAGGATATGGGTGTAGCTGGTGCTGCGGAGGAAGTTCACAATGGTTATATGGTTTGTTTGAATAAGGCACCAGTGGAGACAGTTGTTGTCCACGGAATGAAAAAGCCCATTGTCATGCCTGGGCAAAATACCAAAAAAGCCACCTCTTTGGTGTGGAATTATTTCTCCACAAATCCGAACAACAGGTGTCAAGCCATCTGTTTCCTTTGTCAATTCATTATAAGTAGGGGTAAGGATGTTAATCTCTAAATATCTCTGCACATGTTACATCTGCCCCACCTGCAGTGCAGCAATGTTTTGCCCAATTGATAACTCTATTGATTTGCTAACAAATCTGAATAAGGCCCTAAGTTTCCTTAATTAACCAATCAAGCTAAACATCGGGCAAAAATTGCGATAAACCCACATTTGTTTTTTCTCAAAATATCATCGGGGCCAATTGAATACCCCTCATGGTCTCATGATAAAGGCCTGAGACCAAAGAAAAGGCACAGGCAGAGGCAGATTTAGACCTCATGGGGCCCTAAGCGAAATACCGATTTGGGGCCCCCCCTACCTCAAACAATCCATAGCACTATATTTTTGTTCTGACTTATGCCCCCTTACATTACAGATGGAGTTCAGTCTGTGCCTGGGCCTATCACCGCGTCTGGGGTGCGCACGTGTCCGTGACACGCATGCGCCCCATTCACTAGAATGAGAGCGTCTGTGTGCACTCCCGGCGGGGCTAAGCAGCGACCAATCAGACAGAGAGTGCCCCATAGAGGTACTGTGTGGCCAAATAAAATGGGACGTGATACACAGACATATGCCCCCAATAGTGCAGTGCCAGATCCACAATTGCCCTCACAGTGCCAGATCCACAATTGCCCCCACAGTGCCAGGTATACAAATGCCCCCACAGTGCCAGGTATACAAATGCCCCCACAGTGCCAGGTATACAAATGCCCCCACAGTGCCAGATCCACAAATGCCCCCACAGTGCCAGATCCACAAATGCCCCCACAGTGCCAGATCCACAAATGCCCCCACAGTGCCAGATCCACAAATGCCCCCACAGTGCCAGATCCATAAATGCCCCCACATTGCCAGATCCACAGATGCCCCCACATTGCCAGATCCACAAATGCCCCCACATTGCCAGATCCACAAATGCCCCCACATTGCCAGATCCACAAATGCCCCCACAATGCCAGATCCACAATTGCCCCCACAGTATCGGGTAATACACTGTGGGGGAAATTGTGGATATGGCACTGTGGGGGCAATTGTATACCTGACAGGTATACAAATGCCCCCACAGTGGCAGGTATACAAATGCCCCCACAGTGGCAGGTATACAAATGCCCCCACAGTGCCAGGTAAACAATTGCCCCCACAGTGCCAGGTATACAAATGCCCCACAGTGCCAGCCAATTGCTCCCACAGTGCCAGGTATACAAATGCCCCACAGTGCCAGCCAATTGCCCCCACAGTGCCAGGTATACAAATGCCCTACAGTGCCAGGTATACAAATGCTCCACAGTGGCAGCCAATTGCCCCCACAGTGCCAGGTATAGAAATACCCCCACAGAAGTGCCGTAGGCTGCAGCTACTTACCGCTGCTGCTGGGGCTGAAGCTGCTCAGAACGCGGGCGCGCGGCTATGTCTGGCGGCGTGTAGGGACTTCAAACTAGCCGCCGGTTCGTGAGCCAATCAGAGCTCGCAGACCGGCGGCTCCTGATTGGCTGCCGGTCCGCGAGCTCTGATTGGCTCATGAACCGGCGGGTGGTTTGAAGTCCCTACACGCCGCCAGACATAGCCGCGCGCCCGCGTTCTCCTCTCCTGATAGCTGAGACACGCTGCCGCCGGACTGAGCGGCAGCATGTCTCAGTGACACAAGGGGGGGGGGGCCCAGCCCTTGCAACCAGCCGGGCCCTAGGCAACCGCTTAGGTTGCCTAGCGGCAAATCCGCCACTGTTCACAGGTATTGTCGTTTTCTGTGTACATCACAACACACACACATCCAAATTGTATGTTAGTTAAATCTTTAATATGTGATATGTAACAAAATTCATCTTTAACACCACATTCTATGGATATACAGCCAATGCTCTCAACCTAGTTTTGAAAGAAACGTATGATGCAGTGGTGTTTTATGGAAAATGAGCACACCTTCATTTCAAAGTTATACGAATGGAATATCAAAGTGAATAATAACCTTAGTCACTAGATAGGAGCTGAGCTACAGTACATCTAAGCATGTTAATAAAAATATAAAAACAGAATCATTGATTTGACTTATGGATTCTAGATAGGTAAATGAAAGCCTGAAACAGAGAAATTAGAATATGGGGGACAGTTGTATCGGGCACATTAATCCCACTGCATTTAATTTGTTGTTAGTGACATTTTCAGACTGAGACCTTGGGGCAGATGTATTAAGCCTGGAGAGGGGATAAAGAAGGGATAAAGCGGTGAGCAACATAACACACCAGCCATTCAGCTCCTAACTGTCATTTTTTTAAACTGTTTTGACTGGCTGGTGTGTTATCACCTTGCACTTATCACTGCTTTATCATTTCTTTATCCCTTCTCCAGGTTAATACATCTTGGGGTCTATTCGTGAAGCAGTGAAAAGTGTGTAGAAGTGAGCCAGTGGAGAAGTTGCCCATGGTAACCCATAAGCATTGAAGTAACATTTATAATTTGAATACTATACAATTGTACAGAGCAGCTTCTCCACTCTTTACACTTCTCCATTCTTTTCACTGCTTTATAGAGGGGACCCCCTTATTCCTTATTTCATTCTTATGAGAGTTTAAAATATATGATTGAAAATGAATATATACAACAATATTTATATCAATACTATGGAAATAAAAATGAACATAACCTGATACTGCTATTTTTGTTGTCACCATGTTACTACTAAACAGCACAGACCAGTGCGACGGTCCAATCTCTTAAAGTGTTAATGGTCCCCTTCCCCGCTGACAGGACACTAGCTCCTGAGGGAACTATTCGCAAGCCCCACCACGGCGAGCGTACATTCCCGCAGCACGCCGCCACCCCTAACAGAGCCAGAAGAATGAAGAGTGGTGAGTACTAAGTCGGCGTCCCGGTTAGTGTGTCGCCAGCCATTCATTATGGCGGCTTGAGGGTACGGAGATGCACGGCTTCTAACCGGGGCGCAATGCATCTCCAGACTCGGTACACAACTGCGTCTCAGTACACTGTGCACAGTACCCACACTGGCAAAAACAGCCTTAAAACGGGTCTCACTCCATTTTAAGCACTAGATTACCTCAGCCAGTATAAAAAAGTGGGAAGTCTGCGCACCATTGAAGGGGCGGGGTTTCACTATGAGCGGATCCAGCAGCTCACCAGCGCCATTTTCACTCTGCAGTGGACACAGATGCTGACTGACAGGGACGCGCAGCTCCTCCGGAGTGGCTCAAGTTTACCTCAGAGGTACCAGGGGATCATAGCAGGAGGGGGGGGGGGAGTAGCGATTACTAGTGTACTGGGTACATAGTCTGCGACCCGGCTAAGCTTGGCATTAGCGTTAAAGGCACTGTGTACTGGCTCCACTGTACCTCTGTGTCTCCCTAGAAGGGCTCTTTGTGGGTTAATTGTGCTTTTAACCTTTCCTGTGTGTGTGTGTGTGTGCTGTCACATTTACAAATGTCAGGCAAAGAGTGTGTTTCATGTACGTCAGAGTGTTCCTCTTCCCCAGGGAGTTCACTCCTATGTACTCAGTGCAATGCACCTTCCCAGGTTAGTGGGGCTGAACCAGCATGGCTGGATTACATTAAAGGAATGATTGTCCAATATTTGTACTAAATTGACCCGCAGTGATAAAGAGATGCAATATTTAAGACAGTCTGTGGATGAGATTATGAACAGAGACTAAGTTCCCAATCCAGCGTCTCAGTCCCCTACCATTTGTCGACAAAAGCGAACTCTGGCCGATGTACTGCAGTCTGACTCTGAAGGGTGAGACATGGAGGAAGTGGATACAGAAGGGGGGGATGCTGCTCTGTCACATGGAATAGCAGCTCTTATAGAAACTATCTGAGATGTTCTGAAAAATCCTGATAAGATGACACAGGAGTGTGAGGAATCTTATTTTAATGTAAAAAAGAAGTCCTCAGTCACTTTTCCTGTGTCAAAGGAATTCAATACCCATGGGTTAATCTTGATAGGAAATTTCAAATTCCTAAAATGTTACTCTCATAGGAATAAATGGGAACATCCACCGGTAGTGGATGCATCAGTGTCCAGGCTGTCACGGAAAATAGTATTGCCTGTTCCTGGTGCAACCTCCTTAAAAGTCACGGCTGATCGTAAAATTGAGACTACACTCAAATCCTTGTAAACAGCTGCTGGGGTGACCCACTATTGCATGTGCGTGGATTACAAAAGCCATTGCTAAATGGTCATGTAACCTAATTGAGGGGTTAGATTTCTTACCTAGGGGCATACCTCTCAACATGACCCTCTCCAGGAGGGAAACAATGCTCTGCTTCTGGACTTGTTTCTTAATTTATGATTGCTCTCACCTGTGTTGAACAGGTTAATGAATAAGAAAGGTGTTTCAGCACAGGTGATGGCAATCATAGATTAAGAATGAAGTGCAGGAGCAGAGCATTCTGTCCCTTTTGGAGAGGGTCATGTTGGGAGGTATGCCTAGTGGAGAGGTTGTTTAACTGCTGCAATATACAGGACTCTGCAAACTTCATTTTGGAAGCCAAAACAGAGATAGTCTTGCTTAATGCACGCTTATCTCTGTGCTTGCTTGTATATAGCTTACAGTATGTCATACTTGCCTACCTGACCCTCTCCATGAGGGAGAAAATGCTCTGTTCCTGGACTTTCCTGGTAATGTATGATTGCCATCACCTGTGGTGAAACACCTTTCTTATCAATTAACTAGCTCACCACAGGTGATGGCAATCATACATTACCAGGAAAGTCCAGGAACAGAGCATTTTCTCCCTCGTGGAGAGGGTCAGGTAGGCAAGTATGCAGTATGTCCATCTGCTGCAGATCTTCCACTTCTTCTCCTCTAGTATTTTTTATATATATATATATATATATATATATATATATAGTGGCCTTTATTTGATCACCTAAAAGAAACCTTTTCTCCCTTATAGTAATATATTTTTACTTTTACTTTGCTCTTTGTGTGCATAATGAAAGTGTCTGCATTCGATCACATTGTGCTTTGAGTACTAGACCAGCTCTGGATCCACAAATGTGATTGAACACGGTATGATCCCTTTATAGCTAGGGGTATGCCATTTAAGTGTTCTGGTCACACAAGTGGATTCCAGATTGCTTGGCTTTAACTACTGGTATAGGTGTGATTATCCAACAGGTGAAATGACTGGGTTGATGAGATTTTTCCTTCTTTGTAACATTCTGAGTCCCAGCTGAAATAGTTGTATTCACTGATTAGAACAAGAAACACTACTGCTCTTGTCTTAGATATGATTTGCAGCTTGCAGAATGTTATATTTCCTTAACCTGAATCCTACTTGTTTTATTAATGTTTCATTTTATATTATTATATGAGAGATACCTATCTCTCCCTCTATTAAATAATAATAAAAAATAATAAATTAAAAATTAATATAAAAAAATAAATCAATAAGTAAATAAATATATCCCATAATTAATCTGATATGTTTAAATTAAAAGTGGCATATCATGAAAGGTTTTTCTATGTATTGAACCAACATGCCCATTGATGTGGAGAGATAATTATCTGTTCCACAAACAGTTTTATTGTGCTTATAACACCTGTCCCTATGTTTTGAGAATGGTTATATTTCTTGCATTTAGAATAATGTTAGCTTTTATACCGATTTGGTTTTTTTCTGTCTACATTCCATGTGTGTTTCTATTTTTATTTAAAGTGTATATATATATTTTTTTTTATATATCTATGGAAAGTGTATTTCATATTGTCCTTAAAAGAGTTAATATAATGGCAATGATCCCAACACACCTGAGCCCTGACCCTAGCATACACACCTGTCTGTGATGACTGTTGAAAGACAGGATAAAAGGACTATGGGAGAGGCTCAGAATCTACACTCTGCCTCTTGACAGAGCCGCCCTGAGTGCGGAGAAACGCGTTGAAGAAACAGAACGGGACCCCTGTAATTACCACTGTGCACAGGAGAAGCCTATTACCTGGTGCCAACTGGGCATACACGTGGTTCCTTTTGTCATCACACTGCAGGTAACACCGGATCCAGACTGACAGCACTGCACAGCGGCTCTCTGCACTGACGTATCAGCCGCATAGTCACCAGCGGCGGTGTGCAGGAACCCCATACAGCTGGAGTCCGGTTCACAGAAGCAGTATTCAGCTACCATCTGTACCGCTCCATTTATGGTCGGCCAAGCGTACGGACAAACCACACAGCTCCTGCACTTGCAGCTCGTATTGCTGACAGTATAGCAACAAAGTCTGGTGAGCCGCTTGAAACTGCTTTTGCTGTTCAACAGTTTATCCACTACAGTGAGCCATATTTAATAACATTGGAACCCTGCTACTGTGATTATATAGCCGGAGGACACACATTTATTCCTTCATTATGGGCTACACAATATGGATTAAGGTGTCGGAGACTGACTGAACTATTCTGAGAGTCTCCACCTAATACCAGCAATAGTTGTAACTGTAATAAATATATGTACTTATTGCTTAGCCCAGGCATGTCCAAACTGCGGCCCTCCAGCTGTTGAGAAACTACACATCCCTGCATGCACTGACACAGCTTTAGCATTCTCTGACAGCAAAACTGTGTCAGGGCATGCTGGGATATGTAGTTTCACAACAGCTGGAGGGCTGCAGTTTGGACCTGCCTGGCTTAGCCCTTTGGGACTTCCAAGGAATCCCTAGAGTTATGCAATCTGTTTATTTATAAAGCTATCATACACTT
The DNA here is from genome assembly GCF_028390025.1 of Pseudophryne corroboree. Taxonomy (NCBI): domain Eukaryota; kingdom Metazoa; phylum Chordata; class Amphibia; order Anura; family Myobatrachidae; genus Pseudophryne; species Pseudophryne corroboree. The sequence continues at coordinate 223,388,700 of NC_086444.1, read as the reverse complement.
CTGTCATTCAGCTCATATGAGATTCGTTTTAACCTTTTTTCATTGTTGTACTATATTATATTATGCTATTAAAAATCTGTGTTTTTATTAAGGTTGTCTTTGTGGTTCCAAGCGCCTACCTGGTATTTATTAATTCACTAGTGGGGGTTTTTTGAGGAGGTTGGCTGCCCCCTCACCAGGTGGCTGCTGATCCACAGGTGTCAATCTACACCGCCCTGCACAGCGCCAACAAACCTTTTAGTTTCTTTCTTGCATAATGCACGCACCACTGCTATGGCAGTATCGGCACGCAGGGGCTTGTGGCTACGCCAGTGGACTGCTGATGCGGACTCTAGGAAAGGCGTGAAAGGTCTGCCATTCACAGGTGAGGCCTTATTTGTAGACGAACTAGACAAATGGATCTCCAAAGCTACTGCGGGTAAGTCTACATATCTTCCTTCCACAGCTACCCCAGCCAGGAAAGCTTACTCGTCTTCAAATTTACAGTCCTTTCAGACAGCCGAGTTTAAGGGCAAATCCAGAGGTGCTTCTACAGCCACTAGAGGCGCAAGAGGTAAACCACGCAAACCAGCAACTACCAGTTCTCAGGAACAGAGCTCAGGCTCTGCATCCTCAAAGCCTTCAGCATGACGGTGGACCGCGATGCCTGGAAGACTGTGGCAGGTGGAAGCCCGGCTAAAATTCTTCAGTCAAATCTGGGCATGCCAGGACCCCTGGGTCATTGGTCTTATTTCCCAGGGCTACAGACTGGAGTTCCAAGAGCTCCCTCCTCACAGATTCTTCAAATCAGGCTTACCAGTTTCACAAGAGGCAAGTATAACTTTACTGGACACCATTCAAAACTGGTATTGACTCAAGTCATTGTCCCAGTTCCACCTAATCAGCAAAACAAGGAGTACTATACCAACTTGTTTGTAGTACTAAAACCGGACGGTTCAGTACGGCCGATTCTGAACCTCAAGTCGCTGAACCCGTACTTAAGAGTGTTCAAATTCAAGATGGAGTCTCTGAGAGCGGTGATCTCAGGTCTGGAAGATGGGTAATTCCTAGTGTCTCTGGATATCAAGGATGAGTACCTTCACATTCCGATCTGACCGCCTCATCAGGCTTATCTACAGTTTGCACTGCGGGACTGTCACTACCAGTTCCAGGCCCTGCCATGTGGTCTCTCCACGGCACCGAGGTAGTTTACCACGGTGATGGCAGAGATGATGTTTATACTCCACAAACAGGGAGTGAACATATTTCCATACCTGGACGATCTTCTGATAAAGGCGCCGTCCAGGGAGAGGTTGCTGGACAAAATTGGTCTTTCAACCAGACTTCTCCAGGATCATGGGGGGATTCTGAACCTTTCGAAATCTCACCTAGAGCCGACACGGAGGCTTCCATTCCTGGGAATGATACTGTACACGGATTCGCAGAAGGTGTTCCTTCCGTTGGAAAAGGCATTAGTATTACAGTCAATGGTTCGGGATGTCCTGAAGCCCACCCGGATATCGGTGCATCTATGTATTCGCCTTCTGGGGAAAATGGTGGCCTCTTACAAGATGCTTCAATACGAAAGGTTTCACGCAAGACCCTTCCAGCTCGATCTGTTGGACAAATGGTCCGAATAGCATCTTCACATGCACCAGAGGATCCGTCTGTCGCCAAAAGCCAGGATCTTTCTTCTGTGGTGGCTATAGACTTCTCACCTCATTGAGGGTTGGAGGTTCGGTATTCAGAATTGGATTCTGTTAACCAGAGAGGCAAGCCTCAGAGGTTGGGGAGCAGTTACCCAGGGAGTGCAGTTTCAAGGAAGATGGTCAAGTCAGGAAGTCGTCCTTCCAATCAACATTCTGGAGCTCAAGGCCATATACAACGCCCTTCTGCAGGCCTCAAATCTTCCTCAAGGTCATTCAGGTCCAGTCGGACAATGTGACGGCAGTAACATACATAAACTGACAGGACGGAACGAAAAGCAGAGCAGCAATGTCACAGCTGTCAGGAATTCTCATCTGGGCAGAAAAACACGCTGTGGCGTTGTCAGCGGTCTTCATTTCGGGAGTAGACATCTGGGAAGCAGACTTCCTCAGCAGACACCACCTGCACTCAGGGGAGTGGGGCCTTCACCCGAAAGTGTTCAGGTGCTTACACGTCGATGGGGATATCCACAAATCGACTTGATGGCCACTCGTCTCCACAAGAAGCTCAAGCAGTATTGTTCTATGTCGAAGTCCCACAGGCAGTGGTGGTAGATGCTCTGACGACTCAATGGGTCTATCAGATGGTGTACGTCCACTTCCTCTGATCCCAAGAATTCTCAAAAGAGTAAAAAGGGAAAAGGTTCAAGCAATACTCATTGCTCCGGACTGGCCAAGAAGGTCCTGGTATGCGGACCTTCTGGAGATGCTTCTCGAAGATCCGTGGCCTCTACCTCTTTGCGAGGATTTTCTGCAACAAGGCCCGTTCGTCTATCAAGACTTACCGCGGTTACGTTTGATGGCATGGAAGTTGAACGGCTGATTCTAGCCAGGAGAGAGATCCCTGACAGGATTATCCCGACTATGATCTAAGCCAGGAAGGGGGTAATGTCTAAACATTACCAGCTTATTTGGAAGAAATACGTCTCTTGGTGTGAGAGCAGAAATTATTCTGCAGTGGAATTCATCTGGGACGTTTCCTGCTTTTCTGCAGGCAGGTGTGGATATGGGCTTCCGGTTGGGCTACATAAGTCCAGATTTTGTCCTTATCCATTTTCATTCAGAAACAATTGGCTTCTCTCCCTGGGGTGCAGACATTCTTGAAAGGTGTTCTGCACATCCATCCTCCCTTTGTGCCTCCCACGGCACCTTGGGATCTCAATTTGGTGCTGCAGCTACTCCAATCGGACTGGTTTGAACCAGTACCGAAGGTAGACATAAAATATTTTATGTGGAGGACCATCACACTGTTGGCCTGGGCTTCAGCGATGCGTTTGTCGGAACTGGGGGCGGTGTCTCACAAGAGCCCCTATTTAATTTTCCATGATGATAGAGCTGAACTCAGAACTCATCAGCAATTTCTTCCTAAAGTGGTGTCGGCGTTTCACATCAGCCAACCTATTGTGGTTCCGGTGGTTACCGACACCTCTGCTGCTTCAAAGTCTTTGGATGTGGTGAGGGCTTTGAAGGTGTATGTAAAGAGAACAGCTTGTCACAGAAAATTGGACGCACTGTTTGTTTTTTAAGATCCCAATAAGATTGAGTGTCCTGCTTCTAAGCAGTCAATTGCACGCTGGATCAAGCTCGCTATTCAGCATGCTTATGCATGATGCTGGTTCCAAAATCTGTACAGGCCCACTCTACTAGATCGGTAGGTTCTTCTTGGGCGGCTGCCCTGGGTGTCTCGACTTTACAGCTCTGCCGAGCGGCTACTTGGTCTGGTTCGAACACGTTTGCTATGTTCGACACTTTGGCCTCTGAGGATCTTCAGTTTGGTCAATTAGTTCTACAGGAACCTCAGCACACTCCCACCCGGTTTGGGAGCTTTGGCACTTCCCCATGGTACTAAATGGAACGCCAGTATCCTCTAGGACGTAATAGAAAATAGGATTTTAATTACCCACCGGTAAATCCTTTTCTCGTAGTCCGTAGAGGATACTGGGCGCCTTTCCTGTGCTTTGTTTTTCCGGCACTGTTACTTGGTTAAGTATTGTTGGTTCAGATGTTGCTGTTCCTGTTTCCAGTTTGTTTAGCGTAGCTTTCCTCTTGTTGTGTGTGCTGGTTCGGAATCTCACCACTGTCCTTTTATATCCTTCTCTCAGAGTATGTCCATCTCCTCGGCACAGTTTCCTAGACTGAGCTTGGTTGGAGGGTCATAGAGGGAAGAAGCCAGCCCACACTATCAAAGTCTTAAAGTGCCCATGGCTCCTAGTGGACCCGTCTATATCTCATGGTACTAAATGGAACCCCGGTATCCTCTACGGATTACGAGAAAAGGATTTACCGGTAGGGAATTAAAATTCTATTTTTTCTTCCTTTGTGTACAACTGTGCTTAGGACATTTTTATCCTTGGTTTGAATAACCATGACTGTGTCTCCATCATACACATGTAGGGCCCCCATCAGGGGGAAGGGGGGTACAGCAGTAAGGGTCCCGGACTGCCTGAGGGGCCTGCTTTGCCCAGAAACTTAGCTTGTTTCCTTTGTAGTTGGCCTAATATTATCTGGCCTTGAGGGTAGAGTTTCTGTACCACCAGAATAACACATGGGTTTGGTGGCCTTTTTGGATAAGCATATGGTAGATGAGATAGAGGATTTAGGGGACAGCTTGGAAAAGGAATAACAGAGAGAAAAATGAATTGAATCAGAAAGAGTAGATTAGAAAATGGAAGAGTTTTTAGGGTGGAAGGAAAGAGACAGAGAATGAGAGAGAGAGTGCAAAGTGCAGATAGAGTAGGAAAAGCAGAAATTATTCAACGTGTATTTCAGTAATGTTTCTGCCATTAAAACTTACACTCTGATTGCTGAAACATCTGTTCTGCCACCTGTACTGTATGCTCTGATTAATTGGGAATTAAGACAACAAGGAAAAATCTTGCTGGAGGATTATGTATTTTAGCAAAAGTTTAAGCACATACAACTAAACATATAGTGGCCAATTCAGTTGCTTTTCCCTGATTCTACCACTGGAGGGCGTAAAACGGAGCATTTCAATTGTTGCTCCGTTTAGATGTCCAGTAGATGCGGGGCTGACATTTATTCTCGCAGCCTCCTGAAGTGCGAGAAGAAATGTGCGCAAAGTCAGCACTTAGGATGTCCGAATGGGAGTTTGGACGCCCAAAGCAGGACTTTAGATTGGGTTATCCGTTTCACGCGGCTAAACCCTGTCTGTTTGAGCACAACACGCGCGATGTGATGTGCGCCCAAACATCTCTTGAATTGTGACTATAGCTTGGGCATCTAAACAGTCCCGTTTAGACAGAATGTTTAGCCCAAAACAATTGAATCAGCCTCATATTGTTGAAATGCCCCTGCTTATACATTTTTTGCTATCTGTCCTCCAGGAGATCCATCAAGAAGGAGGGTCAGGGGAGAAGCGCAGTAGTATGATGCTACTGTCCGAAAGCAGTGCACTACTATACTGTTTCCTTACTGTGCATACATGCTGGGCACTAGAACCCGGGGGATGCGGGCGGGATGCCGTCAGTCGGATTAGTAATGCAGCAGGTGGCGTGACGCCTCCTGCTGTATTACCATACCATGCATTACAATATTAGTGCTATTGCTGCTCCTTCTATGTAAGCAGCAGCAACAGCAACTCCAAGCACATCTTAATCAGAGCCCAATATGTATGACCATTTTTTTATCTGAAATAAAAACAGCAGTTGTAATATGTTTTTCTGCTCATTATTGCGCCTTAGAGTCATAATCCTAAATCCAGCTTACTGTCATTTGGCATGTTAATGATGCTTTTGTTTTTATTACATTCTATCCTGTTTGTCTCTATTACTTACAAAATGAATGTTTTATTTGCTTTGTAATATGTACCACATATCTATCATATACAAGACAAACAACTCACTGTGTAATGCCTTTATTGCTGGGTGCACTTTAGCAGTAACTGGTTATTGCTAAGACATTTTGTTGTCCCTTTTTCCTTTTTTTTCATCTGCAAACTGTAAGAACAAACAATGTGTTGCCTAAGTACAGAGCCATATTTAGACTTTTTAAGACATCATTAAATTGGGGAAATGAAAGGCATTGGTTGTTGATGCATTGTATGGAAACAATACATACATGTTGGGTGTTATTTTCTAAGATGGGTATACAATATCAGAGGAGAAGCAGGTGGGCGGTGATGGGGGTGGGGCCAAGCAAATGGCATCATTAGGCCCTACCTGCTCATGGGAAAATGCCGCGATTGGTTCGGATTTACATAGGGTGGGGCTAAAACAATGCAATTATCATATAATCCCATAGGCCACGCCCCCTCTGGTGAGTCAGCGGTTTTTATGTATTTATCTTCACATTCTGCCCACTTCACAAGGAAGTGGGTAGAATGTGGGAGAGGTGCCTGCTCTTACAGGTCTGCAGGGAACTACTCATGAAACTGTGTGTGTCCCACAGAATGCGGGAGAGTAGGCAAGTATTATACCTGTAAGGTACAGTAGCCTATAGCAGTTAATCAGGTTTGCTTTCATTCATTTGCTTTGCACTGATCTTCAGAAGAGCTGCATAATAATCTTAGGGGAACAAGAGCGGAGAAGTGAGCCAGTGGAGAAATTTCCCCAACAACCAATCAGCAGCTCTGTATCATTTTATAGTATGCAAATTATAGATATTACTTCAGTGCTGATTGGTTGCCACGGGCAACTTCTCCACTGGCTCACTTCTCCGCTCTTATCACTGCTTAGTAAATGTACCCCTAAATCTCAGTAATGGGTAAAAGCCATCTATATAGTCAGATAACCTTATAAATATGCCTTTTTATGTAAGATAATGAAATGTTACAAAATAAGACGAAACACACCTGACAGAAGAGAAAATAGTAGCTGGGAACTGCAGGTAAGAGCTCTTACAGCCACCTGCTACCCATCCTGCATATGCAGTCACAATGCCTACGGACAGAATGTTGACAGTAGAATGTCAACATTCATGATATCAACAAAAGTAGGTCATCATTCATGATGCCGACATGGTTAAATTGTGATTATTAATGACGACATTGTCAGAATGCCGACATTTGCATTAGTGTTAGTGATAGATGTGCCCATAAAACACATGTTGACATATCAGCAGTGTCACCGTGAAGACGTTATCAATATCTTCACATGGTCAATGTTGAGATTAAGATATGTTGTCATACATATGGAGGCATTGTGAATGTTAAATATACCACACCCCAAAACTGCACTAGACAGATTACAAAATAGTTTATTCTTATCTGTTGCTATGGGTTACTGTGATGTGGATTTTACATATACTGTAGTTAGTACATAGGCAGTTTTGTGTGTAAATGGTTAAACTTGTTAATGGATCCCACCACAGCATGATACAAGAAAGGTTTCATTGCTTATGGCATTGCATATACAGTAATGGTATATTTCATTTTGAAGAACCAATCTTTTATGTTCCTTACACCTCTTCTTTTTAGACACAGTTGTCACTTCTGTGACTACTGTAAATAGGATGTATTACTAATGGTGAACTCGTCTTCGGCTGAATGAGGGACACTATGTAACTGCTCTGTGGTATTGATTAAACCATTGTGCAGTGATTACAAGCCAGCTGTAATGTTCCGTTATGGATTTTGTTAATGTACAAAGTTCATGCACAGTTTGTACTATCATCCATGCAGGATGATGTTCGTACGGTATATTTAGAAACCAAAAATAGCAAACAGTTTTAAGTGTCAGAAATTGAGACACCATGGAGACAATCTAGCAATAGATCACCATGTTGGGTTACACCGCACATACAGTATAAGCAGACCGTTATTAAAGGGACATGGATTTCTTTAGGCTAGGCCCATACAAGTAAGAGTTTCTGTTTATAAAATGATACTCTCAAATATGCAAAACAAACAGGCAAATCTTATGTAGATTTGTGCTCTATGCAATCCTCTATCAAAGCTGTAAACATTTATATATGAGGGATAATTGAAAATTTATTAACCAACTTCCCTGTCATTTTCTTTGAGCTCATGCTTTGTCTGTGGATGAAAAATTTGCTTATAGGGGTCAATCCAATCACCTGCGAAAGGTGCGAGTAAAGACAGGCAACGGAACCCGAACTGCACCCATCGCAGCCCCTTCTAGTGCCTGATTTGCATATTTTAGCTCCGCGAGTCAGCGGTACTGTAAGTGTGGCATACAGCTGAACTTAATTGCACTCGCGAAGATATTGCAGGTAATTGGATTTACCCCTTATATTCCAATCAATTGTTATTTTTACACACATTTATGTAAATATATCATTGCTTGTAAAATAAGAGTTTGTTGGTAAAATAAATGGGGCTATTATAGTTGGCAAAAATATCATTGGACACCCTTCTAAAATGGTAGAGACTTGGGGGTTGTGTTTATTATTTATGTTATTTAGTAAACTGTAAATGATTGTGATGGTTTAAATTCAGCTTCCCAAGAATACCCTTGCCTAAATCTCCCGCTCCCCCGCCTTCAGTCGGCATGCATCTTTCATTTGCTTACCTATCATTCAGTGGTGGTAGTGGTTTGTGGGAAAGGGGTTGCTGAAATATTGTACTTGTATTGGTGGCAGCTAAAACAGCTTTGTCTTTATGAGATACATGATTCAACAAGTCCTTTTTTGTCTTGTGCATTTCAGGTGTCCGATAAGTCTGTGGAAGCCTTTGCTGAACACTGTCCAGAACTGCAATATGTTGGATTCATGGGCTGCGCTGTTACTTCTAAAGGAGTTATACGTCTTACCAATGTAAGTAGGCCAGCTCATTCACTGAAATTTTTTTGTGGTTACATTTTCATTACTAGATCAAGGATGCAAAGAATAAGCGTACCTTTGTAGATCATGTTTTGGGTGTTTAAAAGGATAAGATTTTAGAAAAAAAAAACGATCAGCATTAGATATTTAAAATCACTAGTTGGTGCAGCAACGAAGACAGGCTATGCTGATAAAAGCTCTGGTGAGGGCAGTCTGCAGGTTCAGATAGTGGCACTGAGACGGGTGGGTACTAATTCCCCTGGCCCAGGTCCCCCCTCCTTACCTTGCAGCACTTCTCCTTAGCCCAGCACATGTTGATGTGTTCTGGGCTGCTGTGTGTCCAGGGAGGCATTTAAAATACGTTTTTTCTCTATTTTTTTTTATGGGTTTACGGCCACGCCTCCTGAAAACTTCCTGGTCCCAGCTAGGCTCTCTACTGCCCTGGGTTTTTGCATAAAAAAGTATATAATCAGTGGTAAGCCATAGAAACTGTCTGTTTTTATAAGCTGTAAATTATAATACTGATGTAATATATGAGTTTTTTTAAAAGCTCATATATTACATCAGTATTATAATTTACAGATCAACAGAAAACAAGGCAGTCATAGAGATCTTGCTTTAAAATTAGTCCTACTAAGGAAATGGTTCAGAGACATTTCTTTTGTTCACTTACCTTAGAATTATAGAATGTGACAGCAGATAAGAACCACATGGCCCATCCAGTTGGCCCTTTCGGGTTAGGAGTTAGGGAGGCAGTCAGTTGACCACCGGACGGGATCCTGGCTGTCAGTATACCGACACCGGAATCCCAACACCACCCGTAATACCGGCGGTTGGAGTCCCGACCGCCGGCATATTCCCTTACTTGGGTGGTGGTACACACCACCACCTGAGGGGGAATAGAGCCCTGTAGCGACCCAAGGTCGCCACCGGGCCCAAAGTGTGGAGTGCACAGTGAGCATGCGAGGGGACGCGTTGTGCTCGCCGCTGGGATTCCGGCTGTCGGGATTCCAGCGTTGGTCTCATGACCATCGGGATCTCATACTGATACCAGGAGTTAGAGTATTTGGGTTCATTTAGGGTTTTGATTCATTAAGTATTCATGTTGTTTCAATTTAGGATGCAAGCTGTAGCAATGAGCAAGGGTTAGTTTAGGGCAGAGCCGTAACTAGGTGTGTGCCGATGGTGCCTTGTCCACAGCGCAAATGCATTGAGGGCGCACCATCGGCTATCACACCCGCTAGCTCCGACTGACTGCTGATGGCTGCGGCGCCGCCTGTGTCCCGCGGACGGCGGCGCCGCCTGCATGATCCTGCTGAAGTTGCCGCCGCCGCCCGCGTCCCTCTGCAGCTGCTGCCTGCTCACCCGCCCGCAACTTCCTCTGAAAACTTCCTCTGAACTGAAGTTGAAGCCGAAGCCGCCGCTGTACACCTGCCCGCCCGCCTGTGTCTAGTTGAAGCCGCCGGCTTCAGCTGGACACGGGCGGGCGGCGGCTTCGGCTTCAATCTCATTTCAGAGGAGGTTTTCAAGTTGCCGCTGCTGCTGTAAGCTCAGTGCAGCGCTGCGGCGTCAGTATAACAGATGGCCCAGCGGCAGCCCGGCCCCCCTCCCCTGCAATTCGGGAGAGACGTCACGTGATGATGTCAGACGTCTCTCTCACACAGCCCTGCGCCCTGACTCTCCTGCTGCACAGCGAGGAGCCCTGCAGCCTATAGAACGTGGAACTTGGAAGAGCCTGTGTGCTGCTGTCGACTCTGGTTAGTAAAGTCCGAGTCCCCACTGACAGCACGTACACACAGCCGCTGATGCTGCGCTCCGTTTCCTCCTGCCTCCTTTTTTCCTGCATCTCCCCCTCAGCACCCTTATCCTCACCCTCCCTGTGTCTCCCCCTCAGCACCCTCATCCTCACCCACCTTGTGTCACCCCCTCAGCACCCTGATCCTCACCCTCCCTGTGTCTCCCCCTCAGCACCCTGATCCTCACCCTCCCTGTGTCTCCGCCTCAGCACCCTGATCCTCACCCACCTTGTGTCTCCCCCTCAGCACCCTGATCCTCACCCTCCCTGTGTCTCCCCCTCAGCACGCTGATCCTCACCCTCCCTGTGTCTCCCCCTCAGCACCCTGATCCTCACCCTCCCTGTGTCTCCCCCTCAGCACCCTGATCCTCACCCTCCCTGTGTCTCCCCCTCAGCACCCTGATCCTCACCCACCTTGTGTCTCCCCCTCAGCACCCTGATCCTCACCCTCCCTGTGTCTCCCCCTCAGCACGCTGATCCTCACCCTCCCTGTGTCTCCCCCTCAGCACCCTGATCCTCACCCTCCCTGTGTCTCAACCCTCAGCACCCTGATCCTCACCCTCCCTGTGTCTCCCCCTCAGCACCCTGATCCTCACCCTCCCTGTGTCTCCCCCTCAGCACCCTGATCCTCACCCTCCCTGTGTCTCCCCCTCAGCACCCTGATCCTCACCCTCCCTGTGTCTCCCCCTCAGCACCCTGATCCTCACCTTCCCTGTGTCTCCCCCTCAGCACCCTGATCCTCAACTTCCCTGTACCTCCCCCTCAGCACCCTGATCCTCATTCTCCTTGTGTCTCCCGTAATGTGTAAAAAGGGGGACTGCCGCCTCAATGTGTAAAAGGGGGACTCTGCTGCCGTAATGTGTGAAAGGAGGACTGTCTGCCTGCCTAATGTATAAAAAGGGGGACTCTGCAGCCGTAATGTGTAAAACGGGTACTATACCTGCCGTAATGTGTAAAAGTGAGCTCTGTGGCCATGCTCCTTCCCCATGAAGCCACACCCCCTATATTTTGAGCTCACTGGCCTTGTTTTTGTATAGGGGGGGGGGGGGGGGGCGCCGATGCTGTTTCTTGCACACAGCGCTGAAATGTCTAGTTACGGCACTGGTTTAGGGGTTTGGGTAATAGGATTGGTTTGGGCTAAGGGATTTCTGACTGCAAAGCAGACCCCATAAGTTACCAAGCTCTGGAAAGTGAAGCCTGTAATACCCTATGGTTCCCTTCCCACCTGCCCCTGATAATGCATTCTCAGGCTAGAGGTCACACATGCAAGTAAATTCACTTATAGTGGAATAAGCGTCTAGTCCTACAGAGTCCATAGACGCCACTGTAGTTTGAAAACTACATTTGGTCTTGGCTGGCTTGGGAAAGTTAAAACCATGTTATAATGATATTTTTGCAGTGATTAAAAAAACAAGATTTTAAACCTACCTGTAAATCTTTTTCTCCTAGTCCGTAGAGGATGCTGGGGACTCCGTAAGGACCATGGGGGGAGGGGGGGGGTGTATAGACGGGCTCCGCAGTAGACATGGGCACTATAAAGAACTTTAGATGGGTGTGCACTGGCTCCTCCCTCTATGCCCCTCCTCCAGACCTCAGCTAGAGAACTGTGCCCAGAGGAGACGGACAGTAAGAGGAAAGGATTTTTGTTAATCTAAGGGCAAGATTCATACCAGCCCACACCATCCACACCGTATAACATGGAATATACGTAACCAGTTAACAGTATGAACAAAACAGCATCAGCCAAAGACTGGTCTCAACTGTAACATAACCCTTATGTAAGCAATAACTATATACAAGCCTTGCAGAAAAATGTCCGCACTGGGACGGGCGCCCAGCATCCTCTACGGACTAGGAGAAAAAGATTTACCGGTAGGTTTAAAATCTTATTTTCTCTTACGTCCTAGAGGATGCTGGGGACTCCATTAGGACCATGGAGATTATACCAAAGCTCCAGACCGGGCGGGAGAGTGCGGATGACTCTGCAGCACCGATTGAGCAAACATGAGGTCCTCATCAGCCAGGGTATCAAACTTGTAGAATTTTGCAAAAGTGTTTGAACCCGACCAAGTCGCCGCTCGGCAAAGCTGTAACGCCGTGACGCCTCGGGCAGCCGCCCAAGGAGAGCCCACCTTCCTAGTGGAATGGGCCTTTACCGAATTTGGTAACGGCAATCCAGCCGTAGAATGAGCTTGCTGAATCGTGTTACAGATCCAGCGAGCAATAGTCTGCTTAGAAGCAGGAGCGCCAACCTTGTTGGCTGCATACAGGACAAACAGTGCCTCTGTTTTCCTAACCCGAGCCGTCCTGGCTACATAAATTGTGAAACGATGAAACCACCTTAGGTAAAAACTGAGGACGAGTCCTTAATTCTGCTCTATCCACATGGAAAATCAGATAGGGGCTTTTGTGAGACAAAGACGCCAATTCGGACACCCGCCTTGCGGATGCCAAGGCCAACAACATGACCACCTTCCAAGTGAGAAATCTTAACTCAACCGTTTGAAGAGGTTCAAACCAGTGAGATTTTAGGAACTGTAACACCACGTTAAGGTCCCATGGTGCCACTGGAGGCACAAAAGGAGGCTGTATGTGCAGCACTCCCTTTACAAAAGTCTGGACTTCTGGGAGAGAAGCCAATTCCTTCTGAAAGAAAATTGATAGGTCCGAAATCTGTACTTTAATGGAGCACTCCTGTCTGCAGAAAGTGGAGAAAACGGCCCAGATGGAAATCTTCCGTAGGAGCATTCTTGGATTCACACCAAGATACATACTTTCTCCAGATACGGTGATAATGTTTCGCCGTCACTTCCTTCCTAGCCTTTATCAGAGTAGGGATGACTTCTTCCAGAATGCCTTTCCCAGCTAGGATTCTGTGTTCAACCGCCATGCCGTCAAACGTAACCGCGGTAAGTCTTGGAACACGCAGGGCCCCTGTTGCAACAGGTCCTCTCTGAGAGGAAGAGGCCACGGATCTTCTGTGAGCATTTCCTGAAGATCTGAGTACCAGGCCCTTCGAGGCCAATCTGGAACAATGAGTATTGTCTGCACTCTTTTTCGTCTTATGATTCTCAATATCTTTGAGATGAGTGGAAGAGGAGGGAACACATAGACCGACTGAAACACCCACGGTGTCACCAGGGCATCCACTGCTACTGCCTGAGGGTCCCTTGACCTGGCACAATACCTCCGAAGCTTCTTGTTGAGGCGTGAAGCCATCATGTCTATTTGAGGAAGTCCCCAATGACTTGTTATCTCTGCAAAAACTTCGTGATGAAGTCCGCACTCTCCTGGATGGAGATCGTGTCTGCTGAGGACGTCTGCTTCCCAGTTGTCCACTCCCGGAATGAAGACTACTGCCAAAGCGCTTATGTGATTTTCTGCCCAGCGCAGAATCCTGGTGGCTTCCGCCATTGCCACTCTGCTCCTTGTTCCGCCTTGGCGGTTTACATGAGCCACTGCTGTGACATTGTCTGATTGAATCAGAACCGGTAGGTCGCGAAGAAGATTCTCCGCTTGACGTAGGCCGTTGTATATGGCCCTCAATTCCAGTACGTTGATGCGTAGACAAGCCTCCTGGCTTGACCATATCCCCTGAAAATTTCTTCCTTCTGTGACTGCTCCCCAACCTCGGAGGCTCACATCCGTGGTCACCAGAACCCAGTCTAGAATGCCGAACCTGCGACCCTCTAGAAGATGAGCAATCTGCACCCACCACAGGAGAGACACCCTGGCCCTGGGGGACAGGCTTATTTTCTGATGAATTTGGAGATGGGACCCGGACCACTTGTCCAGAAGGTCCCACTGAAACGTCCTCGCATGAAACCTGCCGAAGGGGATGGCCTCGTAGGTCGCCACCATTTTCCCCAGTACTCGAGTGCATTGATGGACCGACACTCTTTTCGGTTTTAACAGGTCTCTGACCATGTTCTGGAGTTCCTGGGCTTTTTCCATTGGGAGAAAAACCCTCTTTTGTTCCGTGTCCAGAGTCATGCCCAAGAACGATAGCCGAGTTGTTGGAACCAACTGCGACTTTGGTAGATTTAGAATCCAGCCATGTTGCTGCAGCACTCCCAGGGAGAGCGCCACGCTTTTCAGCAACTGATCTCTCGATCTCGCTTTTATCAGGAGATTGTCCAAGTACAGGATAATTGTGACTCCCTGCCGGCGCAGGAGCACCATCATTTCCGCCATTACCTTGGTGAAAATCCTCGAGGCCGTGGAAAGCCCAAATGGCAACGTCTGAAACTGGTAATGACAGTCCTATACAGCGAGTCTCAGTTACGCCTGATGAGGGGGATATATGGGGACATGAAGGTATGCGTCCTTTATGTCCAGTGACACCATAAAATCCCCCCCCTTCCAGGCTGGAGATTACTGCCCGGAGCGATTCCATCTTGAATTTGAACTTTTTCAAGTACAGGTTTAGGGATTTTAAATTTAGAATGGGTCTGACCGAGCCATCCGGTTTCGGGACCACAAATAGGGTTGAATAGTACCCTTTTCCCTGTTGAACCAGGGGAACCTCGACAACCACTTGTTGTTGACACAGTTTTTGAATTGCAGCTAAAACTATCTCCCTATCTGGGGAAGAAGCTGGTAAAGCCGATTTGAAAAACCGGCGAGGAGGCACGTCTTCGAATTCCAGCTTGTAACCCTGGGATACAATTTCCATGTCCGACTGAACCCAGACGTGGCTGAAGAGTCGAAGACGTGCCCCCACCGGCGCAGAGTCCCTCAGTGGAGCCCCAGCGTCATGCGGTGGATTTAGTAGAAGCCGGGGAGGACTTCTGCTCCTGGGAACTAGCCGTAGCCGGCAGTTTTTTCCCTCTACCCTTACCTCTGGCGAGGAAGGAATAGCCCCGACCTCTTCTGGACTTATGCGACCGAAAGGACTGCATCTGATATTGCGTCGTTTTCTTTTGCAGTGGGGAAACATAAGGTAAAAAAGTAAACTTACCCGCGGTAGCTGTGGAAACCAGGTCCGCGAGACCTTCCCCAAATAAATCCTCACCCTTTGTAAGGTAAAACTTCCATATGCTCCTTTGAGTCGGCATCACCCGTCCATTGGCGGGTCCACAGGGCTCGCCTAGCAGAAATCGCCATGGCGTTGGCTCTTGAACCTAGTAGCCCAACGTCTCTCTGAGCGTCTCTCATATATAAGACTGCATCTTTAATATGACCTAAGGTCAATAAAATGGTATCCCTATCTAGGGTATCAATGTCAGCTGACAAGGTATCTGTCCAAGCTGCTACCGCACTGCAAACCCAAGCCGACGCTTTTGCCGGTCTGAGCAAAGCACCCGTATGTGTATAAATAGATTTTAAGGTAGTTTCCTCAGGAGAGCTCCCCTTTAATGCACCCAGTCTCCTCTGGGCACAGGATCTAACTGAGGTCTGGAGGAGGGGCATAGAGGGAGGAGCCAGTGCACACCCATCTAAAGTTCTTTATAGTGCCCATGTCTCCTGCGGAGCCAGTCTATACCCTCCCCCCCTCCCCCCCACCCCATGGTCCTTACGGAGTCCCCAGCATCCTCTAGGACGTAAGAGAAATATTGTTTTAACACATTTGGCGTACATTTTATAGTCAATTTTATTTTGAGTTGGATGCAAGGCCCATTTTTAAGATTAGCACTCACGTTGTCCTACTGCACATATGCATGAAACAATGTAAATGCCTGTGACTTTTAAAACACAATAGAATATGCACATTAAAAATAAATGCATTAACTCTAAAATGTGTACCAAAATGAAAATATTTTGATCAACACTAGATGATATAGTGCACTGATATAGAACAAATTTCAAGAAACTTTGCAATCTTTTTTTTTTTTTTGTAATAAAGGGTGAAATAGAATTTTAAGAAAAAAGAACAGCATAACATAGAGGGAGAAGAGGAAGGGGGGGGGGGGAAACCAGTTGGGGGAAGGTGGGCTGCTTGTTTCCCTTCGTGTCTCTAAATTGTTAGGTTTCCATAATTTAAGTTTTAAATTTGTAAAACATGAACCACAATTTCTGTTTTTGATGAGTTTAGCAACTGGTTAACAAAGGAGATAATTAAATATTTATAACACAACTTTTAGCAAAGTCTGAGCTTCCCTGTTAAAAATAGAGAATTGAAGGCAAACTGTCTGCTCTCTCCCTGACATAGGCCAGTTTTCAATTACCTGTGAAGAAACATCGGGAACGAAAAACAAATGTTTTTTGAGAATTTTTCCCAGTGTTTCTCCTTTTTTTTTTTTTTTTTTGTAAGGCTATCCAGTTAGGTCACCCGGAGAATAAATTGTCCGAAAACGGGGATGTTTTCGGGGATTTCGTTTCGCCTGCTTGAGGCAGGTGAAACAAAATCCATGTTAAATCACGGCTCATGCCGATTTATCGAGGCTAATTGAATAGCCCCCCGGCGATTGATCGCGGGTAATTGAATACCGGCCATAGAGTATTCAGAAGATCTGGCCACACACTGTCTTCTTTCAGAAGGACTTCTCTTTATAATGTATTTTAGAATTTAACGTATTATAACATATAAAAAAAGATGATTGGTCTGCATAATTTATTAAAAAAGCATAGGCCGGGTGATATTGCATTTCTCATATTATGAAGTTTCGTATTGTCTTGTAATCCCCACGGGACACTTGCATTGTTCAAAATGTCGACAGTGTAACCCGAGAATTCCAGCGTGATAGTAATGTTACTTAAAGCATTTTAACCCTATTAGCATTATTACTTTAAAAATGTTGCTTTACCGTTATGTTTACAGATATAATGCTGACACAATTAAGATTCTCAAAGTAACATTGCTACAACATTGGCATTGACTATCGACACTTTAAACGTGAACGCGCACGTGTCATACCAAACCCAATCCCCACATCTGTAAAATCGAAAGCAATTTGCGTCCCCTCATTACCTTCCACTTATGGGTTTTAGTGCTGATGCCTCTTGATTATAACATACACTCGTAATATTAGAGGTGGTCTGTAGTTAGGTCAAATTGTGTAACACATATTCCATGGAAATTCAGAAAGCCAGAGTATGGGATTATCAGGATCTCTGGTGATCCTATTCATTTTGAGGGTCCTAAAAGACCGAAGAAGACACTTCCGCAATGGATGACAAAGTAAAAAAAGGGGGAAAAGCACAATGCGCAGCACTACTAGGCTGTCTGATAAGAGTCACGCTTGTGGGGCTATCCTCAAAACCCCAAGTTCACAATAGAAATAAAAGAAAAGGTAAGTGGTCCCTTGCCCGGCGCTCAGTCTGAAAAGAAGAAGAGATTTCTTTCTTCCAATGAATGCTGATGTTCTTAATCCAACCAAAGTTCAGCTTCGCAAATGCGTATTACAGTTCTCCAATATTTCTTATATTGGCTAATAGCATCCAATGTGGTCAGTTAAGTGCTCCCGTACATGCAAAGAGAAGCAGACAGGGCTCGCATAGCATAGTACGTTTAATTTTGAGACACAAAACACACTTCAAAACATCCATAAAATACAGAAAAATACTTAAAAGATGGATAAAACTGCAGGGTGACGAAGAAAACAATGGGGTAATTACCAGATGTTGCAGAACTGGTTTTAAGCATTTTTGTCTGAGCATGAGAGATGTGATAAACCAAGCGGCTGCCCAGGTCTGCTACCTGGTGCTCTGCTACATCCGTCAATCACCTCCCTGGGTTCTCCGTCACTCCTGTAAAGACAACGCGTTTCTTTCCCTAAACTGGGATATTTTTCAAGGCAAAGATATCCATACACTAGTCCAATGGGTTTAAATACCCATGTACTCCTCCTATCAATGAAAGTTGGTCTAATTGCTTCTAGTCCAGCAGCTGAGATCGGCACTTTCCTGCAATCATTAGTTTCCCTGATGACCATGTGATCGTAAACATTCTCCTGCTGTCTAGTAGACTCCGTGACATCACAGTATCACGTGACCAGAAAAAAACGGTTATATCTCTTATCTCCTACATATATTTAGTCATATCCTCTGGTAACCGTGGCAACCAGAACAACAAACGCCGATCTGCTGATCCGTTGTCATATATTCGTACTCTTATCCTGTAATTAGTTTACTTCCGTATTAGATGTAGCCCTTTAAAACATAAAAATAAATAAAGGCTCATGAGGAGATTCAGAAGGATAACTGTTCCCTGATAATTACCTTAAATATATATATATATATATATATATATATATATATATATATACTTTTTACCTAATGCCTGTGTAAATATATGAAATATATTCCAGCTGTTTAATGTAACACTTGTAATGTGTATATAATAGAGGGTTGATGGTGGTGAATATGTAAATTAAGTAGTAACTATTGTAATGGGTAATGTGGCACAGTGGCACGAGCAGGACTAGAGAGACTCTTCGAGAAGCCCCTCGTGCTGAGTAGGGGGTGCCCGTATGAGGAGAGCCGTTGAGGGGAGCGCGAGGGAGCAGCGGCGTGAGAGGACAGAGCTGACAGTACGAGAATGGGGAGAGCTGACGGAGTCGCCGCTGCGGGGAAGGGAGATTACTGACCGGGATCCGAGGCGGTAGTGAACCCGGACCAGGAGGACTGGACTGCGGCCACAGGAGCAAGGGGGAGCACCGCTTGGAAGATAGGCGGAGATCCGGCTGACGACGACGCTGAGGAGAAGCGGAGGGACTCGAGAACGGAGGAGCAGCGGCTGACGAGACGCGGACGGGAGAGGAGTGTGGAAGCAGCGATCGGTGTGCTCGGAGCTGGTGACCCGTGAGGAGACATCGCGCTAACACACCCACCATGCAGGGGGAGAGCTAATTACCGGAGGAGAAATTACTGTGTCCGGTCAGCTCCGATGATAATAAAGAGACTGTGCCCTGGAGATAGCGATGCTGGCGGTGCGGTAAGAAACAGAAACCAGTACTCACAGCCTGCAGGGAAAGTCGGGAGTCCATAACAGTAGAGTCTGCAGGGGAAGAGGAGAGCCGGCCCCTATAGTGATATATTGAGTTCAGACTGTATACCCCGTCCCCGGATGTGTTACACACAAGGAGAAGCTGCCTGAGGTAGTTGGGGGAGTGGCCATTGAGAAAGCAACCATATTGATCACTTAGCCCTGAGCTGGGGGAGGAGTGCTTGTAATGAGTGACAGAGACTGCTAAGGATAGAGAATATAGCCCATAAATAGACTTGTGTTCCCTCTAAGTATTTGGGTAAAATCTGTGCTGGCCATGAACTACACAGATACATTCTCACACCAGTAGTGAAGTGCGATAATATAAATAAAGGAGGAAACCCTGTAACCCCCCATGGAATACTCCTTGTATTGCCACATACAATTGTGAAGTCAGCACGAGGGCTGAGGTACTGTATGATATTATACACAGCGATTCTACACAGGGGAATGAGATACTTTTGTACTGGGGGTATCATTGTAGTTATCGCTGGCCCCTCGGACTGTTTTTAACCTAATTATTCACCAGGATAGAGCTACTTAAGCGTTGGAAATTTATAAATAGCGGAGGAGATTCGAAGCAGATACACCTACTAGTATAGGGACGGAGGAAAACTCATAATCCCCAGGGATAAAAAGGATCGTCCTAGATGCAGCAAGAGACAGGTACCCTTCTCCTCTGTCGCCTGATACTGTACTCGAAAGCCGCCGAGATAAGATCATCAGGCCCACACTAGGCCATCGATACGCCGCGATCAGTGGACTTAAAGTACATCATACTACTTCGGAACGGGTAAAACAGAGGATGTACCTATATTTCCCTCTAATATTTAGAAACCCTACTAGTAATTCATTCATCCTAATGTGACGACTACAACAGGAGTAAATAAGGTAACTTGGGCCACAACAGTGCACCAACGATTAACAAAGGGTATACCCAACCAGTGAAAAGTAGACGGTAGTGGGACACATACGGTTATTATAGCCGCATTTATAAGTTATCTGATAACCCCTGTAATAACAAGTTTTGTTGTATTGCATACAAGGTAACCATTTATGTATAGGAACATAAGTTGTTATAGGATACCATTATTTTATGTATTGATTTACAGTGAATATATGAATCTCTAATATACTGTGTAGATAAGGTAAGGGTTTGTTCATTCTATGAATAAAAGACTCTATGAATGTATTAAAGTCATATTAATAAATACTTACCAAGGACGTGAACAAATTCTCTCAGTCATCTGAACATCTGAATCTGAAAAACACCAGAGGAAACCAAGGTAAACCAAGACATTTAAATCCCAACCTATCTGTGAATCAGTATATATATATCCCTACTGGCCACAGCTTTCCCAAGCAAGCCTGGGTTGGTATAAAGACTGCTTGGGTGGAGGAACTCTGTCATATGGAAATCGTAACCTCGGTATTGCATAAATAGGGAGCAACTAAGGGTTACATAGACGTTCCATTATGTCATTTGTTTTGGTTACCGCGGCAAACAGAACAACAAATCTTTCTGTGTTGATCCGCCGCCGCGGCTGCCTAATTAACTTTCTCCTCCCTAATCATCTGTTAATCCAGTAGGTCTGGTATAATTTAGTCCACATTCTACCGGCCCCAACCTATAGCTACTTGTAATAGAACAATCATATCCTGTTTAAAAAAAATGCATAGACATTCAATCTGGAAGTATATAGTAAACATAAAATATATAATAAACATAAAATAAATAAATGACTACTGCCTTTTAATGATACGGTATAAGTTTTAAGACATTTGATATAAAAAGTTAAAAAAAAGTAGAAAAAATGAATGAACAAGTATAATTAATATAAAACACATAGTTAAAATAAAACCATGTGCTCTTAAAGGAACAACTTGAGTTCAAAATCAGAGTTTAGACCTTTCGGCTTCAAGGTATTTAATTCATATATTAATTTCATTTCTGCCTCCTCTAAATGGGCTTCTATATCTTTTCTTTAGCAATGTCCTTCTACAAGTTTTATTCCTATAAACCTTTTGATGCATGTACACACAGGGGAATATAATATATGAGTACTAGACTCCTTATAACCAAGCCTAGGATATGCACTTAGTAGCAAGTCTCCTCTCCTATCTGCTGAAGCATCCTGGATTCACAGTCAGCATATTTGTGGGTGAAATACAGATCCACTTAACACTCAGGAAACATCGTCAAGAAATTAAGTTGCTGTTCCTTTTAGTCCTCATCTGTAACCTCCATTTCTTGGCTAGTAGGAGCTGTAATCCCCCATCACCCCTGACACTCCGCTTCACAATCTTTTTGCTGGTGACCCTTTCTCCGTTCTGGCAGCCAAGGATGGTCTTTTATCCTAGTTCTGGTTACCGAAAATAAGTTATCTCTTTGGGCTACCTAATTTGCACCTTATCCTCTCGTGACATGACAAGGACTGACATCTGTATATCTAACACCTGAACTCCCTGCCAGCACTTGTCCCACAAAGTTGAAGATATAGTAACAGACTTAAGGTTGTACAAATTATTATTTTCAGATACTCTGACAAACAATATGATCTTGCAGTTACTCCATACATTGAACGATTAATTATCACGATTTGAACAACTTTACGGTACTTGTGATTGGGTATTAGCATGTAGATTCAGTATATTAAACATTGTCTGGGAACATCATCTTATGTCATAGTACAGTACTCCTTCCAGTCCTGTGTTGACATTCATAGATATAGACTTAATAAACTTTCTTATGTGTATTGGCCTGTATATATTTCTGCTACTAACTTTTTAAGAGAAGGAACAGGTTTCTCTTGGCACTGTCTCCAGAGTAGCCACGGTTGTTTTACAGCTTTTAGTACTGCTGCAATCAAGAAAGCCAATTACATAAATACTTTATACAGATATGTTCTCATACACTATTGCCGCAGTTCACCAAACATCACTTCTCTGAGCATCTATTTCCCTTTTTTTTTTTTTGTGTGCAAATGTGTGTCTTAAAAACTGCTTCACGAGACTGCACTGACTATTTTGATATGCAACACTTGTATATCTGTGTGCAATGGAGTCTGAATCTGTATACAAGTTGTCAAAGTCGAAAAATATCGTGCTTCACATTGCCATATACTAACCCCATGCACATGCCCGCTGCTCGTGCATTTAGTCTGCTGTACGTGCACATGTCCGCAAATTGCGTACGCTCGCTCCGGCGATTACGCGCGTTATATGCGTATTTACGGTAGAGTTTATGAGCTTGTAGCGGGCGACTCGTTTATAGCATAGATAACCTTTATAGTGTGTTTTGTAGATATTAATCCCCTTAATAGTGTCTGCAAGTATGTTTAGTGTAAATGGTTCGTGGACATAAGGATTCCTCTTTGAATGATACGAAGGGTCTGACAAAGGTTGAACAGTGGTGTCTAGTACCTAACTGAAGAGTATTTTATTAGAAACATTCCGGTGTTGGTTAGGAAGAGATCGGTCGCTCCAGCGTATAGTTATATGTAAAAGAAGTTTATGGACATTTACAGTATTTGCTGTTTTATTACACATGAGGTGGGAGTCCTGAGGATGCCTCCCACCTGAGCAGTTGGAGAGAGACACATCCCCCCCGTACGAACCCACCTATGACCTTTTGTTATAATGCAGAGACAAATTCCTGTGTCCAATGAACAATGAGATTGTAGGGCCCTTTGTAGTGTACAGTATGCTGTGTATATAAAGACCCCCATAGCCAGACCAGCTCTCACTTCTCTCCACAAGGTTTTCCCCGTGATGACTGAGAGCTGGTTTCCAGATAGCGCATGCGATTCATTCCCAAGTGTGTAAGTTTCTTTGTGGCCATTTCATTACTCTGTGTGTATGCAATTGTTCTTTTTTGTTATCCTTTAAGTATTTGCCATTTATTCTCTTTCTGTTTATTTGTATTTGCGATCGTTCGCTATTGTGTATATTCCTGTATAGTTATTCTATTTAGTTATTAATGTTAGGACTGTAGTGTATAAGCTGTTAACTGTACTTTTCCCTTTTACTTACTAAAAATCATCTGGTAAGGTGTTGGAACCTTAACAAGTGTTTGTGTGATTCACCATATAAGTGCTAAGGGTTTCAGAGCATCTCAATTGCTCAAACAGCTTGCATACTCACAAAGGTTCAGTGTTACACCATTATAGTACCACGGTATTAAGGTTTACAGTGAAAGCATATTCTATGTTTAAAGTTTATAAAGGTTACTGTCTGTGTGTACGCTCGCTGTGTGTATTCCGTACACCCAGCGCAGCGTGTGTACGTAACTTGCGTACCACGTGTGAGGTCTTTGTACGCAAATAGCGTACGAAGTGCGTAGCACCTGCACGTGGTTTAGCGGCCATTACGGCTACACGGTATTAGTAAATAGCTTATGTTAAAAGGTAAATAATTAGCTTTATCAAAGTGCTATGATGCAAGGTACATGGCTTTTTCTCTTACGCCCTAGAGGATGCTGGGGACTCCGTAAGGACCATAGGGTATAACGGGCTCCGCAGGAGACATGGGCACTATAAAGAACTTTAGAATGGGTGTGCACTGGCTCCTCCCTCTATGCCCCTCCTCCAGACCTCAGTTAGATCCTGTGCCCAGAGGAGACTGGGTGCACTGCAGGGGAGCTCTCCTGAGTTTCTCTGAAAAAGACTTTTGTTAGGTTTTTTATTTTCATGGAGCACTGCTGGCAACAGGCTCCCTGCATCGTGGGACTGAGGAGAGAGAAGCAGACCTACTTAAATGATAGGCTCTGCTTCTTAGGCTACTGGACACCATTAGCTCCAGAGGGCCGGAACGCAGGTCTCACCCTCGCTGTTTGTCCCGGAGCCGCACCGCCGTCCTCCTCGCAGAGCCGGAAGATAGAAGCCGGGTGAGTATAAGTAGAAAGAAGACTTCAAAGGCAGCAGAAGACTTCAGATCTTCTATGAGGTAACACGCAGCGGTAACGCTGCGCGCCATTGCTCCCACACACTACACACACTGCAGGCACTGATGGGTGCAGGGCGCAAGGGGGGCGCCCTGGGCAGCAATAAACCTCTAGGACTGGCTCATATGAATATATAGGCTACGGAGGCAGTATATTTTATACTCCCTCGCCAGTATAAATAAATTTGAGCGGGACCGAAGCCTGTCGCTGAGGGGGCGGAGCTTGATCTCACAGCACTAACCAGCGCCATTTTCTCCACAGCACACTGCAGATGCTGGATCCCTGGACTCCCCTCTGCTGAACACGGTGACAGAGGGCAAAAAAGAAGGGGGGGGGGGCACTTGTAAGGCGCAGTGAGTGTATAGATTTATCTATATGATTATATAAAAGCGCTGTTTATCTGGGAATTTTGTTTCCAGTGTTATTGGCGCTGGGTGTGTGCTGGCATACTCTCTCTCTGTCTCTCCAAAGGGCCTTATTGGGGGAACTGTCTCCATATATATCTCCATATATATATATATATATATATATATATACACAATCCCTGTGTGTGTGTGTGTGTGTGGGGGGGGTGTCGGTACGCCTGTGTCGGCATGTCTGAGGCGGAAGACTTTAGAGAGGAGGTGGAGCAGATGATTGTGGTGTCTCCGTCGGCAACGCCGACACCTGATTGGTTGGACATGTGGAATGTTTTAAATGCAAATGTGACCTTGTTACATAAGAGATTGGACAAAGCAGAGTCCAGGGATAATACGGGGAGTCAATCAATGGCGTTGACGGTGTCACAGGGCCCTTCAGGGTCTCAAAAACGTCACCTATCCCAAATAGCAGACACTGATACCGACATGGATTCTGACTCCAGTGTCGACTACGATGATGCAAGGCTACACCCAAGGGTGGCAAAAAGTATTCATTACATGATTATTGCAATAAAAGATGTTTTGCATATCACAGACGACCACTCTGTCCCTGACACAAGGGTACACATGTTTAAGGAAAAGAAACCTGAGGTAACATTTCCCCCATCTCATGAGCTGAACGCGTTATTTGAAAAAGCTTGGGAAACTCCAGACAAAAATCTGCAGATTCCCAAAAGAGTTTCCCGGCACAGGACAGGGTACGGTGGGAATCCTCGCCCAGGGTGGACAAAGCTTTGACGCGCTTACCAAAAAGGTGGCGCTACCGTCCCCAGACACGGCAGCTCTCAAAGATCCTGCTGATCGCAGACAGGAAATGACTTTTCTCTAACGTCCTAAGTGGATGCTGGGGACTCCGTCAGGACCATGGGGAATAGCGGCTCCGCAGGAGACAGGGCACAAAAAAAAAGCTTTAGGATTAGGTGGTGTGTACTGGCTCCTCCCCCTATGACCCTCCTCCAAGCCTCAGTTAGGTTTTTGTGCCCGTCCGAGCAGGGTGCAATCTAGGTGGCTCTCCTAAAGAGCTGCTTAGAAAAAGTTTTTAGGTTTTTTATTTTCAGTGAGTCCTGCTGGCAACAGGCTCACTGCATCGAGGGAGAGAATTTCAACTCACTTGCGTGCAGGATGGATTGGATTCTTAGGCTACTGGACACCATTAGCTCCAGAGGGAGTCGGAACACAGGTCTCACCCTGGGGTTCGTCCCGGAGCCGCGCCGCCGACCCCCCTTACAGATGCTGAAGATTGAAGGTCCGGAAACAGGCGGCAGAAGGCTCTTCAGTCTTCATGAAGGTAGCGCACAGCACTGCAGCTGTGCGCCATTGTTGTCACACACTTCACACCAAGCGGTCACGGAGGGTGCAGGGCGCTGCTGGGGGCGCCCTGGGCAGCAATATTTAATACCTTTATGGCAAAAGAATATATCACATATAGCCATTGAGGCTATATGTATGTATTTAACCCATGCCAGATATCTAAAACTCCGGGAGAAAAGCCCGCCGAAATAGGGGGCGGGGCTTATTCTCCTCAGCACACAGCACCATTTTCCTGCTCAGCTCCGCTGTGAGGAAGGCTCCCAGGACTCTCCCCTGCACTGCACTACAGAAACAGGGTAAAACAGAGAGGGGGGGCATTTTTTGGCGATATTTTGATATATTTAAGCTGCTATAAGGAACAACACTTATATAAGGTTGTTCCCATATATATTATAGCGCTTGGGTGTGTGCTGGCAAACTCTCCCTCTGTCTCCCCAAAGGGCTAGTGGGGTCCTGTCTTCGATAAGAGCATTCCCTGTGTGTCTGCTGTGTGTCGGTACGTGTGTGTCGACATGTATGAGGACGATGTTGGTGTGGAGGCAGAGCAATTGCCGATAATGGTGATGTCACCCCCCAGGGAGTCGACACCGGAATGGATGGCTTTGTTTATGGAATTACGTGATAATGTCAGCACATTACAAAAATCAGTTGACGACATGAGACGGCCGGCAAACCAGTTAGTACCTGCCCAGGCGTCTCAGACACCGTCAGGGGCTGTAAAGCGCCCTTTACCTCAGTCGGTCGACACAGACCCAGACACAGACACTGAATCTAGTGTCGACGGTGATGAAACAAACGTATTTTCAAGTAGGGCCACACGTTATATGATCACGGGAATGAAGGAGGCTTTGCATATCTCTGATACTGCAAGTACCACAAAAAGGGGTATTATGTGGGGGGTGAAAAAACTACCTGTAGTTTTTCCTGAATCAGAGGAATTAAATGATGTATGTGATGAAGCGTGGGTTAACCCAGATAGAAAAGTGCTAATTTCAAAAAAGTTATTAGCATTATACCCTTTCCCGCCAGAGGTTAGGGCGCGCTGGGAAACACCCCCTAGGGTGGATAAGGCGCTCACACGCTTATCAAAACAAGTGGCGTTACCGTCTCCTGGTACGGCCGCCCTCAGGGATCCAGCTGATAGGAGACTGGAAACTACCCTAAAAAGTATATACACACATACTGGTGTTATACTGCGACCAGCCATCGCCTCAGCCTGGATGTGCAGGCTGGGGTCGTCTGGTTGGATTCCCTGACTGAAAATATTGATACCCTGGATAGGGACAGTATTTTATTGACTATAGAGCAATTAAAGGATGCTTTCCTTTATATGCGAGATGCTCAGAGAGATATTTGCACTCTGGCATCGAGAGTAAATGCGATGTCCATATCTGCCAGAAGGAGTTTATGGACGCGACAGTGGTCAGGTGATGCGGATTCCAAACGACATATGGAAGTATTGCCGTATAAAGGGGAGGAATTATTTGGCGTCGGTCTATCGGATCTGGTGGCCACGGCAACTGCCGGAAAATCCACCTTTTTACCTCAGACCCCCTCCCAACAGAAAAAGACACCGTCTTTTCAGCCGCAGTCCTTTCGGTCCTATAAGAACAAGCGGACAAAAGGACCCCTCGGGGCAGAGGAAGGGGTAAGAGAGGGCAGCAAGCAGCCCCTGCCCAGGAACAGAAGCCCTCCCAGGGTTCTGCAAAGCCCTCAGCATGACGCTGGGGCCTTACAAGCGGACTCAGGAGCGGTGGGGGGTCGACTCAAGAATTTCAGCGCACAGTGGGCTTGCTCACAGGTGGACCCCTGGATCCTGCAGGTAGTATCTCAGGGTTACAGGTTGGAATTCGAGAAGTCTCCCCCTCGCAGGTTCCTAAAGTCTGCTTTGCCAACGTCTCCCTCAGACAGGGCGACGGTATTGGAAGCCATTCACAAGCTGTTTTCTCAGCAGGTGATAGTCAAGGTACCCCTCCTACAACAGGGAAAGGGGTATTACTCCACGCTATTTGTGGTACCGAAGCCGGACGGCTCGGTAAGACCTATTCTAAATCTGAAATCTTTGAACCTGTACATACAAAAATTCAAGTTCAAGATGGAGTCACTCAGAGCAGTGATAGCGAATCTGGAAGAAGGGGACTTTATGGTGTCCCTGGACATAAAGGATGCTTACCTGCATGTCCCAATTTGCCCTTCACATCAAGGGTACCTCAGGTTCGTGGTGCAAAACTGTCATTATCAGTTTCAGACGCTGCCGTTTGGATTGTCCACGGCACCTCGGGTCTTTACCAAGGTAATGGCCGAAATGATGATTCTTCTGCGAAGAAGAGGCGTATTAATTATCCCTTACTTGGACGATCTCCTGATAAGGGCAAGGTCCAGAGAACAGCTGGAGGACGGAGTAGCACTAACCCAACTAGTGCTGCAACAACACGGGTGGATTCTGAATTTTCCAAAATCTCAGTTGACCCCGACGACACGTCTGCTGTTCCTGGGAATGATTCTGGATACGGTTCAGAAAAAGGTGTTTCTTCCGGAGGAGAAAGCCAGGGAGTTATCCGAACTTGTCAGGAACCTCCTAAAACCAGGGAAAGTGTCTGTGCATCAATGCACAAGAGTCCTGGGAAAGATGGTGGCTTCTTACGAAGCGATTCCATTCGGCAGATTCCACGCACAAACTTTTCAGTGGGATCTGCTGGACAAATGGTCCGGATCACATCTGCAGATGCATCAGCGGATAACCTTATCGCCACGGACAAGGGTGTCTCTTCTGTGGTGGTTGCAGAGTGCTCATCTGTTAGAGGGCCGCAGATTCGGCATACGGGACTGGGTCCTGGTGACCACGGATGCCAGTCTGAGAGGCTGGGGAGCGGTCACACAGGGAAGAAACTTCCAGGGAGTATGGTCAAGCCTGGAGATGTCTCTTCACATAAATATACTGGAGCTAAGAGCGATTTACAATGCTCTAAGTCTGGCAAAACCCCTGCTTCAGGGTCAGCCGGTGTTGATCCAGTCGGACAACATCACGGCAGTCGCCCACGTAAACAGACAGGGCGGCACAAGAAGCAGGACAGCAATGGCAGAAGCTGCAAGGATTCTTCGCTGGGCGGAAGATCATGTGATAGCACTGTCAGCAGTATTCATTCCGGGAGTGGACAACTGGGAAGCAGACTTCCTCAGCAGACACGATCTACACCCGGGAGAGTGGGGACTTCATCCAGAAGTCTTTCCACATGATTGTGAACCGTTGGGAAAAACCAATGGTGGATATGATGGCGTCCCGCCTCAACAAAAAACTGGACAGGTATTGCGCCAGGTCAAGAGACCCTCAGGCAATAGCTGTGGACGCTCTGGTAACACCGTGGGTGTTCCAGTCAGTGTATGTGTTCCCTCCTCTGCCTCTCATACCAAAAGTACTGAGAATTATACGGCAAAAGGGAGTAAGAACGATACTAGTGGCTCCGGATTGGCCAAGAAGAACTTGGTACCCGGAACTTCAAGAGATGCTCACGGAGGATCCGTGGCCTCTACCTCTAAGATGGGACCTGCTTCAGCAGGGACCGTGTCTATTCCAAGACTTACCGCGGCTGCGTTTGACGGCATGGCGGTTGAACGCCGAATTCTAAGGGAAAAAGGCATTCCGGAAGAGGTCATTCCTACACTGGTAAAAGCCAGGAAGGAGGTGACTGCACAACATTATCACCGCATTTGGAGAAAATATGTTGCGTGGTGTGAGGCCAGGAAGGCCCCCACGGAGGAATTTCAACTGGGTCGATTCCTACATTTCCTGCAAACAGGATTGTCTATGGGCCTCAAATTGGGGTCCATTAAGGTTCAAATTTCGGCCCTGTCGATTTTCTTCCAGAAAGAATTGACTTCAGTTCCTGAAGTCCAGACTTTTGTAAAAGGAGTACTACATATACAGCCCCCGGTTGTGCCCCCAGTGGCACCGTGGGATCTTAATGTAGTCTTGGATTTTCTCAAATCCCATTGGTTTGAGCTGCTCAAATCGGTGGAGTTGAAGTATCTTACATGGAAAGTAACCATGCTACTGGCCCTGGCTTCAGCCAGGAGAGTATCAGAATTGGCGGCTTTATCATATAAGAGCCCATATCTGATTTTGCATACGGACAGGGCAGAACTGCGGACGCGTCCTCATTTTCTGCCTAAGGTGGTGTCAGCGTTTCACCTGAACCAGCCTATTGTGGTGCCTGCGGCTACTAACGATTTGGAGGATTCCAAGTTGTTGGACGTGGTCCGGGCATTGAAAATATATATTTCAAGAACGGCGGGAGTCAGAAAGTCTGACTCACTGTTTATATTGTATGCACCCAACAAGATGGGTGCTCCTGCTTCTAAGCAGACGATTGCTCGTTGGATTTGTAGCACAATTCAACTTGCACATTCTGTGGCAGGCTTGCCACAACCTAAATCTGTCAAGGCCCATTCCACAAGGAAAGTGGGCTCATCCTGGGCGGCTGCCCGGGGGGTCTCGGCATTACAACTCTGCCGAGCTGCTACTTGGTCAAGGGCAAACACGTTTGCAAAATTCTACAAATTTGATACCCTGGCTGAGGAGGACCTGGAGTTCTCTCATTCGGTGCTGCAGAGTCATCCACACTCTCCCGCCCGTTTGGGAGCTTTGGTATAATCCCCATGGTCCTGACGGAGTCCCCAGCATCCACTTAGGACGTTAGAGAAAATAAGAATTTACTTACCGATAATTCTATTTCTCGTAGTCCGTAGTGGATGCTGGGCGCCCATCCCAAGTGCGGATTGTCTGCAATACTTGTACATAGTTATTGTTACAAACAAATTCGGGTTGTTATTGTTGTGAGCCGTCTGTTCAGAGGCTCCTACGTTTGTCATACTGTTAACTGGGTTCAGATCACAAGTTATACGGTGTGATTGGTGTGGCTGGTATGAGTCTTACCCGGGATTCAATATCCTTCCTTATTGTGTACGCTCGTCCGGGCACAGTGTCCTAACTGAGGCTTGGAGGAGGGTCATAGGGGGAGGAGCCAGTACACACCACCTAATCCTAAAGCTTTATTTTTGTGCCCTGTCTCCTGCGGAGCCGCTATTCCCCATGGTCCTGACGGAGTCCCCAGCATCCACTACGGACTACGAGAAATAGAATTATCGGTAAGTAAATTCTTATTTAAAATCAATTTATACACATACTGGTGCTTTACTCAGACCGGCTATAGCATCGGCTTGGGTCTGTAGCGCGGTAGCAACTTGGACAAATACCTTGTCAGCTGATATTGATACCCTAGATAGGGATACCATTTTGTTGACCTTAGGTCACATCAAAGACGCAATCTTATATATGAGAGACGCTCAGAGAGACGTCGGACTACTAGGTTCAAGGGCCAACGCGATGGCGTTCTCGGCTAGGCGAGCACTGTGGACCCGCCAATGGACGGGTGATGCCGACTCAAAGAGGCATATGGAAGTTTTACCTTACAAGGGTGAGGTTTTATTTGGGGAAGGTCTCGCGGACCTAGTTTGCACAGCTACCGCTGGTAAATCTACCTTTTTGCCTTTTCTCTAACGTCCTAAGTGGATGCTGGGGACTCCGTAAGGACCATGGGGAATAGCGGCTCCGCAGGAGACTGGGCACATCTAAAGAAAGCTTTAGGACTATCTGGTGTGCACTGGCTCCTCCCCCTATGACCCCCCTCCAAGCCTCAGTTAGATCTTTGTGCCCGAACGAGAAGGGTGCACACTAGGGGCTCTCCTGAGCTTCTTAGTGAAAGTTTTAGTTTAGGTTTTTTATTTTCAGTGAGACCTGCTGGCAACAGGCTCACTGCATCGAGGGACTAAGGGGAGAAGAAGCGAACTCACCTGCGTGCAGAGTGGATTGGGCTTCTTAGGCTACTGGACATTAGCTCCAGAGGGACGATCACAGGTCCAGCCTGGATGGGTCCCAGAGCCGCGCCGCCGGCCCCCTTACAGAGCCAGAAGGCAGAAGAGGTCCGGAAAATCGGCGGCAGAAGACGTCCTGTCTTCAACAAGGTAGCGCACAGCACTGCAGCTGTGCGCCATTGCTCTCAGCACACTTCACACTCCGGTCACTGAGGGTGCATGGCGCTGGGGGGGGCGTCCTGAGACGCAATAATAAACACCTTGGATGGCAAAAAAATGCATCACATATAGCTCCTGGGCTATATGGATGCATTTAACCCCTGCTAAAATACATAAAAAAACGGGAGATAAGGCCGCCGATAAGGGGGCGGAGCCTATCTCCTCAGCACACTGGCGCCATTTTCCCTCACAACTCCGTTGGAGGGAAGCTCCCTGTCTCTCCCCTGCAGTCACTACACTACAGAAAGGGTTAAAAAAGAGAGGGGGGGGCACTAATTACGCGCAGTATTAAAGATACAGCAGCTATAAAGGGAAAAACACTTTTATAAGGTTATCCCTGTATATATATATATAGCGCTCTGGTGTGTGCTGGCAAACTCTCCCTCTGTCTCCCCAAAGGGCTAGTGGGGTCCTGTCCTCTATCAGAGCATTCCCTGTGTGTGTGCTGTATGTCGGTACATTGGTGTCGACATGTATGAGGAGAAAAATGATGTGGAGACGGAGCAGATTGCCTGTAATAGTGATGTCACCCCCTAGGGGGTCGACACCTGAGTGGATGAACTGTTGGAAGGAATTACGTGACAGTGTCAGCTCTGTATAAAAGACAGTGGTTGACATGAGACAGCCGGCTACTCAGCTTGTGCCTGTCCAGACGTCTCATAGGCCGTCAGGGGCTCTAAAGCGCCCGTTACCTAAGATGGCAGATATAGACGCCGACACGGATACTGACTCCAGTGTCGACGGTGAAGAGACAAATGTGACTTCCAGTAGGGCCACACGTTACATGATTGAGGCAATGAAAAATGTTTTTACACATTTCTGATAATACGAGTACCACCAAAAAGGGGTATTCTGTTCGGTGAGGAAAAACTACCTGTAGTTTTCCTGAATCTGAGAAATTAAATGAGGTGTGTGATGATGCGTGGTTTTCCCCCGATAACAACTGATAATTTCTAAAATGTTATTGGCATTATATCCTTTCCCGCCAGAGGTTAGGGTGCGTTGGGAAACACCCCTAGGGTGGATAAAGCGCTCACACGCTTGTAAGGGCTCTACCCTCTCCTGAGATGGCCGCCCTTAAGGATCCTGCTGATAGAAAGCAGGAGGGTATCCTAAAATGTATTTACACACATACTGGTGTTATACTGCGACCAGCAATCGCCTCAGCCTGGATGTGCAGTGCTGGGTTGGCGTGGTCGGATTCCCTGACTGGAAATATTGATACCCTAGATAGGGACAGTATATTATTGCCTATAGAGCATTTAAAAGATGCATTTCTATATATGCGTGATGCACAGCGGAATATTTGCCGACTGGCATCAAGTCAAAGTGCGTTGTCCATTTCTACCAGTAGAGGGTTATGGACACGTCAGTGGTCAGGTGATGCGTATTCCAAACGGCATTTGGAAGTATTGCCTTATTAAAGGGAGGAGTTATTTGGGGTCGGTCTTTCAGACCTGGTGGCCACGGCAACAGCTGGGAAATCCACGTTTGTACCCCAGGTCGCCTCTCAACATGAGAAGACGCCGTATTATCAGGCGCAGTCTTTTCGTGGACAAGCGGGCAAAAGATTCCTCATTTCTGCCCCGTGACAGAGGGAGAGGAAAAAGGCTGCAGAAATCAGCCAGTTCCCAGGAACAGAAACCCTCTCCCGCCTCTGCCAAGCCCTCAGTATGACGCTGGGGCTT
Organism: Pseudophryne corroboree; assembly: GCF_028390025.1. NCBI lineage: Eukaryota > Metazoa > Chordata > Amphibia > Anura > Myobatrachidae > Pseudophryne > Pseudophryne corroboree. The sequence continues at coordinate 223,355,106 of NC_086444.1, read as the reverse complement.
TACAAGCAGAATCAGGCACGGTGGGGGGCCCGTCTCAATGAATTTCAGCGCGCAGTGGGCTCACTCGCAAGTAGACCCCTGGATCCTTCAGGTGATATCTCAGGGGTACAAATTAGAATTCGAGACGTCTCCCCCTCGCCGTTTCCTAAAGTCGGCTTTACCGATGTCTCCTTCTGACAGGGAGACTGTTTTGGAAGCCATTCACAAGCTGTATTCCCAGCAGGTGATAACAAGGTACCCCTCCTGCAACAGGGAACGGGGTATTATTCCACACTGTTGTGGTACCGAAGCCGGACGGCTCGGTGAGACCGATTCTAAATCTAAAATCTTTGAACACTTACATACAGAGGTTCAAATTCAAGATTGAGTCACTCAGAGCAGTGATTGCGAACCTGGAAGAAGGGGACTACATGATGTCTCGGGACATCAAAGATACTTACCTTCATGTCAAAATTTACCCTTCTCATCAAGGGTACCTCAGGTTTATGGTACAGAACTGTCATTATCAGTTCAGACGCTGCCGTATGGATGGTCCACGGCACCCCGGGTCTTTACCAAGGTAATGGCCGAAATGATGATATTCCTTCGAAGGAAGGAAATTTTAGTTATCCTTTACTTGGACGATTCCCTGATAAGGGTAAGATCCAGGGAACAGTTGGAGGTCGGTGTAGCACTATTTCAGGTAGTGTTGCGGCAGCACGATTGGATTCTCAATATTCCAAAATCGCAGCTGGTTCCGACGACTTGTCTTCTGTTCCTAGGGATGATCCTGGACACAGTCCAGAAAAAGGCTTTTCTCCAGGAGGAAAAAGCCAGGGAGTTATCCGAGCTAGTCAGGAACCTCCTAAAACCGAGCCAAGTCTCAGTGCATCAATGCACAAGGGTTCTGGGTAAAATGGTGGCTTCCTAAGAAGCAATCCCATTCGGCAGATTCCACGCAAGAATTTTCCAGTGGGACCTGCTGGACAAATGGTCCGGGTCGCATCTTCAGATGCATCAGCGGATAACCCTGTCACCAAGGACAAGGGTGTCCCTCCTGTGGTGGTTGCTGAGTGCTCATCTTCTAGAGGGCCGCAGATTCGGCATTCAGGACTGGGTCCTGGTGACCACGGATGCCAGCCTGCGAGGCTGGGGAGCAGTCACACAGGGAAGGAATATCCAGAGCTTATGGTCAAGTCAGGAGACATCACTTCACATAAATATCCTGAAGCTAAGGGCCATTTACAATGCTCTAAGCTTAGCAAGTCCTCTGCTTCAAGGTCAGTCGGTGTTGATCCAGTCGGACAACATCACGGCAGTCACCCACGTAAACAGACAGGGTGGCACAAGAAGCAGGAGGGCAATGGCAGAAGCTGCAAGGATTCTTCGCTGGGCGGAAAATCATGTGATAGCACTGTCAGCAGTATTCATTCCGGGAGTGGACAACTGGGAAGCAGACTTCCTCAGCACGACCTCCACCCGGGAGAGTGGGGACTTCACCCAGAAGTCTTCCACATGATTATAAACCGTTGGGAAAAACTCGACAAGTATTGCGCCAGGTCAAGGGACCCTCAGGCAATAACTGTAGACGTTCTGGTAACACCGTGGGTGTACCAGTCAGTGTATGTGTTCCCTCCTCTGCCTCTCATACCTAAGGTACTGAGATTGATAAGATGGAGAGGAGTAAGCACTATATTCGTGGCTCCGGATTGGCCAAGAAGGACTTGGTAACCGGAACTTCAAGAGATGCTCACGGAGGATCCGTGGCCTCTACCTCTAAGAAGGGACCTGCTCCAGCAAGGACCCTGTCTGTTCCAAGACTTACCACGGCTGCGTTTGACGGCATGGCGGTTGAACGCCGGATCCTGAAAAGGCATTCCGGATGAAGTCATCCCTATCCTGATCAAAGCCAGGAAGGATGTAACCGCAAAACATTATCACCGCATTTGGTGAAAATATGTTGCGTGGTGCGAGGCCAGTAAGGCCCGACGGAGGAAATTCAACTGGGTCGTTTCCTACATTTCCTGCAAACAGGAGTGTCTATGGGCCTGAAATTGGGGTCCATTAAGGTTAAAATTTCGGCCCTGTCAATTTTCTTCCAAAAAGAACTAGCTTCAGTCCCTGAAGTTCAGACGTTTGTAAAAGGGGTACTGCATATACAGCCTCCTTTTGTGCCTTCAGTGGCACTTTGGGATCTCAATGTAGTTTTTGGGTTCCAAAAGTCACATTGGTTTGAACCACTTAAATCTGTGGAGTTAAAATATCTCACATGGAAAGTGGTCATGCTGTTGGCCCTGGCCTGGGCCAGGCGCGTGTCAGAATTGGCGGCTTTATCCTGTAAAAGCCCTTATCTGATTTTCCATTCGGACAGGGCGGAATTGAGGACCCGTCCTCAGTTTCTCCCTAAGGTGGTTTCAGCGTTTCACCTGAACCAACCTATTGTGGTGCCTGCGGCTACTAGGGACTTGGAGGATTCCAAGTTGCTAGACGTTGTCAGGGCCCTGAAAATATATGTTTCCAGGACGGCTGGAGTCAGGAAAACTGACTCGCTGTTTATCCTGTATGCACCCAACAAGCTGGGTGCTCCTGCTTCTAAGCAGACTATTGCTCGTTGGATTTGTAGTACAATTCAGCTTGCACATTCGGTGGCAGGCCTGCCACAGCCAAAAATCTGTAAATGCCCACTCCACAAGGAAGGTGGGCTCATCTTGGGCGGCTGCCCGAGGGGTCTCGGCTTTCCAACTTTGCCGAGCAGCTACTTGGTCAGGAGCAAATACGTTTGTAAAATTCTACAAAGTTGATACCCTGGCTGAGGAGGACCTGGAGTTCTCTCATTTGGTGCTGCAGAGTCATCCGCACTCTCCCGCCCGTTTGGGAGCTTTGGTATAATCCCCATGGTCCTTACGGAGTCCCCAGCATCCACTTAGGACGTTAGAGAAAATAAGAATTTACTTACCGATAATTCTATTTCTCGTAGTCCGTAGTGGATGCTGGGCGCCCATCCCAAGTGCGGATTGTCTGCAATACTGGTACATAGTTATTGTTACCAAAAAAAAAAAAAAAAAATCGGGTTATTGCTGTAGTGAGCCATCTTTTCTAGAGGCTCCTCTGTTATCATGCTGTTAACTGGGTTCAGATCACAAGTTGTACGGTGTGATTGGTGTGGCTGGTATGAGTCTTACCCGGGATTCAAGATCCTTCCTTATTGTGTACGCTCGTCCGGGCACAGTATCCTAACTGAGGCTTGGAGGGGGGTCATAGGGGGAGGAGCCAGTGCACACCAGATAGTCCTAAAGCTTTCTTTAGATGTGCCCAGTCTCCTGCGGAGCCGCTATTCCCCATGGTCCTTACGGAGTCCCCAGCATCCACTACGGACTACGAGAAATAGAATTATCGGTAAGTAAATTCTTATTATTTTCCACCACAGCAAAAGAAAACTCCACAGTATCAGATGCAGTCCTTTCGGTCGCATAAGTCCAGAAGAGGTCGGGGCTCTTCCTTCCTCGCCAGAGGTAAGGGTAGAGGGAAAAGAATGCCTGCTACGGCCAGTTCCCAGGAACAGAAGTCCTCCCCGGCTTCTACTAAATCCACCGCATGATGCTGGGGCTCCACTGAGGGAGGCCGCACCGGTGGGGTCACGTCTTCGACTCTTCACGTCTGGGTTCAGTCGGACGTGGATCCTTGGGCGATGGAAATTGTATCCCATGGCTACAAGCTGGAATTCGAAGATGTGCCTCCTCGTCGATTCTTCAAATCGGCTTTACCAGCTTCTCCCCCCGAGAGGGAGATAATTTTAGCTGCAATTCAAAAGCTGTGTCAACAGCAAGTGATTATCAAGGTTCCCCTAGCACAACAGGGAAACGGGTACTATTCAACCCTATTTGTGGTCCCGAAACCGGATGGCTCGGTCAGACCCATTCTAAATTTAAAATCCCTGAACCTGTTCTTAAAAAGGTTCAAGTTCAAGATGGAATTTCTCAGAGCAGTCATCTCCAGCCTGGAAGGGGGGGATTTTATGGTGTCATTAGACATAAAGGATGCATACCTTCACGTCCCCATATATCCTCCTCATCAGGCTTACCTGAGATTCCCTGTACAAGACTGTCATTACCAGTTTCAGACGTTGCCGTTTGGGCTTTCCACGGCCCCGAGGGTGTTCACCAAGGTAATGGTGGAAATGATGGTGCTCCTACGCAGGCAAGGAGTCACAATTATCCCGTACTTGGACGATCTCCTGATAAAAGCGAGATCAAAGGAACAGTTGCAGAAAAGCGTGTCGCTCTCCCTGGGAGTGCTATAGCAACATGGATGGATTCTAAATCTACCAAAGTCGCAGTTGGTTCCGACTACTTGGCTTTCTTTCTTAGGCATGATACAGAACAAAAGAGGGTTTTTCTCCCGAGGGAAAAAGCCAAGGAACTCCAGAACATTGTAAGAGACCTGTTGAAACCAAAAAGAGTGTCAGTCCATCAATGCACTCGAGTACTGGGGAAAATGGTGGCGACCTACGAGGCCATCCCCTTCGGCAGGTTTCATGCGAGGACGTTTCAGTGGGACCTTCTGGACAAGTGGTCCGGGTCCCACCTACATCAGAAAATAACTCTGTCCCCCAGGGCCAGGGTGTCTCTCCTGTGGTGGCTCCAGGGTGCTCACCTTCTAGAGGGTCACAGGTTTGGCATTCAGGACTGGGTTCTGGTGACCACGGACGCGAGCCTCCGAGGATGGGGAGCAGTCACACAAGGAAGGAATTTTCAGGGGCTGTGGTCAAGCCAGGAGGCTTGACTACACATCAACATACTGGAATTGAGGGCCATATACAATGGCCTACGACAAGCGGAGAATATTCTTTGCGATCTACTGGTTCTGATTCAGTCAGGCAACGTCACAGCCGTGGCTCATGTAAACCGCCAAGGCGGGATAAGTAGCAGAGTGGCAATGGCGCAAGCCACCAGGATTCTGCGCTGGGCAGAAAATCACGTAAGTGCTCTGTCAGCTGTATTCCTTCCCGGGAGTGGACAACTGGGAAGCAGACTTCCTCAGCAGACACGATCTTCATCCAGGAGAGTGGGGACTTCATCAAGAAGTTTTTGCAGAGATAACAAGTCTTTGGGGACTTCCTCAAATAGACATGATGGCGTCACGCCTCTACAAGAAGCTTCGGAGGTATTGTGCCAGGTCAAGGGACCCTCAGGCAGTAGCAGTGGACGCTCTCGTGACACCATGGGTGTTTCAGTCGGTCTATGTGTTCCCTCCTCTTCCTCTCATCTCAAAGATACTGAGAATCATAAGGCGAAAAAGAGTGCAGACAATACTCATTGTTCCAGATTGGCCTCGAAGGGCCTGGTATTCAGATCTTCAGGAGATGCTCACGGAAGATCCATGGCCTCTTCCTCTCAGGGAGGACCTGTTACAACAGGGGCCCTGCGTATTCCAAGACTTACCGCGTTTACGTTTGACGGCATGGCGGTTGAACACCACATCCTAGCTGGGAAGGGTATTCCGGTAGAAGTCATCCCTACTCTGGTAAAGGCTAGGAAGGAGGTGACGGCGAAACATTATCACTGTATCTGGAGGAAGTATGTTTCTTGGTGTGAAGCCAAGAATGCTCCTACGGAAGACTTCCACTTGGGCTGGTTTCTCCACTTTCTACAGACTGGAGTGGATATGGGCCTAAAGTTAGGCTCCATTAAGGTACAGATTTCGACCATTTCTATATTCTTCCAGAAAGAATTGGCTTCTCTCACAGAAGTCCAGACTTTTGTAAAGGGAGCGCTGCACATCCAGCCTCCTTTTGTGCCCCCAGTGGCACCATGGGACCTTAACGTGGTGTTACAGTTACTAAAATCTCACTGGTTTGAGCCTCTTCAAACTGTTGAGTTAAAATTTCTCACTTGGAAGGTGGTCATGTTGTTGGCCTTGGCATCTGCAAGGCGGGTGTCCGAATTGGCGGCCTTGTCTCATAAGAGCCCCTATCTCATTTTCCATGTGGATAGAGCAGAGTTGAGGACTCGTCCTCAATTTTTGCCTAAGGTGGTGTCATCGTTTAATTTGAACCAACCTATTGTGGTGCCTGTCACTACGGGAGATTTGGAGGATTCCAAATCCCTTGATGTAGTCAGGGCCTTAAAAATTTACGTAGCCAGGACGGCTCGAATTAGGAAAACAGAAGCTCTGTTTGTCCTGTATGCAGCCAACAAGGTTGGCGCTCCTGCTTCTAAGCAGACTATTGCTCGCTGGATCTGTAATACGATTCAGTGGGCTCATTCTACGGCTGGATTGCCGTTACCAAATTCGGTAAAGGCCCATTCCACTAGGAAGGTGGTCTCTTCTTGGGCGGCTGCCCGAGGCGTCTCGGCATTACAGCTTTGCCGAGCGGCGACTTGGTCTGGTTCAAACACTTTTGCAAAATTCTACAAGATTGATACCCTGGCTGATGAGGACCTCATGTTTGCTCAATCGGTACTGCAGAGTCATCCGCACTTTCCCGCCCGGTCTGGAGCTTTGGTATAATCCCCATGGTCCTTACGGAGACCCCAGCATCCTCTAGGACAGGGGTGGGGAACCTTTTTTCTACCGAGGGCCATTTGGATATTTATAAAATCCTTCGGGGGCCATACACGTCTGCCCCCGCGCGCGCCAACAAAATGGGTGTGCCCAGTTTAAATGGGCCGTGATACACATATGCCCCCAATAGTGCAGTGCCAGATCCACAATTGCCCCCACAGTGCCAGGTATACAAATGCCCCTCACAGTGCCAGGTATACAGATGCCCTCACAGTGCCAGGTATACAAATGCCCCCAACAGTGCCAGTTATACAAATGCCCCTCACAGTGCCAGGCATACAAATGCCCCTCACAGTGCCAGGCATACAAATGCCCCCTCAGTACCAGGCATACAAATGCCCCTCACAGTGCCAGGTATACAGATGCCCCCACAGTGCCAGGTATGCAGATGCCCCCACAGTGCCAGGTATACAAATGCCCCCACAGTGCCAGGTATACAAATGCCCCTCACAGTGCAAGGCATACAAATGCCCCCACAGTGCCAGGCATACAAATGCCCCCACAGTGCCAGGCATACAATTGCCTCTCACAGTGCCAGGTATACAGATGCCCCCACAGTGCCAGGTATACAGATGCCCCCACAGTGCCAGGTATACAGATGCCCCCACAGTGCCAGGTATACAGATGCCCCCACAGTGCCAGGTATACAGATGCCCCCACAGTGCCAGGTATACAGATGCCCCCACAGTGCCAGGTATACAGATGCCCCCACAGTGCCAGGTATACAGATGCCCCCACAGTGCCAGGTATACAGATGCCCCCACAGTGCCAGGTGTACAAATGCCCCTCACTGTGCCAGGTATACAGATGCCCCTCACTGTGCCAGGTATACAGATGCCCCCCACAGTGCCAGGTATACAGATGCCCCCCTGTCCCGCTTACCGCTCCTTTCGGCGGGGACACGGAGGAGAGCGCGGCTATGTTGCTATGCGTGTAAGACTTGAAACCAGCCGCCGGTTCGAGAGCCAATCAGAGCTCGCGGACCGGCAGCCGCGGCTCCTGATTGGCTGCCGGTCTGCGAGCTCTGATTGGCTCACGAACCGGCGGCTGGTTTCAAGTCCTACACGCCGCCGCCCGACAATAGCCGCGCTCTCCTCCGTGTGGTGACAGCTGAGACACGCTGCCGCCGGTCTGTGCGGCGGCGTGTCTCACTGAGAGGAGCGGGTGGGCCGGACCAAACGGCTTCGGCCCCCGGGCCGGAGGTTCCCCACCCCTGCTCTAGGACGTAAGAGAAAATAAGATTTTAAACCTACCGGTAAATCTTTTTCTCCTAGTCCGTAGAGGATGCTGGGCGCCCGTCCCAGTGCGGACATATTTCTGCATGACTTGTATATAGTTCTTGCTTACATGAGGGTTATGTTACAGTTAAGATCAGTCGTTGACTGATACTGTTTGTTCATACTGTTAACTGGTTGCATATATTCCATGTTATACGGTGTGAATGGTGTGGGCTGGTATGAATCTTGCCCTTAGATTACCAAAATCCTTTTCTCGTACTGTCCGTCTCCTCTGGGCACAGTTTCTCTAACTGAGGTCTGGAGGAGGGGCATAGAGGGAGGAGCCAGTGCACACCCATTCTAAAGTTCTTTATAGTGCCCAAGTCTCCTGCGGAGCCCGTCTATACCCCATGGTCATTACGGAGTCCCCAGCATCCTCTACGGACTAGGAGAAAAAGATTTACCGGTAGGTTTAAAATTTTATTTTTTACACTCCAAGTTTAATTGTTCTTCAATTCACATTGCAATTAAGACACAGATTTTAGCAAAAAGACATATAAAAGATGCTCGGTGTGGTCACTCACTCTAGGCATCTCACACCGCTTATCATATTGAGGTGTGTATGGATGAATCTGTACATGCAAAGTCCTACAACTTCTACGGAGTAAGCGGTGAAGAGTGGGTCGTGGAGGACTTTAACTGTTATTGAACACCTGGTGCACACCTTTTAATGAACAAGGGAATCTGGTAGGAAAAAATAATCCTGACCAGTAACAGTACCTTCTGTGAAATGAGGTGCATCCGTTTGCCAAGGGCTCTATAGTTAAAGCAAAACTAAGATGGCTAATAGGCACACTTGTCTAGTACTATTTCCAGTGTAGATAGTTCTTGAGGCCATACCGTTACCCTTTGAGGTAGGATTTGCTTACAGAGTTTAATAAATCAGATGGCCATCTCCTATTCCAAATCTGCCTAGGACTGCAAACCTAAAAGGACAAAGCATTCAGTAAAACGTCTTAGTTTTTGAGAGTAAGAGAGGAGATGGGGTCTTTCTTTATTATATATTTCAAAAATTAATACACTTTTTCAAAGAATGTTACCCCTATCTTGACCACCTGGGACAAACCCCATTTGATCATTATTTATCAGCTTGGATAATACCTTTTTTTAAATAATTAAGTTTCCTCTTTTGTTATGCTTTAACAGGCCTGTACTGCCTGTACTGCAGCTGTCTTAAGTTGTTTGTTTATGTTGTGTCTTTAGTTTTGTCTTTGTCAACTGAGATGCATGCTGGATCGGATTGAGATCAGGTGATTGTTTTGGCATTTGCAGAATATTCCACTTTTTTGTCTTAAAAATGTCCTATGTTGATTTCACAGTATGATTGGGTCATTTTCCATTTGTACTGCAAAGTGCGGTCTAGTCAACTTTGCTGAATTTGTGCAGACAGAATCCCTATGCATTTCAGAATTCATCCGACTGTTTCTGTTTTCTGTCACATCATCAATAAATACTAGTGACCCATTGCCATTGGATCCATGCATGCCTATGCAATCACACACTGCCTTCAAAGTATTTTACGGACAATGTGGCATGCTTGGGAACATGAGCCATTCCAAGTTTTCTCCATACTTTTTTTCTTCCCATCCTTCTGGTACAGGTTGTTCTAAGTTTCATATGTCCAAAGAATGCTGTTCTAGAACTGGGATGGATTTTTTTTTTTCTATAGATGTGTTTTGGCAAATGTCTCATCTGGCCTTTCTATTCTTGAGGCTTATGACTGGTTTGTACCTTGTGGTGAATTGTCTGTATTTTCTCTGGCAACATCTTCTCTTTATGGTAGACTTAGATAAGGATGTGCCTACCTCCGTGAGAGTGTTCTTCACTTGACTGGATGTTGTGAAAGTAGTCTTCGATCGTCCATTACTGTTGTCTTCATGGTAGTGCAGACTTTTTATTTTTAAAGAACAAACCTTTTTGTGTTGCCAAGCTCACCAGTACATTCTCTCTTTCCCAGAATGTACCAAACTGTTGATTTGGCCACTCCTAATGTTCCGACTATCTCTCTATTTTTTTTGTCTTTGCAGCCTAAGAATAGCCTGTTTCACTTGCATTGAGAGCTCCTTTGAACGCATGTTCACAGCAGCAGCTTCCAAAAGCAAATGGCAAACTTGGAATCGACTCCAGAACTTTATTTTTCTAAACTGATAAAGAAATAACAAAAGAATAGCCCAGACCTGTCCATGAAACAGCTTTTGAGTCAATTGTTCAATTACTTTTGGTCCTTTGAAAAAGAGGGAACTACCTATTAAGCAGCTGTAATTCCTAAATCCTCTCTTCAATTCAGATGTGAATACCCTCAAATTTAAGCTTATCGTCTGCACTTTAAAACCATAATTATTATATATCTGTAAGTTGAATATGTTTAGGCAAAGACCTAAAATAACAAAAATTGTGACTGTCCAAATACATATGGACCTAAATGTATGTCTGTTTTGGGCAATTGGTCTGCATTTTTTACTACTGTACATTTTGTCTCTTCACAATGCAGACAATTTGGCTGGAGAAATTATCATTTGATTAGATGAGCTTTAAGGATATCAGTGCAGGTTTGAGCCGTATGAAGGTGAAATAAGCTGGGAATGAACTTCAGCACAGGACATGGATTGCAAGACAAGTTGCTCTTGGTGAATTAAAATTTAACATAAAAAATAAATATTTTTTACCATAGATCAACCATTCTAGGAAATTCCAATTACCAATATTTTATTTACATTAAAATGCATTAAATTTTTTTGTTTCTTGGTTTGCTTATTTACTTTTTTTTTTTTCAAGCTTAAAAACCTTTCCAGCCTTGACTTGCGTCACATCAATGAACTGGACAATGAGACTGTGATGGAGATTGTAAAGAAGTGCCGAAATCTCACGTCTCTGAATCTTTGCCTGAACAGGAATATTGATGACAGGTAACCACACATTACAATGCATATGATGAACTCCGTGTGCAATGTTCTGTGACACGTACAGATGATTAAAGTGTGTGTTATTGATGAATGTTGATTCACTCTCAACATATATAATGCCTAATTAGTCAATAGAAGAGTGTCTAAGAGGTTCAGAAGCAAGTCCCGACATAGTTACATTAAAATAAAGATTTTCCCTCCTTTTCACATCCTCAGGTGGGTGCACACAAAAAAACACAAATTTCCTCTGAATAAAAGCAATGCAATTTTGGAATTGGATTGCAGGTGTAATTGTCTGTGCGAGTTTGCCGTGAAAACAGCTTGCTCAAGCAAACTCACGCCTAATTGTAATTGGATTGACCCCACAGAATGTTGGACAGCATGCATTCACCATTAAAGATATACTGCGTGTGTTTGTGTATGTATGTATGTATGTATGTGTATATATATATATATATATATATATATATGTGTGTGTGTGTATGTATATATATATATATTTTCTTACAAGTATTATATAAATGTCAGATGCTATTGGAGAACACAATTACTGTAAAACAGCAAACTAACAAAAAAGTATTACGCCAATGCTGCCGAACATTACAACAGCCTCCACTGGGAACCGGCTGCAAGATAGACGGAAATACATGGCAATGAGAAAAGACAGGGAAAGCCGGTTTGTAAGAAAGAGACATGAAGATTCAGAAAGAGAGACACCGGGTAGGGGAAAAATAAAAACACAGATATGTACCATCAAAGCCTGTGCGTAAAGCTAGTATAGTTATGTTCTATCTGCAACAATTCTAATCTGGTGACATATATGACCCCTTTGTTGTGGCTACTATATTATACTCCACCTGTTCTGGGAACTAGTATAAAAGCCTGATATTGTCTTGATGACTGGTATCATAGATAGCAATTAAAGCCTCTGTTTGACCTTAATATATAGCAAGAACAGTGACCAGTGTATTTTAATTCCTTGGTTCATACTATAGCTGAAAAATAACTTTTGAGTTTCAGTGTTCCTAGTAACTGAGCCAAATCTGGCAGAGCACCATCTGGGGACAGCCGTGCTTGCTGTGCGGAATCTTGGCAGGGCTGAGTCCATAATCAAGTAAATAACATTTACTATTTTATTGATCCCATGTAACTGGAGTTATATTTAAGTCTATATAAGATGAAAATTTTGTTTTGTGTCCAATTAGGTGAGATGAAATATTTGCTATGTTACGTGCCCGCTATGTATAAATCAGGCGGGTTTCCAATGTTTAATGTTCTTGAGCATGACATACACTATATTGCTAAATGCATTGTTTTGTATTTGTCAATACTAATAGAGTTAATGTAAACTGGGGCTAATAGAGACTAATAACTGTTTTTATTAGATCTAGTTTCCATTCCATGGACAGGCATTTTACAGGTTACTGTACATCTCTTTAATTTCTTCCATGTGAGAGAAATGTACTGTATATTTTATGTTCTAGTACTGCATGCCTAATCACGTACATTACAAATAACATATTTTTTTTTTATCATCAATAGTTGTTTATTGTAATGACAGTATATGAGTTGTGCAGCAATCCACTAGCACGGAGAGATCCATGCTTTAATTCTAAGCAATCTGACTAGATTGTTAAAAAATTAAGCATGGATCTCTCCGTGTGTATGCTCATAGTAATAGCGATGCGTAGCCCCGTGTGTCGCTATCGCTGACTCTAGATTGCTCACTTCACTGCTGCATGAAGTGAGCGGACCCCCCCCCCCGCTCGCTCAGCACACATCGTGCTGAGTACTGAGCGGGGGAGAGATGTGTGCTGAGCGGTTTGTGCTAGATCGCTCAGCACACGTCTCCCCGTGTGTACGGGGCTTAACGCAGGTCATATACCCATTTAAGGTCACTGTACACAACACAGGGATTGAACCTCTCCTGGGCAATGACATTATAATGTCTCTGTATTAATCAGAGTTCCTGTAAACACTATATATTTCATGATTATTGTACAAGTAAACAAATAATACCATTCCTGGCACCCCTTCTGTCTTCCACAAGATTAAAACCAAATTTTTACCCTTACTGTATCCCACAGACTGAAACCATCTTATCACCCTTTTTCTGTCACACAGTCTGAAACCATCCTATCACCCTTTTTCTGTCACACAGTCGGAAACCATCCTATCACCCTTTTTCTGTCACACAGTCTGTAACCATCCTATCACCCTTTTTGTATCTCACAGACTGTAACCATCCCGCCACCTTTTTTGTATCCCATAGAATAACATTATTCCGGTATGCAGTTATATTCCCCACTGTCAGCATCCCGGTGGTCAAAATTCCGATGCCAAAATCCTGACAGCCATTGAAATGCTAACGGTCGGAATCCCAACCACCGGCCAGAAACCCCACTGTTGTGGTGGTTGACACCACCACCCAAGGGAGAATAGTACCCTGTGGCAATCGAAGGTCACCACCGGGCCCGAAGCGATCCCGGAAGGGGGCACGCTGTGCTTGATGTCGGGATTGCGGCTGTCGGTATTCTGGCATCGGTATGTCGACCGCCGGGATCCCGTCAGTTGGGAAATCATACTGATCCCTGTATTCCCTCTGTCCTCTCTGGATACCTGGTTTGCCATTAACATGCAGGGCCAGCACTGGTCTAACAAGATTGCCATTAACTTTTTATTCATGTTTTACATATCTGACAGTGTCAATCCTGTATCACTGTACGTACTCTGGGCCTGATCCTGATTAGTATGTAAACACAATGGTTTATGTACTAATCCGATGTTTCTGTGTTTGCACAGAGCAGTATCCATTCTGCGCATGATAACTCGCAGCGCCCCTATATGCAGCATGATTTACATGTTGTGGTGTTTGGGGGTAGCATCTGAGACTGTTCTATAATACAGTCCTAGATGCCCCTCCACTCTGTTCCCCAGGGTCTGCGTTGTTGGTTGCAGATTACCTGGCTCTGGCAGATGAGTACCCTCGCCTGTTCTGAGTAAGATTAGGCTTACTCAGATGGCTGATGGCTGCCGCCATCAGGACCAATGGTCACATTGGTGATCCATCACTTGGATAGCAGATGCTGGCAGAAGGTGTCTATTTCATACAGGTGCCTTCTACAGCATTTGTACTGTACATAAATCAGGCCTCCTGTGTGCCAAATAGGGATGCCAAATTCCGGGATCCCGTGATATCCGGGATTGGGTCGAGGATCTTAAAATTAAAATCTCGCCAATCCCAATCCCAGGATTGGCCACCCTAGTGCCAAATTTAAATGGTTATGCACCTCCACTTTCCCATATCGCCAAGAAGGAACTCTCGCATTAATAAGTGTCTGATTTATTCTTAAAGGCCCATTTTTAATAATTGCTTTTTTGCCTGTTAAAATGTGAAGGGATCTGGAAAACATACACTTGTGTAGTTATAAGTGATTTTATGTGGTTTGCTAGCTATTTAGTAACCCTTCTCTGTAAAATGATATTCCATTTTTCCAAGTTCTCACTTTTCCATCTTCCATGAACCTGACACATTTTATGACACATTTGTTAGTCTTCATGTTATAGTATGTTTACTAGGCCATATCTCTGCAGGGATTGACATTGTTTTAAATTAAACATGTCAACTGGAGAAATGCATCTTTTCGTTTTCTTCCATTGCATGAGATTGTGCAGTCTCTTTTTTTATGCCCTTAAATTGTCCCTGGGGTATTTTATTCTCTTAAACACAGCAGCTAGTTCTTTGCTGTTTAAGCATTCATATTCTTTCATGTTTTTCTCTCTCTTGTGAGTTTATCTTATTGTGTTAAATTTCATTTTCCATTTATTTGGCCAGTTCTGCGTTCTGTCAGATTTAGTCAGTAAGCTGTATGCCCCCTATATAAACACATTTGGAAAAATAAATATAAAACATTCTGAACAGTTCAGCAATACTCAGCCTTGAAGGCACATCCCGTGGTGTTACAGTGATATTTGCGCTACTTAGGGCATGGGTTCTTAGTTTAACAGCCTTTTTCTTTGCTGTAAATCCTGTCCTATTTTTAGTGGTGAAATAACGAACGAAGTAGTAGTATTTACATATGTTATTAATGATGATCAAAGCGTGACATTGTTTTTATGTGTTAACTTTCCTTATTTTTCTTCATTTACGAAGGTGAACAGTAGTGAATAATTTGAGTTTTTAAAAACATGTTACAATTTATAATTTTATAACATTTTGATACATGTATTAATCTTCTATCCAGCTCTTTAGCAGTCATGGGAAATCAGGAATGGCATTGAAACCAATGAGAGAGGTGGATATTTAAAATAGTAATATCGACTGCTAGAGTTTATGTAATACATTTTTCTGTATTGATATGTTTCATAGAAATGAGTCAGTGTGTACATTTTATGTCACTAGAATTAAGCCAGAGATTGAATCTGGTGTATGTAATATTTTGGTGGTTGGTGCACAAATCTACAGTAGTTGGCTAAACAGGTCTTTTGCCATAGATTCAGTCCTTGCCAAAGAACAGAATTTGTTTGTTTGTGTCCAACTTAAAACTAACCATATTTTCACAGGTCCTCCTACCATTTATAATCTGTTAAAGTCAAAAGATTATCATTTAGTGGTAAGGTTGGCCAGCAACCACTGATGGTTCCACACCATCAGTGGGTAGCTACCATTGCTAAATGGTTCTGTCATCTATGGTGTGGAACCAGTAGTTCACCATGAATGGTACAGAACCACCCGATGTGAGGGTTTTTTTCTACTTTGTGCTGGGACTTGGAGCCTAGCTCTGCACCCCGATGCGACCCACGGAACCCAATCCCCACTCTTGATTGGCCTGCAGCAATAAGTAATTAGTAATAGTGCACGAATGACCATTGGTGGGTGAGACCCTCAATAGTTCCACTGTCAATGGGTTTATCTGTCTATCTATCTATCTATCTATCTATCTATCTATCTATCTATCTATCTATCTATCTATCTATCTATCTCTATAACCAAGATTGGCACTCTAGTAATGCTGGATGTCCCAGCTGAAATAATGCAATGTACCCAAGGTATTTCTGTGAATGCAGGAATACTTAGCCCGGCTCACCAGGATTTGTAAGTAAATACAGGATTTGTAAATAATGGCTCCAATATTTCTGGACTGTACAGAGCCCTGTTATCAGAGAAAACGGAATACACCTCTTTGTTGGAGCATTTTCTCTAATGTAAGCATTTATTTACACATCCTGGAGTGCTGTGCTAGTTAGTTCTTTATTCAAGAAGTACCTTGGTGACATGTAATAATATATGAACAGTATATAGTTTTTCCTTTGGTCTCATCTCTGAATCGATAGTTAAACAAATGGTTGGAAACGTGTTTGCTGATCTTTAACACATTCAAATTGATTCTATACAATATATCTATAAATCTTATGCATAAATTGTAAGCACATTTGTAAATTTTTAGAGATGATATTTCATGAAATTTCAATGGGCTGCTGAGCTTACATTATATTATACCACATACTGTTGATTTGCAGACTTGGATTTCGGTATAGTAAATTGAGCCCTACCTGTTGCTTGTGCATACTTTAAAGTTTAAGACTAAATCCTATTTCTGCGCTTTAAACCATATGCAGTTTTTTTTCATTTGTTGCATTGGTAATATGACAAACTCATAGTATATAGATGACATACATTTTACTGTGATGGTGGAATATAAGACACAACCATGCCTGCCAAATCACACATCCCACCTTGTGACAAACGTTTTACTGGTTTGTCATGCTGTCACTGTCTAAGCAGAGCACTAGCGCTCTCTATTTTAGATGACATCCTAATTTGGCCCTTCACGCGCTGCTAAGTGAATTCTTGCCTGTAATGGCAGAGCTGAGTGCAGCTTTCAGATGGTTGCAGGGATCACATTGTGAAAAATGTCAA
Source organism: Pseudophryne corroboree (assembly GCF_028390025.1). NCBI lineage: Eukaryota > Metazoa > Chordata > Amphibia > Anura > Myobatrachidae > Pseudophryne > Pseudophryne corroboree. The sequence continues at coordinate 223,338,463 of NC_086444.1, read as the reverse complement.
ATTAGCCATTCTGTAGATTATTTATTTATTTATTTATTTATTTATTACCATTTATGTATATAGCGCACACATATTCTGCATCACTTTACAGAGAATATTTAGCCATTCACATCCGTACCACATGTACTGTACATGCACACACATTCACACTAGGGTTAATTTTTGTTGGGCGCCAATTAACCTACCAGTATATATTTTTGGATTGTGGGAGGAAATAGGAGTACCCAGAAGAAACCCACGCAAGCACGGCGAGAATATACAAACTCTGCACAGTTAGGGCCATGGTGGAAATCAAACCCATGACCTCAGTTCTGTGAGGCAGAAATGATAACATTACACCATCTGTATTTTAAAGCAAATACCTTGTTTTTACTTCAATAAATTCTACCTAAAGCTAGACCTGAGAGAGTACTTACTGTCATCTTTAGTGGAATTAAAATGTAATTAGTCCTAATTAGGTGCCAAGTAGGGACAATTAGATGTAATTATAAAAGATGTCTTTGGTAAAAGTTGCCCTATTTGCTATGCCTACAGTAGTCTGTTGTAGTAAGGATTTGTCCATGTATCTTTAGGGATAAATGTTTGAGTGATTCCTGGCATATTGGCATACCATCGGCAAAGATAGGCTTACCTCCCAGATCTCCGCTGTGCTATTTCATGTAATGAGGCAGCATCATGTGCATTAGCCAGCTTATGCTTGTAGCATGGGAATATGAGAACCGTAATGATCCTGATGACTCATTGCGTCAGCACAAGGTTATAGAGTTGTTTTTCATTGGCCTTTTATTAACTTATTTTTTTAAATAATTCAGTAAACATTCCAGATGTTTTTGTTAAAGTTTGCGGAGATCATAGTTTAAGAACTGAGAACCTATTTATCAAGCCCCATGAGCGTGATACAAGGTTGAGGGGAAAAAAAAGGTTTATTAAAAAATAAAATAATATACGTAGCAATGTTTCAGACTATGTATATAATCAGCAGGATTAATTTTTTTCCATTAAAACATTAGTGTAATAAATAAACAAAAAAACCAGTGTAAGCCAAATTAAAACAAAAAACACATTATATATATATATATATATATATATATATATATAGATAGATAGATATACACACACATTGTATACTGTATATGTTAAAAATCTTGGTCAACCATGCTTTGATATGATTTATTTAAGATCTTTCAATAAAACCATTTTTTTTACTGCTATTACATCTGAATATATGTAGGTAGACCAAACATATTAAAACATGCAAATTATATTCAGATGCATCTCAATAGGACTAAAGGTTTTGAATTGAAATAAACATGAAGGGAATTAATCCATTGATCCAATCCTGTGTTGTCTCTTTATTGTGTTGGAGTTGTTTACCCTCTAAGATTGAGAATGTTAGTTGTGGTTTTCGCCTGTCCTATAGGATTGTTAGGGGAGGAGCTTGTGGAATCTTAGCTCATTCTAGGCAGATTTATACCCCTTTTCCACTAGCTCTTAGAAACACGGGTAAATGCACGCATTTACCCGTGTTTTTCCCTAGTGGAAAAGGGTTCCCCGGCAAATTCCCGGATCAAGTGATCCAGGAATCCTACCAGGGTAGCTAGCCGGGTTGAACACGTGTTCAACCCGGCTAGCTGTCCAGTGTGAACGGAAGCTGTGTCGATGCGACACGGCTCCCGTTCACAGTGTATAGGGAGGGCGGCGCTGGGAAATCATGTGATCTCCCAGCGCCGCCCCTACCGCGTCAGTAGCAGCGTCACCAACCCGGCAATATGCCGGGTTGGTGAGCGCTGTTCAAAAGGGGGCTGTAGCACGGGTCGCAGCCATGTCAGGCGACACGGCTGCGACCCGTGCTTTAGTGGAAAAGGGGTATCAGTGTAGCACCTCTCTGATCTGTCTCACACTCCATATTTCTCAGTTGTGTGTGTGTGTGTGAATTTACTGTATTGGTTCAGCTCACTCAAATGAATACCACAAGCAACAAGAATGTGGAATAATACCATGGGGACTCCCTTTGATTAGGCTTTTTTTTAAAGGAGCCATGGTGCCAAGTAATAATATATTATGGACACGTTTTTAATATCTCTTTAACCACTTAACTGACTATTTTTTCCCCAAAAACTGCTTAGAAATTGTCCTTTTTTTTGTATGAGTTAATTAGGTGGAAAACATGAATTTTAACGTATGCAAAATGATTTTAGTAAAAAAATAATAATTATTATTTTTGAAAAAAGTTTTTCCCCTCAAACATCGAAACTACGGTTGGGAACATTGGTAACATCGCCACCATTGCAATTTTACCTTCTAAAGCCTTGACAGCCGTCAGGTACACAGGGATGGTGGCTTGGGGGGGGGGGTTGTTTTACACTTCCCCAGCGGCTGCCAGTGTCTGCAGTTGTGGGGGATGGCATCCTGCCGTGATGACAGATCAGCAATGATCGGCAGCACAGCAACACTGTGGGGAGGGTGCAGGGAGGCAGAGGGACCATCCGGTCCCTCTGCCAGCAGCAGCGGACGGAAGTTTCTCTTCCCTGCCACTGCTAGCACTGTTTATCTGACTGGTGGCATCCTGTGCGACCAGGTCATATAAAACACTGCCTGGTGTGGTTGCATCTGATGAGACCATGCCAGGCAAGTGGTTTTAATGGACTTTTCATTACTACACTCCCCAGATCTTGTGGTCCCAGGCACTTATACCGTTTGCCACTAATTGCTGGGAATGATCTACAATGCAAATACTACAGTGGAAAGGCCTATGAGGCAATTTCCTGTTGGTTGGAGATGCTCAATTCATTCTGTACTGTATAATGTATCCTGGTGCAATAGCATATTCAGTATTACATTTTTTTTTGGTCTTCTCTTCTTGCTCATTTGTGTGTCCTTAGTTGTAGGTAGGTAAGAAGACCTGTAGTCAACCATGTTATTGGAATGTTCTCAGCAGCACATAGGGGTCTATTCAATTAATCCGACAAGTCGGAAAAACAGCATTTTCTGACTTTTTTTTAGGTTGAATCTGGATTCGACCTATTCAAGTCCGTTACCGTTTTTCCGATCCACGTATTTTGTCGAAGTTGCGGGCGTTTCCAACAGGTTTTTAGCCCGTTTTCAACAATTCCAATTCGACTTAAAAAAAAGTTGCATTGACATTGTTTAAAACGGGCAAAAAACAGTCGGAAATGCCCGCAAATTGAATACTGACGTAGGATCCGACAATAATTGAATACTGCCCATAATGCTTCAGAAGATTAGGGTTCTGAGTTTGGTGGAGGCAAAGACTTGTCCACTCTTGAGATTGCTGGCCGTACTTTCAACAGTGAAAAGGGACAAGATGGAGCATATACATATAATAGCAGAACAACTTAGCAGCATTCCGCTCGTAGCATTCTGATGTGGGAAGAGTGTGATACTGAATGCTAAAAAACTATTTCATACCTCCATCTTGTTGTATAGCAGTTTGCTTTTAAGACTTTTAGCAGCAGAGAATTGATTCTAGAAGTGTCCTTGGGGCAGATTCAGAGGTGTACACATTTTTGTTGTTGTATCTGCACATGCACAGGAGTCACATTGCGCACGTGTGGAGCTGGTCCTGCACGTTAGGGTGAGTGACGGTCTGCAGCCGTTTGAGGAGGGGGTAGCATTGCAGAAAATGGTGGCGTGTTGGCCTGGTTTCCTGGGAATGCCAAAAACAGTGTCTGCATCCTTGGATGTAGTATCACTGGTCCTGGGAGCGTAACTCTGACAGTCACTCAGATGCACAATGGCCCGACGATGTTCATGCAGTTCATCTAATGCAGCATCTTCGGTGGCGGCAGCAGTTCAGAGAAGACGACAGTGGGCATGTTTGTACACAAGATGTCCCCTGTGGCTTAATATATATATTCGCACAGCCGCTGCATACAAAAGTGATGCGCTGGTGCCATTAGTGTCCACACAATTTCTCCCCCTGACCAATACAACTTAAATCAAGTTGGTTATGTTGCCAGTTCTATAGTAATCAAAGACAAACGGACAGAGTGAAGCCTGTTTTCGTTTCTGACCCCGTCAGTAAGATTGTAGGCTGATCTGGTGAGGGTGTCTGCATGTGTGCAGTACTGGTTATATTTCAGCATTTTCATACGTGTCTAAATGATTGTGAGTATTACATTGCAGATGAGGGAGAAAGTAATGCAGCAACATCTGTAGTGCACAGGTACTGTACAAGCCTTATTTATAGAACAATGCAAACAGCATCTCCAAGCCTGACACCTGGTTATTTTCTGTCTATCTATTGACTGCTTCCACCCATGCAATAACAAATGTCAGCAGCGAATCTTCAATCACTTCTTGTAACCAGCAGTGTCATCACTGTACCTTTTATACCTCTGTAATAATCTCTTTAGGACCTTCTGCACTTGAATGTCAAAAATAATGACTGCAGCAATCAGACACAATTTAGTGTGCTCAATTGAACTATATCTTTTCAGTAACAGCGATTAATTTAGGCGAGACATTCACAGCGATTACAAGGCTTATGCTGCTGAAGTAACGCACAGTCATTCAGCTGAAGGGAATAGAAAATAAATACAGCAGGTTAAGGTAATCTAAGCAGCCCCTGATTCCTGCAGTGAATCACAATTCTCTGTGACTTCACACTTAGTAATGACCTCCTGTATAGTCCGTCTGTATTTTACTTTACAGCAATTAAGTAATACATTGTGTTAATAACACTTTCTTTTGTATTGTTGTCATTTTCTTCTTTGCAGCGTTTTGCCAACATTGTATTTCCTGTCATTTTCCAATTTTTTTGTTTTGCTTTGACAGTCGGTTATAAATAGGTTTATTTAACCTGTATTTAGTAGTTCCTTTCTAACTGCTGTATTTAGCTGTAAAGAACAAACCAAAGGTTACATTTGTTGTACTAAACTGTAAGCACTAAATACAATTTAAACTGGGCCTCTTGTGTTCTGTTCTGCATAGCACTGAGCCACATACTGTATTCTGCTTTCATTCACTTTCCTTAATTTATCATTACAAATAAATCATAAATACAGCTCATGTAATGAGAGACCATATCATTACATATACAGTGTTCCCTCTTTATACCAGATTATATTACCAGCAATATACATTAATGTAACAAGGGTAGTAGTCACTGGCGTAGCTATAATGGTTGCAGTGTGTGCGGTGCCCCGAGTTCAAGGGGGCCCCCACCACACACGCTGCACCCATTTTTTTAATACTTACCCCTTCGGAGTTCCACGCCAACGTCAGCAGTGCCATTGAATCACCGTGAAAATGGCGCAGCTGCCATTTTCAAGGTGTTCAGCGCAGTAGAGAAATCACTGGGAAAATGGCCGCTGCACTATTTTCACGTTGACCTGCGCAGTGGAGTCTGAGCCCTCTAGTGCTCACACTTTTCCAGCACTGCAGGCAGAGAGGAGGGGGCCCAGTCGGAGGAGGCAGCACACGGGCCTCCTCCTCTCTTAAAGCGCCCCTGGTGGTAGTGTAATGTTCGTGACGTTTAATGCTTTGATGTGCTGCTGTGCAGAGAATATAAGTGTTGGTCTGACATCAGCACCAAATGGTAAATAAACTATTGGAGATTGGAGGGGGCTTTTGATAAATGGATGTGATCTGGTTGTATCAGAGGCTATTTGTCCTGATTTTTCATTCAAGTTTGTTTATACTGTATATTACTGCAAGAGCTTAAAGATTGTGGTCCTGATTCAGACCTGGGCACAATGGGTGCATCAGTCGCTATTGACCGATGTTTAGTTGTGATACTGCTGTGGCTCCAGACGCAGTTTGGTGGAATCGGCAGCTTGTCAATCAGTTTGGAGAAGAAGACAGGGACCACTTTGTGGATTGCGGAGGCCAGTGACTGCGTCTTCCGATACAGATTTACTGCTGATATATGGGTGCCATTCTGAGCAGTCTTAGGGTTACTCAAATATCGATGCCTGCCCGATGGTCGCAATGGTGACCCGATGCTATATCTTGGATGCAACAGCATCATCCCAGATCCCAGCAGTGGGGTCTTTTTTTACACAAGACGCCCCCCTCTGCTTTTGCATATAATTGCAATGTGTCCAAGGACTCTGAGGTGGTGCTATTAGCATTCATTATTGAATCAACCCCTGTGTGTCTTTCCCTGCAATGGGTAGCAGCTTTTCCATATATTTCACATCATGAGATATTTGATTTTCACCACACCTTAGTCTAATAAGTGAAGTATTTATTAAGCCAATAATATTTTCCGAAAGCGCACCTGTCATACATATACAATAATATTGAACACTTTGCAGTATAAAATATGTTTGTGTGTTTTTTTTTGCAAGCACCTCAACCTCCTCCAACATCTCCATTTTCATCTGGTATACACAGTATGCAGGAACAAGGTGTGACATAGGCCTTGGGGGGCGGTTTACGCCCCCCATTTGTTGTGTGCAGCAGGCCTCAACCTTTTATTCCTTCACCTTACTGCCTATGTAATAACTAACCTGCTCATTAATTGGCTATAACAGTAAAAGGGCTTTCCCTTTCATGGGCAGTCACTGTCTGCCTAAAGGAACCTACCTGTAGCTTTTTAGCCTATCAATAAACATTTCTTACAGCTAGATTTACACAGCTACTGATTGCTCCTGTTACAATGGAAGCTGAAGTATCCCTTTGCTGGTTGGAAGACAAACACCTGAAGCTGTGAGTGTTGCCTGTATTGGTAGTTCTAACCTACTGTAACATTTAGGACTTTATTCTGATGATATGAATGGGGACTCTCTATATACGAAGACACTGCTGATAAACAGTGTCAGATACATTTCCTAGTACCATGTATTCTCTGTGTTTGTGTGTGTATTGCTGTCTATATATCTGTCTATGCAGTGCTGTTAGATTGGTGAGTTCTAGTTGTATATTAGGTATGAATTTTGATTTCGTATATTATAAGGGTGTATGACGGGTGAGGTTTTAGGTGGATTGGTTCTATTTGTATATGTGTTTTTTTTGTATTTTATAACCATATGAGGTTTGCAGTGACAGATAGGTTCATTGTATATACAGACGTTGAGTGTTATGGTGTGAAGAAAAGTGAGTGCTATATGGTGTGTACACTTTTTCCCACGATCAATATTTTTCTTTCGGGCCACTGGCATTTAAAATATGCTTGTGGGTTTAACGGATTATGGGGAGCTGCCAGTTTTGTGTTTCTTAAATAACACTGCTCACAAATGGTATTGGTAGGATGTCCAGTACTCAGACTGGGAAACTTACTCTAGTTCTGCTCAACACATTATGGAACAATGGGGGTCATTCCGAGTTGATCGCTCGCGGCCGATTTTCGCAGCGCAGCGATCAGGCTAAAAATCTGCATGTCTGCGCATGCGTATGTGCCGCAGTACGCACGCGCGTCGTACGGGTACAAAGCCCCTTGTGGTTGTGCACAGGTTGTAGCAAAGTTTTCAGTCGCACTGATGGCCGCAAGAAGATTGACAGGAAGGGGGCGTTACTGAGTGTCAACTGACCGTTTTCTGGGAGTATTTGCAAAAATGCAGGCGTGTCTGAAAAAACGCAGGCGTGGCTGGGCGTTTGCTGGGCGGGTGTATGACGTTAAACCCGGACATGAATAGGCTGAAGTGATCGCAAGCGCTGAGTAGGTTCAGAGCTACTCTGAAACTGCACAAACTGTTTTTGCAGAGCTCGGCTGCACATGCGTTCGCACTTCTGCTAAGCAAAAATACACTCCCCAGTGGGTGGTGGCATAACGTTTGCACTGCTGCTAAAACTAGCTAGCGAGCGAACAACTCGGAATGAGGGCCAATATGTGCCCTCCAGTCCTACACAGTAAGACTAGTGGAAAGTTGACCTTTATGTAATGAATAGCCTATGCCTCCAATACTGTCCCACATAAGATGGAAACATTCTCCCTTCTTACCCTTGTGAGTACTGAGCAGAAGCAAGAGCCCTTGGTGCGTTACTGTAGTAATTCTGTAGTGTGTATTGGAGATGGGAGTGGAGGGAGGATGGGGAAGGTGTCACATAGCAGTTCATGGACACCTATCTCTAACATCGGTCCAAGCCCTCTTTCGGAAAAAGCATGACCGTCTACGATTTTATAAATCCTAAATGTTGGGAGTTGGAGGCATACCTTTCCATCAGATATGTGTTCTCAAATTAAGCACGGGTTGTCATGTTGTGAAATGCTCAGAAAATGCCCTCAATTTACTATATTTAATTTTCTAGGCCTCTCACTCATTTGTCCTCGTCTTTCTATCTTTGGATATGTCTCAAAATTTCAAGCCCTGCTTGACAGCAATAGTTGACAGAAAAATAAATATAAAAAGTAGCCCATAATAGTTTTAACTCCCTCAGGACAAAGCATCACACAAGCATTAACGACGCTGTGAGATGGAGGCTCTTGGCAGCGCCTAAGGACTTGAACTGCTCTGGGGATTATTATTTGGAAATATGGAACTATTGGAATCATAAATGCAATGGAAGCACAATTGTGACCCATTTGCGAAGAGTGTAATAGTAAGCTTACGTTGAATGAAAGGAATCAAGTAGCTTACCCCAAGAATTTGTCTTTATGAAGGCCTACTGTAATTCATCCTGCAATTATTTTATTCTGGTTGATCTACCGTATACTTTGCAGATTTTAATTCTACACCTTTGTATGTTCCCTTTTTTTCTTTCTTTCTTTTTTTAATTGTATGCCACCACAAGTAATCCAATCATTTGTGCACTGGTTGTTTTTTTTCTTTTTTTGTTTCTTTTAACCTAATAAGCTCATGTAAGGTGACAATTATCTAAATGGGCTTATGTATCGGGCTTTTCATAGTGTTCTCTGTTTCTTCTTCTCTATCTATAGCACTTTGACTTATTTTTTTAAATAGAGAATTTCAGGTCAAATGGAAATTACAAAATAGTAGGAAAAAATTAGAGCGCATATACAATTGACAGAACTTTTATTTTTGCACATATAAAATAAACAGATATATACCTAATAGATAAAATAGAATAGATTGCTGTGTGCACACCCGTGCAGGGACCTGTAGCAATTCTTGGAATATCATAGTATCAGATCTTCGGTAAATGAATGTTGTTAGTATACCAGGTTCAGATACATAAGATTGTCCATAGCAACAAATTGAAAATACTGTAAATGTCAGTAATATGTTTGTAGGCTTTTTTAAGGTACTTACAACCATCTATTTTTGCTGACATGAAAACAGTTGTTGCCTTGATTCCTGTCTGCAGTGAAACAAATGCCATAAGCTTTATAAGTATACAGCATCAAGCAGGGTATTACTAAAGAACTAGTATCAAGCTGCCTAAATCTTGGTGTAAAGTTCTCCGATTGTTTTTACGTTTCTGGATCCCTCTCTATTTGTAAGGGTGCCATTCTGCTACGAATAATTCAATGAATGGAACGCTGACACTTCATATGGAAGTTAAGGCAGCATTTCAGCAGATGGTGGTGCGTAAACTATTTCTGCAGTACCTGGGGTGTAGTACTCACTGTGAATCCTTTTGGTTGCGGAAGCAACAGACACTGGAGTTGCACGCATTGCAGAAATATATTTATTTGTTTTTAGAAATGTCATCCTGCTATCTTAAATTTAGCTGAAATAATGGGCCTATAAATATGAATTTAGTGTGTATTGCAGATCACTTGTTTTTCTCCATTTCGTCGTCATTTTGCCCTTAAATGTCGTCCAGTACATTTAACAACTCTGCATCTTCCTCCTTAATGTAGTGTCTCCTCATTCTTTTATTATACCAGCATCATTTAACTTGTGTACCATATATTTTCGAGCACAGGACTAATTTTTCTTAATTTCAGGCTTTAAAGAAGAAAGCCATCAAGTTTCAAGGTTGCAAGGTTTTTGTGTTTCATGTGATTTATTTGCCATTCTAGTTTTCTCGTTCTGATATGTATTCCGCATTACATTTAAGACAAAGACACTCTCTTGATTCATATGCTCAACAGATAGATATATTTCCTCTTTTTTATTACTGCTTTTAATAAAAGCATCTACGGAAAAAAGAAACTGCTTTGATTGTAGCCTAGTGTTGCCAGACCTCTTATAATGCATGATAAATGAACCCCTGTAAATAGTAAAAATATGAGCAAGGTGATTAATTCTGACAATTTTCATGTTGGAAGCTTGAGATGATAAATATCTCCTGTGATTAGTTATTAATTTAGAACAAGGGATTTAGCTTCAACTTAAAGTATTTTATAAATTGTGACATAAAAAATATTTCATAAGATAGGTACACACATTAAGAAATGAGAAATTGCCTGGCGTCGTGTAATAGTAATTAAAAATGGCAGACGTGACTCAAATGTGGCTCAATGGGATTTTGTCCGGTTTCTTTATAGGAAAAGAATGGCGCACTCTCATTCACTCCATCTCTCACACACGCTAAAACACAGTTACACACACTCACATACACCTTGTAATTTGTATGTTTTAGCAGTTCAGCCCCACGCGTTGCTCGCAGGTGTATACTGACATTAAAGCACTCGTTGACTTTCAATGTGTCGCTGTATTGGATGTCACCTTTCCAAAATGTCACTTCATCACATTTCTGTAAAAACTGAACATTGGGAGTTTCAATATTTGCCTTTCCATGGCCAATCAGCCAACCAAATCACACTTCATCTAGCAGTCTGATGGGACAAATCTTTTTTGGAGGTTCCATGTGATCACTTCCTGCCTGATTGCATGCTGCCAACTGTTAGATTTGAAGGTGACGTGATAATGACTGGCGACTGCCTTGGTTTGGTTAGGGCCATATAGTTACAGTAAAAGAAAATGTTAATGCTATACCATAACATGACATTCTTGAGAGCTGAACATTTGGGGAATGTCTTTTCACGTTTAAGTATGATAGTGTCCCGTTGTACAAAGTAGGCATGAAAACTGATATGCCAGATTTGGAGTTTAAAAACATTGCTGGCCTGTACGAAGCCTTGACCTCAGCCCATAGAACACATTGGGATGAGTTTCAATACCGACTGTGAGTCAGGCTTTATCTTACAACTTTAATACCCAACCTCACTAATGCTCTTCTGGCTGCTTCAAGTTGTCGTAGCTGCAAAAGGGGCCCTATTTCATACTAATGCCCACAGTTTTGGAAGGGAGAGTTTTGTTCAACAAGTAAATACACACACAAACACACTGCAACAAAGCATGTGCTTACTACATGCTTTTCTAAGGGGTGTACCTTTTTGTTGGAACAATGTAACCAATGTGAGGTCCATACAAGGACCCCTTTCAAGGATTTTGTAAAACAAATAGGTCAACACATGGGGGGGACACAGGAACATGTGAAGTCTGGTGAGTGCCATCTAAACCCCCTTGGGGCCTGTGGATCTGTATATACACACACACACACACACACACACACACACACACACTTCAAGATATCCGCACCCATATTATTAGCAAGCTACTGCGTGGTGCTCCATCAGGATCCAAAAGAATCAGTCAATAGAAAGAATATAAGTGGGCACTCAATATCCAAAATATGACATTTAATTGAAGAAAAAAGTCTCTTTATTTACTCACAGACCATAGAAAAGTGCAAGTGTGCATATATTGTCGATGTGATGTTTCGGTCCTAAAAGGACCATCATCAGGACCAGCAGCAATGCATCCTATCACCAAAGCAACAGGAGAGCAGACTGCTGCTTTGGTGATAGGATGCATTGCTACTGGTCTTAATGATGGCCCTTTTGTGACCGAAACGTCACGTCGACAATATATACACTCTTGCACTTTTCTATGGTCTGTGAGTAAATAAAGAGACTTTTTTCTTCAATTAAATGTCATTTTTTTGAATATTGAGTGCCCATTTATATTCTTTTTAGATATAGATAGATATTAAAGTCTGAAGCAGTACGTGGTTACGATAGGGGGTGAACTGGTCCAGAAAGGATTAATGTAACCACACTCGCCTCAATACAAGAGTAAAGTGAAAGACCAGCACTTACATTCTGATTCCAAAAGTGTGGTAAACATACAGACTGGTGTGATGGTAGGTGCCCAGAATCTTTTTCAACTGAGCCTCGTCAGTTTTCGTCAGGGGCTTGGCAGACACAGCATGTGGGCCGCTTAAATAGCAAAAAAGCAAGCTCATAGAAACTAGAATGTAAGCTCTCACGAGCAGGGCCCTCTTCCCTCATGTGCTTATCCTTTCTTACTTTAATAATCTTCAACTGCATCAACTCCAGCAGTCTTCTGCCACCTGATACTTATTCCAGTGTCATCTGCTGATGTAACTATGTTTATTTACCCTGTACTTGTCCTATACTGTCATCAACTGTAAGTTGCTTTTTTCCGGTTTGATTATTCATGTACTCTGTAATTGGGCGCTGCGGAACCCTTGTGGCGCCATATAAATAAAGGATAATAATAATAATAAACAGCATGCATCTGGTGAACTCCCCGAAGCCCAAATTGAGCTAATTGGCTGCTGGAATCCCTTCCAAGCAAGCAAGGCCCTTTACACTTTGGAGCTTTAATAAGCAACCCCAAAACTGGGAATCCCGGTTTGTGACGATTCTGCAACCTACCACACGACAACGCTGGGTAATGCTTGGCATGGTGACACTTACACACTGCACCACCAACATAACACATAAGATATAAAGTAGTTCCAGATGAACTGGAGCCTGTAACAGCATTTTTCTATACAGAAACAGCCGCAGACGCACACAGAATATAGGCATGCCGCATATCATTTTAATTAGCAGAGTCTGATTGTACGTCTTATTCACATATCGATGCAAATAAGACACATTTTTTTCTGCAAGAATGACGCCCAACATTAGCAAAGCTGCCTCACTCACACCAGGCATCTTACAAGGCATGGCATATTGAGGCTAGATGTATGAAGACACATCTGTAGCTGCATGGGTGCAATTAGTGTGTAATTAGGCTTCTTAAAATCAAAATGTTTCACAATAGCATTATGTTCACACAGATTTCCCATATACCCTACCACTATAACTTACAGCTTCCTTTGGAAAATTGGGACAAGTTAAGCCACACCTACAGTTTGTAAGACATACCCTACGACCAGATGAAACCATACACTGCCTACAGATGGCATCGGAATGGTACTGTCCCACCAATACAGTAACTATTGGTAACTATCATGCCCTGATTATAGTTTGCACTTTGGAATACTCAGGAATTTATTCTACATTTATTTTGCATTCATCTATGGAAAGGCAGTGGAGTGTTGCGATCCTCAGGGCCTGAATGCATCCTGCCTAAAGCACTTTACAGTAGGCTGGTGAATTCCGCTCGTGATGTTAGCATAATGATAAATCCCTTAGTTGCACTTGAGTGCTTGGAGTTGATCCATTTCTCTGGAGCCTTTGTCCTGTGTGTGGAAATGTGGTGTGTATAATGGTCTCTTCACACACTGGAGCTGCAGAGAATGTGTGACATAACGGACTTCTCATGAAAAGACTGTAATGAGTAAGGGTGATTACACCTTGGAAATGTATTTAGTTAACTTTAACCATGGAGTGGGAATAATCACGGCGGTAAGTAATTGGTATTTACTGATAAAAAAAACCTGCATGAGTCCCATGCCTTTCACCCCGCCTGGTATTAGATATTTGTACTTAGCATGGCTTCACACAGGTAATCGTGAGCTCAGGTAAAACCAAAGTGTGATTTTGTAATAAGATACAGATGCAGCCACCTCAGAATCACATGTGGTCTCTGTGCCATACACACATATATTTACCAAAACCTTTGATGTCCACTACAACAGATAGCAAGGGGATAGTGAGAACTTATCTAAAACTATACACTTACTCAGTTGGCTGTAGGTGCGGTTTTGGGTAGGACATGCTGGCTGCCTGGCTCCTGACAGCAGAATGCCGTCTTGAAAAGAGGGGGGATGTTGAGCACAACAAAGCCCCTTGCGTGCTCACTGTGCTCACCACGCAGCGGTCTCGTGGCTCGCTGCGCTTGCCACAGGTTCTATTCCCACTCTATGGGTGTCGTGGACACCCACGGTTTGGAATAGACCCTGTTGGTTGGCATTCTGACTGCCAGCATTTTTGCGCTCGGGATCCCTGCGTTGGCATGCTGACCGTCGGGATCCCGAGCACCGGTAACATAACCATATTCCGTAAGTACTTCTGTCAGACTGCCAAAATAATACAAAGTAACAATCAGAAAGGTAGTTAGTAATGTCCTAATCCTCCCAGATGAGTGGGCTTGGTCAAACAATAACACACTGTAAACAGGAATATAGTATTGGTGTATGTATACAAACCATTCTGGGAATTCCCAGACAGAACTGATAAAGTGCTATTCACATTATACAAAATCTTTAACAAAATAAACATAGAAACATAGAATTTGACGGCAGATAAGAACCACTTGGATCATCTAGTCTGCCCCCTTTTTTTTAAAATATATTTTAGGCACTCTCAACCCTTTTTGAACCTTAGTTCTTTGTAAGGATATTCATATGCCTTTCCCATGTGCCTATAAAATGGCTAAGGATAGCCACAAAGTAAGGTAGAAAGAGGACAAGGCAAGTTATTCACAGTACTGTAGTGGAATAGATCTGAGGTCTGTGTACTGTATGTGGCAAACAAGAGCAGATTGATATAAACATATCCAGAAGCAAGGAAACATAACTGAGGCAGCAGCTATTAGCGGCAGTGAGGCTGAGTCCCAATTGCCTGTTTAAACTACCGTGACCCAATGAGAGACCGCACATGAGTGTATATTGTGACAGTAGCTGCTGTGAGGCACATGGAGGCAGCTCATATGGTGAAAGAAGTAACTGAGGCACACAGAGACAGCTCATATTGTGAACAGGTCTGCTGTATGGCACATGGGGACAGCCATATTGTAAAAATAGCTGCTGTGAGGCACACTGAGACAGCTCGTATAGTGAGAGATGTTGTGAGGACATGGAGATAGCTTTTATTTGGAAAGGAGCAACTGTAAGGCACACAGAAGCAGGTTCTCCCCTAGGCCCTTGTCACGTGTGCACCACCTGCCATTTTCCCCGAACCACCCAACTATCAGTCTGTTCCAGTGTCCTTGATTGACAGCCGGGGATCGCAGCAGCAGGCAGCTCTTGTTCTCCCTCCTCATTAGATCCCTGCCACTCAGTGTAACACAGCATTAGAGCAACGACAATACTTATGTGCAGACAGATGAGCTCTACATACCTAATATTGTTAAGCACTTTACAATGCTTGAAGTGTGAATACAGATGAAATAAGGGGTGCCACGTTACTAGTACTATCACAGATTTTCTGTACAGTGTTCCAGTATAAACTTGGCAACGCACTACACAAATTATTTAGGACTGGCGGGGAACTGATTTAAGACTTCCAAAGAGTGAAGTTTTCCATAGCAACCAATTCAGCTTCTACCGATCATTTTATATACAGGTTGAGTATCCCATATCCAAATATTCCAAAATACGGAATATTCCGAAATACGGATTTTTTTGAGTGAGATTGTGAAACCTTTGTTTTCTGATGGCTCAATGTACACAAACTTTGTTTAATACACAAAGTTATTAAAAATATTGTATTAAATGACCTTCAGGCTGTGTGTATAAGGTGTATATGAAACATAAATGAATTGTGTGAATGTAGACACACTGTGTGTAATACACAAAGTTATAAAAAATATTGGCTAAAATGACCTTCAGGCTGTGTGTATAAGGTGTATATGTAACATAAATGCATTCTGTGCTTAGACTTAGGTCCCATCACCATGATATCTCATTATGGTATGCAATTATTCCAAAATACGGAAAAATCCCATATCCAAAATACCTCTGGTCCCAAGCATTTTGGATAAGGGAGACTCAACCTGTATTGTAGTTCAGAAGGTTTGATACATTCCCTAAACTGTAGATTGGCCCACATAGAGTTGAAGTAAGGTGAGCAAATAACACCTTACCTGTATTACTGCATAAATGCAATGTGCTCTTACACAAAGCTGGTGATACCATAGTCTTTGTAATTGTTAGAAGGGTGTTCAGTCTGCTCCAATATTGCTACGTCATAATGCCGCCCGGCTGGAAAAGGTTTCTGGGGGAGAGCCCTGCAGAAGCAACAAATAGCGTGAGGGAAGTTGTGCCTGGACTTGTGTGATCTGTAGTGGAAACACAATTTCTGTAGTATAGTCTGGTACAGTAACTCAGTCAATCAACTTTGAGAGCTGCATAAACTATCATCTGTTTAGTCTGTAATTTAACGTGACAATATATATCGTGTTTTTGTATAGTGCAACAATTGAAAGTACATTGCTTGTCTAAAAATATGTAGCAAAATTATGCTCCATGGTATAAAATTTTGTACTCAACCTGCCAATCACTGAATGGGATTTCTAATAAGGCTTTCTGTAATTACCATTTTACATATTCTTTGTTTTTTTTCTTTGTTACCAAGAGAAATATGCTGCATTTGAATGTGAATCAGCAAGGTCTAATTATAGCTTAGTTTGGGAATTGATTACTAAGCAGTGCTTGTGTAGTACAATTTCTTTGTAAAAAAAAAACCCACATGAAAATTAGTCGTGTTTGTGAATAAAACATTGGCTAAAGACATGTTCTTTATTGTGACAAATTAAATATATCCTATAATAAGGACAATTAATTTGGCATTAATAAAACATTCTTTCCCTTTTCCATTTAGCAAATTACACTGTTTTGTGCCTATTAAAATGTCTTTGGCGAAAAACTTGTTTTGTAGCATATTTTAGATCACATACTCCAAATCCGACTACTTCTTTTTTTAATTTCCACTTTAATTTGAACACTTTTGTTAATGTAATGTCTTAGTGCCAGACAAATTAGAGAGCCATTAAATATTTATTTCTGAATCGATTTTTATAGGCAATGCTAAGCTTGAGTACAGCCTCTTACTGACATTCATCATGAAGATCCATTTAGGTAATTTATTAAAACACAGAACTTCAGCAATCATTCAAAATGCTTCGCTTTCAGAACAGCAAAGATGAGCCCATTAAATAATGGATTTTAACATTTCTTAATGGTTTTATCTTTTTATGATTCTTTTATTTAGTTAAACTAAGAAACAACTTTTCAAAGTATAACTTGTTTTGCATAGCAGTAGCCCTTTACTGGTCAGAGGAGACCTCCATTTATCATGTTAGGAATAAAATTGTATCCACGGCTGTGACATTTACTTTCGTTTTCCCATTGTCCATTAATAAACCATTTAAATTTTTCTGATCTCACAACATATAATCCCATAATTTGCCATCACTTCTTTCTGTTGTGAATTATCAACCCATTCATAACATGTTTGGATCTTGTGATATTAAAGCAGATCATAACTTAAATTGGGTCCTACAGTACTTTATTGTTTCTGAGTCTCAAGACCTCCCCACATTCCCCTCAGTCCTCCTCTTAAATACCCCTCAGGCCTCTTCACTTGTCATCAGAACTCTCCATGTGCCCTTCAGACCACCTCACAAGCCCCTTGGTACCTCCACATATGCTTTATATGTCCATCAGATTAGCCATATGCTTTCAGACCACTTCATGTGCCCTGTATAATGCCCATTAAACCTCCCATATGCATCTTTTTTGGCCTCAAATCTCCTCTGCCACCAAGATCTTACATTTACTGTATCTGCTGTTCAGATGTGTCCTCATACATCTTTGCTGCAGTCATGCCACACAGCCCCTCTTGGAATGTCAGGTTGCGTGAGAATCTAATAGCTTTGGGCATCTTTTTGCTTATTTCTTGCCGAGAATGCCTTTTCTCAATGTAATGTGACTAGGACGCACAAGGAGACTGTACTGATTAATTTGATACATGACACTTGTGTGCGACTGAGTCCCTGAATCTGTCTACGAAGTGCTACTTTTTTTTTCAATACAAGATCTGTTCTGCTCCGTATACAGACTCAGTCACACACATTATGCAAGTTTCATATATCAAATTTATCGGGTGGTCTTCACTTTGACGGCGGTCGGGCTCCCGGCGACCAGCATCCCGACAGTTCTTCTCCCTCTTGTGGTCCGTGACCTCCCTGGAGGGAGAATAGATCACGCACCACAGTGAGCGCAGCCAGCCTGCAAGGGGCTCATTTGTGCTCGCCCAGCTGTCGGTTTGCCGGCGGTCGGGATTCCGGCGCCGGTATGCTGGTAGCCGGGAGCCTGATCGCCGGCTTAATATACTGCACCCAAATTTATCAGCACAGTCTCCTGGTGCGTACTAGCCTCACTATGTTGCGAATAATATGCATTTTCAGCAAAACAAATAATTTAAAAATGCCTGACATTAGCAGAATTGCATGGGACCTGACAGCTCACTCATGACAGGCATCTCGTTTTGCATGGCGTACTGAGGCTGGATGTATGAGGACACATCTGTATATCACAGGTTTGGGTCTTTTTCATACAAAAAACAAAAGTATCTTGCTGTAGATACTCAAGAAAAGTAGTTTTATTTTGTATTTTTTGTAATATATAGTATGAATCAAACCTTTTTGTAATAGACTTGCACAGAGAGAATTACGTTAACACTGAAATCACTTTAACCATTATCAAGCATATGTGATAATTCATTGACATGCCTCAGAGTTGTATACATAGAAGAAGCTAAAGGCCTAATTCACTTAAGATTGCATTTCAAAGCTGTTTGCAGCAGCTTTGTGTTTGCATTCTGTAGCAATGAAGATGCAGGAGGTGGTGTATAGCACCGCAGTGTACATCGCATCGCACCTCCTTCCTGCATCTGAGATGAACATCCCTACCATCGGCCGGAGCTTTCTCAGGCTTTCTGCTTACTCAGGCTTTCTGACGCAGGTGGCCTTGCAAAGCCAAGGAAACTGCGTCCACGACGCAGTCGTTGGCCACACCACTCCCAGAAAATGGGGCGCCCACCCCCGCCCCTTCCTCCGAATCTGTGCTGAACGGGTTCTTTGCATGTGCAGTTTCTCCACCGTCGGGAAACTGCACAGAGGATCGCGATCCTTAGTTAATCACCCCCTAAGTAAGGACAACAGGCATCTGTTTAAGAGACATACCACAAGCTTGTGCCCTAAGTGAGGATGTCATAGTGCTTACTCTGTGCTTCACCCAGTCCTGTTTGCCGTTATGCACAATGGACCTCTGTTGTTCTGCTTCACCCACATGGACATACAGCAGCTGTATCCTGATAACTGGCCAAGTGATCTTTGCTCAATGACCTGTACAGTAGCACTGGATACTGTGGAGCAACAGGGAGGAAACTATCCAGAGTCTCCTCCTCTTCCTCTGCTGTGGAGGGTCTTACAGGGCCCAGTCTCTGCTGTCATTGCCAGATAAAAGCTGAGGAAGTGTTTAAGGCCATTATAATTGCATAATCTACAGCTCTGAATTAAATGATCACTAAACATACAAAGGCACATTTTTTGGGGCGTAACTTGCACTGCTCATTTATCAGAATCCCAGGAATTGATATAAATGTGTAAAAATTCTGATTCTGCTTTCTGACTACCACTGGTTTTGATGACCTACTGTATTCTCTGCAAAAATAATTTGCAACTCACAGATCCACCATCTCAAACTCTATCAAGGCTTACTGCCTGAGGATATTGCTGAGTATTACCTTGCTAACCGTTACATGGTGTTCTCATTGCCACACAAATTAAATACAGCAGTCTCTGCCAGTATGAGGCAGCCCGTAGAAGGACTGGCATTGCTGGAAGGAGAGTCTAATTGTAAGCAGGTGTCTGACATCTCCATTCTTCTCAGTGTAAGGGTGTGTACACACGGTGAGATCCTTGCTATGCCCGATTTTCACTTGCGATTTCCCTTGAACTCCCGGAGCCCAGCACCACCGATTTTGACTAACTTTTCTTGAGATATGGACTATGGGGTATATTCAATTAAAGTCGGATCCATTCCGACATGTATTTGTCGAAATGGATCCGACAACCCCTATTCAATCCCATCTAAAATTCAAATTTTTCAAGTTGAATTTAGATGGGACCCAGAGGAGGAGAGGGGGGGTGAGCCGCGGGGGGACAGCCGGCGGCAGCCAGAGGAAATCAGCGCTACGGAGTAGTGCTGCAGCAGGATGTCACTCAGCCGCCCAACCTCCCAGCAGCTTCCACCCGGCTCCAGCAGCATGCTGGAGCCGGGTGGAAGCTGCCTTGAGGTCGGGCGGGTGAGTGACATCCAACTGCAGTGCTTCTGTAGCGCTGATCTCCCTGTATGCCCGTCGGCTGTCCCACCGCCTCCCTGCGGCTACTCCCCTCTCCCCCCCCCCCCCCTTCCTCGCCTCCTCTGGGTCCATCTCATTCCGACATCATTTGGATGTCGGATTGAGATGGTTGAAAACGGGGCCAAAACCTGTCGGATTTGGCCCCGTTTTCGACATCAACACGTGGATTGGCAGCTATTCCTCCGATCCACGTGCTTTTCGACAAGTCGAATGCCTCGACTTGTCGAAAAGCACTGAATAGGTCGAATCACATTTCGACCTTAAAAAGTCGAAAACTGCCGTCTTTTCGACAGATGGCATTTTTCAACTGCAATTGAATATACTCCTATGTGTGCTTACGATTTTGGCTTATGTGAGATTTTGGCTTATGTGAGATGTCATTGACATGTGAGATGAACTAGATAGTACACCGATCTAGCAAGGATTGACTTGCCTGCACAGTCTATCTTTTCTTGCGATGCCGACCTGGCGGTACCGCGCATCGGGATCGAATCGGGATCGCAAGGTGACTTTCACCTTGCGATCTGCCCTAACTTTTCTTGCGATTTTGACTATATAGTCAAAACGAAAGAAAATATCTCACCGTGTGTACACACCCTTACAGTTCCTATTGTGTAACTGCCAGCAGCATATGCCGTATCCCTTGTTTTGTCTGTGAAGTCTTAAGTGTAGCTTTCTTGCACTCTTAACTAATTTTGTTTACTCATTAATGTTTATACTGCTGTATAGAAATCTTTTGATGTTTTATAAATGTTTGTACATTTTCTACAGTTATTACAGCATGTCATATGGATTGTAAACTGTACTGTCCTGATATGTCAGTGATGGTATGTCTGTATGATCGTGCACAAGTTGCTATTGACGTAGATACATAATCTCTGGGCACACCACCCTAGTTTCAGCTCTGACTTGTTATTTTTAGTACATTTGACAACTTCTGTGACTTAGGCCATTGTTTGTTTGCTGCATGCTTACTAACCTGTGTCTGTTACTGACTTTTACATTGCCTGCTAATTTAGGGTAGTCTGGATCTGGTTGTCATCTGGCCCCTTAGACTTATGTGGCGGGATGTAATGTAGTCCGAGATCGCTGGAGGTGCGGGTTGCCGGATGATCTCAGACTTTTTTTAAAGGAACAATCACTGACAAGGCATGGTTTTGCCTTCACTGTCCCTTTAAAAAAAACTTCCAAGATCGGCCAGCAACCCGCACCTCCGGGGATCTCGGACTGCATTACATCCCGCCACCAGTATGCCTGATTGTCTTTGTCCAACTGGCATTAACTTGAATAAACATTTGTGGGCAGTACAGATGGCTTAGTGGTTAGCAGTACTGCCTCATAATACTCCATTCCCGGTCCTGACTCATAGGTGTGGAGTTTGCATTGGTTTCTTCCATGGTGACTGGTTTGCTCTCACACTCCAAGGACTTACTGGTAGGTTACTTGACTTATCACAAAATAAATAAAGAAGTAATAATTAACCCTAGTATGTGTGTGATGTGATTGGGAATCCGCTTGAAAGCTCCAGTGTGACAGGGACTGATGGGAAGTGCTGCAGAATATGTGTATGCTATATAAATAACTATTAAATCAAATAAATAATAATGTGTGTAGGTCTTGGCGGCAGCTGAGCACTGATTAGCATATCCTGCTTTAAGGGACAATGGGCTTCTATAGGTCAGCATCATGATTAGCCTCCCTGTAACTTTATAGGCATGCCCACTGAAACTGGAAGGGCAGATCTAATAAAGAGTAATACTTTGTAAACTAATAAAGAAAAATAATCCTGACCAAAGTACTTGTCAGGGAGGGTAGGGGCTGTAATACCAGCGATCGGGATCCGGGAGGTCAGCATACCGACCCCGGGAACCCGGATGCTAGAATGCTGGTGGCGGGGTGAGAGATGCTCGTTCTATTTCCACTCTATGGGTGTTCTGGGAATAGCCCCTGGTAGCCGGCATTCCGACTGTTGGCATTGTCATCGGTCGGGATTCGGGCAGCAGTGTCCTGACCACCGAGATCCTGACTACTGGCAAATCAACTACGTCCCATCAGGGATATAGTCTTTCATTACATTAAATATGTTCTATGATCCTGTGTCAGTGTAAATTGTGTTGTGACATTAATGGTGGTGGAATTAGTTGTTACAGAGTTAATTGGTGGATTGTGTTATGGGAATGGTGAAGGGGGTGGGTAATGTATTACTACAAAGGTGAGAGAGGCCAAGTGTATTATGGGGAGAAGGGTAGGTCCTCCTAATGGCACACTTTTGTCTCTTTGGCAATTTTTAAGATAGTTGAGAGGTATGCCATACACTGTCACATTCCAAGTATTGTACATTAAGCATGTTACATTTGATTGCATCCTGTTTAATTGAGTGCCATCTCCTAGTTCAGTACTCAGACACAAAAGGTTACAGTTACTACTGTAGAATAATAGGGACATGAGTGACATATTATTAACATACCAAGGGAGTCTGACCAAGCATCAGTCTCCCAAGCATCACCGTCAGCAATACAAGGCAAATGCTGAAATAAAAATGAATACTGCTTCAGAATGTTGGGCATACAGTATGTATTTCCCCCTTGTCAGGTAAAGCAGCAATGTTGAGTCCGCTAATGAATAACCTATTATAATTAGCAATGTCTTGTAAAGCTGTTTTAACATATTTACAATTGTTGGTCAGAGCCCAATTTGAATAACTTGGCCCATGGCCATTGTTATATGTAAACCTGTCCTAGAAACAGTATACTAAATGACAGGATTTCCCTTGGCTTGTTTTGATTTAGTAAATACTTTTCTCTAACGTCCTAAGTGGATGCTGGGGACTCCGTCAGGACCATGGGGTTTAGCGGCTCCGCAGGAGACAGGGCACAATAATAAAAGCTTTAGGATCAGGTGGTGTGCACTGGCTCCTCC
This sequence comes from Pseudophryne corroboree, assembly GCF_028390025.1. NCBI lineage: Eukaryota > Metazoa > Chordata > Amphibia > Anura > Myobatrachidae > Pseudophryne > Pseudophryne corroboree. The sequence goes on along the minus strand of NC_086444.1, from coordinate 223,315,320 downwards.
CCCTATGACCCTCCTCCAAGCCTCAGTTAGATTTTTGTGCCCGGCCGAGAAGGGTGCAATCTAGGTGGCTCTCCTGAGCTGCTTAGAATAAAAGTTTAAGTTAGGTTTTTTATTTTCAGTGAGTCCTGCTGGCAACAGGCTCACTGCTACGAGGGACTTAGGGGAGAGAAGTAAACTCACCTGCGTGCAGGATGGATTTGCTTCTTAGGCTACTGGACACCATTAGCTCCAGAGGGAGTCGGAACACAGGTCTCACCCTGGGGTTCGTCCCGGAGCCGTGCCGCCGACCCCCCTTGCAGATGCCGAAGTTGAAGAGGTCCAGAGGTCCAGAAACAGGCGGCAGAAGACTTTCAGTCTTCATAAGGTAGCGCACAGCACTGCAGCTGTGCGCCATTGTTGTCAGCACACTTCATACCAGCGGTCACTGAGGGTGCAGGGCGCTGGGGGGGGCGCCCTGGGCAGCAATGTATTATATCTTTTTTATGGCTAAAATACATCACATATAGCCCTTGAGGCTATATGGATGTATTTAACCCCTGCCAGATCTCACAAACTCCGGGAGAAGAGCCCGCCGTTTTAGGGGGCGGGGCCTATTCTCCTCAGCACACGGCGCCATTTTCCTGCTCAGCTCTGCTGTGAGGAAGGCTCCCAGGCTCTCCCCTGCACTGCACTACAGAAACAGGGTTAAAACAGAGAGGGGGGGCACTTATTTGGCGATATGATTACATATGTGAAAATGCTATAAGGGAAAACACTTGTATAAGGGGTTGTCCCTGTATAATTATAGCGTTTTTGGTGTGTGCTGGCAAACTCTCCCTCTGTCTCCCCAAAGGGCTAGTGGGGTCCTGTCCTCTATCAGAGCATTCCCTGTGTGTGTGCTGTGTGTCGGTACGTGTGTGTCGACATGTAGGAGGACGATGTTGGTGAGGAGGCGGAGCAAATTGCCTGTATTGGTGATGTCACTCTCTAGGGAGTCGACACCGGAATGGATGGCTTATTTAGGAATTACGTGATAATGTCAACACGATGCAAGGTCGGTTGACGACATGAGACGGCCGGCAAACAAATTAGTACCTGTCCAGACGTCTCAGACACCGTCAGGGGCTTGTAAAAACGCCCATTTACCTCAGTTGGTCGACACAGACACGGACACTGACTTCAGTGTCGACGGTGAAGAAACAAACGTATTTTCCTTTAGGGCCACACGTTACATGTTAAGGGCAATGAAGGAGGTGTTACATATTTCTGATACTACAAGTACCACAAATAAGGGTATTATGTAGGGTGGGAATAATCTACTTGTAGATTTTCCTGAATCAGATAAATTAAAGTGTGTGATGATACGTGGGTTTCCTCCGATAGAAAATTATTGGAGGTATACCCTTTCCCGCCAGAAGTGAGGGCGAGTTGGGAAACACACCTTAGAGTGGATAAGGCGCTCACACGCTTATAAAAACAGTGGCGTTACCGTCTCCAGATACAGCCGCCCTCAAAGAGCCAGCTGATAGGAAGCTGAAAAATATCCTAAAAAGTATATACACACATACTGGTGTTATACTACGACCAGCAATCGCCTCAGCCTGGATGTGCAGCGCTGGGGGGGCTTGGTCGGATTTCCTGACTGAAAATATTGATACCCTTGACAGGAACAATATTTTATTGACTATAGAGCATTTTAAGGATGCATTTCTATATATGCGAGATGCGCATTCTAACATCAAGAGTAGATGTGATGTCAATATCTGCCAGACGATGTTTATAGACATGACAGTGGTCAGGTGATGCAGATTCCAGACGGCACATGGAAGTATTGCCGTATAAAGGGGCGGTCCATCGGACCTGGTGGCCATGGCAACAGCTGGAAAATCCACTTTTGTTACCCCAAGTCACATCTCAGCAGAAAAGGACACAGTCTTTTTAGTCTCAGTCCTTTCGTACCCATAAAGGCAGGCGGGCAAAAGGCCAGTCATATCTGCCCAGGGTTAGAGGAAAGGGAAGAAGACTGCAGCAGGCAGCCCATTCCCAGGAACAGAAGTCCTCCACAGCTTCTGCCAAGTCCGCAGCATGACGCTGGGGCCATACAAGCGGACTCAGGTGCGGTGGGGGGTCATCTCAAGAGTTTCAGCACGCAGTGGGCTCACTCGCAAGTGGACTCCTGGATCCTACACGTAGTATCCCAGGTGTACATTGGAAATTCGAGACGTCTTCCCCTCACAAGTTCCTGAAGTCTGCTTTACCAACGTCTCCCTCCGACAGGGAGGCAGTATTGGGAAAAAATTCACAGGCTGTATTCCCAGCAGGTGATAATCAAAGTACCCCTCCTACAACAAGGGAAGGGGTATTATTCCACACTATATTGTGGTACTGAAGCCAAACGGCTCGGTGAGATCTAAAAGATTTGAACAATTACATACAAGGGTTCAAATCAAGATGGAGTCACTCAGAGCAGTGATAGCGAACCAGGACGATATGGGGTCACTGGATATCAGGGACACTTACCTACATGTCCAAATTTTGCCCTTCTCACCAAGGGTATCTCAGGTTCGTGGTACAGAACTGTCACTATCAGTTCAGACGCTGCCGTTTGGATTGTCCACGGCACCCCGGGTCTTTACCATGGTAATGGCCGAAATGATGATTCTTCCTAAAAGAAATATGGACACTTTCCTGATAAGGCAAGGTCCAGAGAACAGTTGGCGGTCGGAGTAGCACTATCTCAAGTAGTTCTACGACAGCACGAGTGGATTCTAAATATTCCAAAATCGCAGCTTTTTCCGACGACACGTCTAATGTTCCTAGGAATGATTCTGGACACAGTCCAGAAAAGGATGTTTTCTCCCGGAGAAGAAGGCCAGGGAGTTATCCGAGCTAGTCAGGAACCTCCTAAAACCAGGAAAAGTATCAGTGCATCATTGCACAAGGGTCCTGTGAAAAATGGTGGTTTCTTACAAAGCGATCCCATTCGGTAGATTTCACGCAAGAACCTTTCAGTGGAATCTGCTGGGAAAATGGTCCGGATCGCATCTTCAGATGCATCAGCGGATAACCCTGTCTCCAAGGACAAGGGTGTTTTCTTCTGCGGTGGCTGCAGAGTGCTCATCTATGAAAGGGCCGCAGATTCGACATTCAGGACTGGGTCCTGGTGACCACGGATGCCAGCCTGAGTGGCTGGGGAGCAGTCACACAAGGAAAAAATTTCCAGGGAGTGTGATCAAGTCTGGAGACTTCTCTCCACATAAATATACTGGAGCTAAGGGCAATTTACAAGGCTCTAAGCTTAGCAAGACCTCTGCTTCAAGGTCAGCCGGTATTGATCCAGTGGGACAACATCACTGCAGTCGCCCACGTAAACAGACAGGGCGGCACATGAAGCAGGAGGGAAATGGCAGAAACTGCAAGGATTCTTCGCTGGGCGAAAAATCATGTGATAACACTCTCAGCAGTGTTAATTCCGGGAGTGGAAAACTGGGAAGCAGACTTCCTCAGCAGGCATAACCTCCACCCGGGAGAGTGGGGACTTCAGCGGGAAGTCTTCCACATGATTGTAAACCGTTGGGAAAAACCAAAGGTGGACATGTTGGCGTCCCGCCTGAACAAAAAACTAGACAAATATTGCGCCAGGTCAAGGGACCCTCAGGCAATAGCGGTGGACGCTCTGGTAACACTGTGGGTGTACCAGTCAGGGTATGTGTTCCCTCCTATGCATCTCATACCAAAAGTACTGAGAATCATAAGAAGGAGATGAGTAAGAACGATACTCGTGGTTCCGGATGGGTCAAGAAGGACTTGGTACCCGGAACTTCAAGAGATGCTCACGGAAGAACCGTGGCCTCTACCTTTAAGAAAGGACCTGCTCCAGCAGGGGCCTTGTCTGTTCCAAGACTTACCGCGGCTGCGTTTGACGGCATGGCAGTTGAACGCTGGATCCTGAAAGGGCATTCCAGATGAAGTCATCCCTACCCTGGTCGAAGCCAGGAAGGATGTAACCGCAAAACATTTTCACCGCATTTGGCAAAAATATGTTGCGTGGTGTGAGGCCAAGAAGGTCCCTACAGAGGAATTCCAACTGGGTCGTTCCTACATTTCCTGAAAACAGGACTGTCTATGGGCCTAAAATTAGGGTCCATTAAGGTTCAAATTTCGACCCTGTCGAATTTCTTCCAGAAAGAACTGGCTTCAGTGCCTGAAGTTCAGACGTTTGTAAAAGGGGTACTGCATATACAGCCTCCTTTTGTGCCCCCAGTGGCACCTTGGGATCTCAATGTTGTTTTGAGTTTCCTAAAGTCACATTGGTTTGATCCACTCATCACTGTGGAATTAAAATATTTCACATGGAAGGTGAAGATTCTATTAGCCCTGGCTTCAGCCAGGCGTGTGTCAGAATGGGCGGTTTTATCATATAAAAGCCCTTACTTAATTTTTCATTCTGACAGGGCAGAATTGAGGACTCGTCCTCAATTTCTCCTTAAGGTGTTTTCTGTTTTTCACATGAACCAACCTATTGTGGTACCTGCGGCTACTAGGGACTTGGAGGACTCCAAGTTACTTGACGTTGTCAGGGCCCTGAAAATATATGTTTCCAGGACGACTGGAGTCAGAAAATCTGACTCGCTGTTTAGCCTGTATGCACCCAACAAGATGGGTGTTCCTGCTTCTAGGCAGACGATTGCTCGCTGGATTTGTAGTACAATTCAGCTTGCACATTCTGTGGCAGGCTTGCCACAGCCAAAATCAGTAAAAGCCCATTCCACAAGGAAGTGGGCTCATCTTGGGCGGCTGCCCGAGGGGTCTCGGCTTTACAACTTTGCCGAGCTGCTACTTGGTCAGGGGCACACCCTGACTGAGGAGGACCTGGAGTTCTCTCATTCGGTGCTGCGGAGTCATCCGCACTCTCCCGCCCGTTTGGGAGCTTTGGTATAATCCCCATGGTCCTGACGGAGTCCCCAGCATCCACTTAGGACGTTAGAGAAAATAAGAATTTACTTACCGATAATTCTATTTCTCGTAGTCCGTAGTGGATGCTGGGCGCCCATCCCAAGTGCGGATTGTCTGCAATACTTGTACATAGTTATTATTACAAAAATCGGGTTATTCTTGTTGTGAGCCATCTTTTCAGAGGCTCCTTCGTTGTTATCATACTGTTAACTGGGTTCAGATCACAGGTTGTACGGTGTGATTGGTGTGGCTGGTATGAGTCTTACCCGGGATTCAATATCCTTCCTTATTATGCACGCTTGTCCGGGCACAGTATCCTAACTGAGGCTTGCAGGTGGGTCATAGGGGGAGGAGCCAGTGCACACCACCTGATCCTAAAGCTTTTATTATTGTGCCCTGTCTCCTGCGGAGCCGCTAAACCCCATGGTCCTGACGGAGTCCCCAGCATCCACTACGGACTACGAGAAATAGAATTATCGGTAAGTAAATTCTTATTATTCTCTTCATTTTGGAAGTACTAAACATGAATATGATTGTTTCTGGATTCCTGCCTTTGCCTGTTACTGAGCTGCTATGTTTTTACTGCTCGTTCTCGCCTTGACCTGAGTGTTATGCTGGGTGCCCACTATCCAATTATCAGGCTAATCAGGTGATAATTGGCTGATCAGTCCGATAATTGGATAGTATGTATGCAGGAGCCTTGGAGTGTGTGAAGCACTCCAGCAACGGCTTGGGAGAACGAGATTACATGTGCTGCACTCACAATCTCATTCCCGACTTGCCAGTCCCATTGGAGAGATGAAAGGAAAGTACTGTATGCACTGAGCAGGTATATGGCTGCGCACTGATCGGATAATCGCTTTGCTGGATAAGAGCATTTATCGCATTGGCCACAACCGTTGGGTAGTGTGTATCCCAGCTTTTTTCATTTGGCCACATCTCACTGGATAGAACCTGTTTATAGGTATTTAAATATAATTATTTTGCTTGTATACTCTGTGTAGTGTTACTATTATTAGTTGAATCTACATTCCAGTATCAGACAGCTTAGGACTTCTTTTTGGGTTATTTGCACTTTTTGCCCAAACTAAAAAAAAATTCTCATAGAATGGGATTTCAGTGAGTTTATCCTTTACACTTGTAACACACTGCCACACATAATTGCAAACTACTGAATTAGAATTTGAATGGTGAAATGATAGTTATGTATAGATCCACCACTCCTTACACAATACGTCCCCGGAGCAATAAACTATAACCTTTTGTTAAAAATAACATTTATTAATGAACAACAATTTGTTGTGTCTAATCCTGGCCATAAAGGACAGGTGCCATCCCCAACGTTAAGTAATTATAAAATTGCATCTGGTGCCTTAAGAGACACAAAAGCACCTGTGCACCAACAGCTCAATTATAGCACTTACCGCCAAGGGAAAACATAACCTAATAACGAGATCAAATTAGAAGATATTTTGCAGATGGAACCTTTTTTTTTCCCCCTCACACAAATTAGTTGCTGTGCTGCTTGAGGAAATCTAAATATCATCAAAAGAATAGCACAGGATATGTTATACTCTATTGCTCTAATATTGTATTTTTTATATTTCTGAGCTGAGATTCATGTGAATTGTTCTGTTTCCAAAAAATAATGGCGAAAACGCAACTTGTCATTAGGACCAGCACCCTGTGAATGGCAAAGGACTGTGGGACTAAAGCTAGGTACACACTACAGCAATGTCGGCACAAAATGCTGTTTCGTAACGAAATTTCTCTGACGTCCTAGTGGATGCTGGGTACTCCGTAAGGACCATGGGGTATAGACGGGCTCCGCATGAGACTGGGCACTCTTAAAAGAAAGATTAGGTACTATATCTGGTGTGCACTGGCTCCTCCCTCTATGCCCCTCCTCCAGACCTCAGTTAGTATCTGTGCCCGGCCAGAGCTGGATGCACCCTAGGGGCTCTCCTGAGCTTCCTAGAAAAGAAAGTATTTGTTAGGTTTTTTATTTTCAGTGAGATCTGCTGGCAACAGACTCACTGCTACGTGGGACTGAGGGGAGAGAAGCGAACCTACCTGCTTGCAGCTAGCTTGGGCTTCTAAGGCTACTGGACACCATTAGCTCCAGAGGGATCGAACACAGGCCCAGTCCTCAGTCGTCCGGTCCCGGAGCCGCGCCGCCGTCCCCCTTGCAGAGCCAGAAGAACGAAGAGATGTTGAAAATCGGCGGCTGAAGACTCCGGTCTTCATTAAGGTAGCGCACAGCACTGCAGCTGTGCGCCATTGCTCCCTTAGCACACCACACACTCCGGTCACTGATGGGTGCAGGGCGCTTGGGGGGGGGGGGGGCGCCCTGGGCAGCAATTAGATTACCTTACTTGGCGAAAAGCACATAATACAGTCTGATAAACTGTATATGTGCATTAACCCCCGCCATTAAAGTACATAAAAGGACAGAAGCCCGCCGCTGAGGGGGCCGGGCCTTCTTCCTCAACACACCGGCGCCATTTTCTCTTCACAGCTCAGCTGGAAGGAAGCTCCCCAGGCTCTCCCTTGCAGTATCCTGGTACACAAAGGGTAAAAAAGAGGGGGGGGGCACATAAATTTAGGCGCAAAACTGTGTATATAAGCTGCTATAGGGGAAAAATCACTCAGTATAGTGTACATCCCTGTATTATATAGCGCTGTGGTGTGTGCTGGCATACTCTCTCTCTGTCTCTCTAAAGGGCCTGGTGGGGGAATTGTCTTCAAATAGAGCATCCCCTGTGTGTGTGGTGTGTCGGTACGCGTGTGTCGACATGTCTGAGGTAAAAGGCTCCTCTAAGGAGGTGATAGAGCGGATAAGTGTGTGGGAGGGTGTCTCCGTCAACAACGCCGACACCTGTTTGGATATGTGTAAGTGCTGAGGTAAAATTATTGCACAAAAGGATAGGGAACAGAAAGGAAATCTACCCTGGTCTGTCCCTATGTCACAGAGTCCTTCAGAGTCTCTCTATGTTCACTATCCAAAATAACAAAGTATCGACACGGAGTTTAACTCCACTGTCGACTACGATAATGCAAAGTTACAGCCAAGAGGGCTAAAAGATATTCAATATATGATTATTGGAATAAAAGATGATTTGCATATCACTGATGACTCATCTGTCCCTGACACGAGAGTACACATGTTAAGGGGAAGAATGCTGAGGTAAATTTCCCTCCTCTCATGAGGAAAAAGAGCGGGAATCTCCAGACAAGAGACGGCAGCTTCCCACAAGAGAATTCTCAGGCTGTATCCTTTCCCCACTAGGGCCAGGATGTGTTCAGAATCTTCCCCTTGGGTGTCCTGTTTGCACTAGCTATTCTCAGGGATCCTGCAGATAGCGTGCACATTCTAGTATACTACCCAGACCGGCGATTGTGTCGGCATGGGTTTATAGCGCTGTGGCAGCGTGGACAGGTACCTTATCAGCAGAGATTGAGACCCTAGTATGCATAGAAATATTTTAATATGCGGTCTTAAGTGATAGATATATAATTATAAAGCATGCCCAAAGGGACATGAGTATACTGGGTCCTAGAGACAAAAGATATGTCGATTTCTGCTTGACGTGTACTGTAGAATATACATTGGACAGATGATGCCGACTTAAGAGGCATATGGAAGGCTGAGGATTGTGTGGAGAAAGGTTCTCGGGCCTGGTCTCCACAGTTATAGCTGGTAATTCTGATATTTTGCCTTATATTCCTGCACAGCCTAGGAAAGCACGACATTGTTAAATGCAGCTTTTCGAATAAAGAAACAAGAAAGTCGTCTGTGCGTCCTTTCTTGTCAGAGCCGGGGGCAGAGGAAAGAAGCTGTACAACACAGCTAGTCCCCAGGAACAGAAGTCCTCCCCGGCCTCTACAAAAATCCACCGCATGTCGCTGGGGCTCCACAGGCGGAGCTAGGCCCGGTGGGGACACGCCTTCGTAAGTTCAGCCACAAGTGGGTTCACTCCCTGTTAGATCCCTGGGCAATAGAAATTGTATCGCAGGGATACAGGCTGGACTGTGAGAAGATGCCCTCTCACCGAGGACCCGGCGGGCTTCCCCCCAAGAGAGGGAGCCAGTGTTAACTGCAATTCGTAAATTGTATCTTCAACAGTTGGTGGTCAAGGGTCCCCTCCTTCAACAAGAGGGTGTTATTATTCGACCATGTTATAATCCCGAAACCAGACGGTTCGGTTAGACCCATATTGAATTAAAATCCCTGAACATATACCTGAAAAGGTTCAGGTTCAAGATGGAATCGCTAAGAGCGGTCATTGCATGCCTGAAATGAATCGGGACATAAGGGATGCATACCTTCGTGTCCCCATTTATCCACCTCATCAGGCGTACCTCAGAATTGCGGTACGGGATTGTCATTACCAATTTCACCAAGGTAATGGCGGATATGATGGTGCTCCTGCGGAAGCAAGGTGTCCCTATTATCACATACTTGGATGATCTCCTCATAAAAGCGAGATCAAGAGAGCAGTTGCTGGACAGCGTATCACCTTCTCTGGAAGTGAAACGGCAACACGACTGGATTCTATATATTCCAAAGTCGCAGTTGGTTCCTACAGCTTATCTGCCTCGCCTAGGCATGATCCTAGACACAGACCAGAAGAGGGTTTATCTCCCGATAGAGAGAGCTCAGGAGCTCATGACACTGGTCAGGAATCCATTGAAAACCAAAACAGGTGTCAGTGCATCACTGCACTCGAGTCCTGGGAAGGATGATGGCATCATACGAGGCCATCCCCTTCGGCTGGTTCCATGCAAGGACAATGGAACTTACTGGACAAGTGGTCCGGATCACATCTTCAGATGCATCGGTTAATCACCCTATCCCCCAGGGCCAGGGTGTCTCTCCTGTGGTGGCTGCGGAGTGCTCACCTTCTCGAGGGCCGCAGATTAGGCATTCAGGACTGGGTCCTGGTGACCACGGATGCAAGCCTCCGAGGGTGGGGGGCAGTTGCACAGGGAAGAAAATTCCAAGGTTTGTGGTCAAGCCAACAGACTTGCCTTCACATCAATATCCTGGAACTAAGGGCCATATACAACGCCCTAAGTCAAGCGGAGTTCCTGCTTCGCGACCAATCGGTTCTGATCCAGTCAGACCGCAGGGGCTCATGTAAACCGCCAGGGCGGCACAAGGAGCAGGGTGGCGAGGGTAGAAGCCACCAGAATTCTTCGCTGGGCGGAGAATCAAGTAAGCGCACTGTCAGCAGTGTTCATTCCGGGAGTGGACACGACCTCCACCCGGGAAAGTGGTGACTTCATCAGGAAGTCTTCACGCAGTTTTGTAAATTGATGGAAACTGCCTCAGGTGGACTACATGGCGTCCCACCTCAATAAAAAGATAAAAATGGTTTTACGCTGGGTCAAGGGACTCTCAGGCGATAGCTGTGGTCGCACTAGTAACACAGTGGGTGTTCCAGTCGGTCTATATATTCCCTCCTCTTCCTCTCAGACCCAAGGGCTGAGAATTGTAATAAACGGAGGAGTGTGAACAATATTCTTTGCTCCGGATTGGCCAAGAAGGACTCGGTACCCGGAACTGCAAGAAATGCTCTCAGAGGACCCATGGCCTCTGCCTCAGTCAGGACATGTTGCAACAGGGACCCTGTCTGATCCAAGACTTACCGCGGCTGCGTTGGACGGCATGGCGGTTGAACGCCGGATCCTAGCGGAAAAGGACATTCCGGATGCAGTTATTCCTACGCTGATAAAGGCTAGGAAAGACGTGACAGCAAGACTTTTTCACTGTATATGGCGAAAATAGGTTGCTTGGTGTGTGGCCGGGTAGGCCCTACCTAGGAATTCCAGGGGGGTCGATTCCTGCACTTCCTACAGTCAGGAGTGACTATGGGCCTAAAATTAGGATCCATAAAGGCCAAGATTTCGGCCCTATCCCTTTTTCTCTCAAAAAGAACTGGCTTCACTGCCTGAAGTTCGGACGTTGTTACAGGGGTGCTGCATATTCAGCCCCTTTTGTGCCTCCAGTGGCACCTTGGGATCTTAACGTGTGTTGGATTCCTAAAATCCCACTGGTTTGAGCCACTTTAGACCGTGGAGCTAAAATATCTCACGTGGAAAGTGGTCATGCTTTTGGCCTTAGCTTGGACTAGGCGTGTGTCAGAATTGGCGGCTTTGTCATGTAAAAGCACATATCTGATCTTCCATATGGAAAGGGCAGAATGGAGGACTCGTCCCCAATTTCTCCCTAAGGTGGTATCATCGTTTCATTTGAACCAACCTATTGTGGTGCCTGCGGCTACTAGGGACTTGGAGGATTCCAAGTTGCTGGACGTAGTCCGGGCCCTGAAACTTTATGTTTCCAGGACGGCTAGAGTCAGAACAACTGACTCGCTATGTATCCTGCATGCACCCAACAAGCTGGGTGCTCCTGCTTCAAAGCAGACTATTGCTCGCTGGATCTGTAGCACCATTCAGCTTGCACATTCTGCGGCTGGACTGCCGCATCCTAAATCAGTAAAAGCCCATTCCACGAGGAAGGTGGGCTCTTCTTGGGCGGCTGCCTGAGGGGTCTCGGCTTTACAACTTTGCCGAGCTGCTACTTGGTCGGGTTCAAACACTTTTGCAAAATTCTACAAGTTTGATACCCTGGCTGAGGAGGACCTTGAGTTTGCTCATTCGGTGCTGCAGAGTCATCCGCACTCTCCCGCCCGTTTGGGAGCTTTGGTATAATCCCCATGGTCCTTACGGAGTACCCAGCATCCACTAGGACGTCAGAGAAAATAAGAATTTACGCACCGGTAATTCTATTTCTCGTAGTCCGTAGTGGATGCTGGGAGCCCGTCCCAAGTGCGCACTCTCTGCAATACATGTATATAGTTATTGCTTAACTAAAGGGTTATTGTATGAGCCATCTGTTGAGAGAGGCTCAGTTATTGTTCATACTGTTAACTGGGTATAGTTATCACGAGTTGTACAGTGTGATTGGTGTGGCTGGTATGAGTCTTACCCTGGATTCCAAATCCTTTTCTAGTAATGTCGGCTCTTCCGGGCACAGTTTCCCTAACTGAGGTCTGGAGGAGGGGCATAGAGGGAGGAGCCAGTGCACACAAGATATAGTACCTAATCTTTCTTTAAAGAGTGCCCAGTCTCCTGCGTAGCCCGTCTATACCCCATGGTCCTTACGGAGTACCCAGCATCCACTACGGACTACGAGAAATAGAATTACCGGTGCGTAAATTCTTATTATTACCTTCATTGCTCAGTGTGTACAGGGGATTGCGCACTCCCGCGGACGCTCGCAATGGAAGTTTGGTTCTATGTGCTGCACAGAAAACCAAGCGTTGTCGCTAGAGTCCTGTATTATGCTTATGAGGAACGGAAAATGTTTGTTCTGACCTTCATTAGCATTGCCCCAGTGTGTGCACACAATCTAGTGGTGATTGGGGATACGTTCCGACGTCAGAACGAATCCCCGCCGCTCTAGTGTTTAGCCACCTTAAGCCAAAATTAGAGAGAAGCTGTATGACATGTATCCACAGTACTGTATTTATCCTTCTGCCCGTAGGCCGCCTATGGCTTGTTATCTTAAATGTGTAAATGTAATCTACTTTGGTGTTCCAGCACCCACCATTTATTACAGACATTTGTTATTGTGCAGGGGAGCGATAACCTTAAGCAACAAATATTAATTGAAAGCATTTTTATCATTTCTGCTCCCAAAGATTTAGATTTAGCTATTAGTTTAGGCACTAAGAGCTCTTCAATTACTCTATTTAGTAATATAGAGAAATCCTTTCAGCACTTCATTATTCTTTTTTTTTTTTTTCTTAAGACATGCCTTTGTGTCTGCCATATAAATGAACACAAAACAAGCCATCTAAGGTACTGTAACATGAGTTACAGTGAGCTGCTGTTACATTTCTCTTAGCACAGTTAGGAAGCAGCTACAGTAATAATCTGCCTAGAAAGAATAAAGCACGCAGGGTGTAATACCTGTCCACCCCAGCAAATAGCTCCAGACCAAAGCTTAGTAATCACTGTGAGTGACGGCGGTTTGTTGTTTGCCTTGTTTCTTACTCACAGGCATGTCAAGTGCTGACAAAGGAACCGTCAACAGGTCTGGGCATTTCTTTTATACTTCCGATACTCCAAAAGTTGTACTTTATTGTTAGCTTTTATTACTAAACTGTTTATGGAGGTTATATATTTTTCTTTTAATAATTTTGGATAACATAGGGAAGATTATAGCCTTTAAATTGGTTATTATGTTAATCTTGTTCATGTTTATTTTAATAATGGGCAAACGGCAATAAAGCGCATTGTTATGTGTTTTCATTAATTTCATTATTCTTTCCCGTTTAAATGAACACCACACTACCTGCTAATAAACACAATGCATTTGTTAATAATTTTATTTTCATTGCTACAATAGATTACTATAATTTAGCTAAAACAAATTGCAATTAATGACCTTTTTTTCCCAGCAATAGTTTCCATTGCAGGACACGGGTACATGATTTAGCAGCTGCATTAACACCTTCACCTGCATTAACACCTTGTGTGCTAAATTTTCCCTGCTCTAATTCTTCCATGTATGCCCACGGATTGCTGTATGCAGTTGGTTTTTCGAAGGCGTCTCAGTACTGTAAAAATTGGTGGGATGTGAGCTGGAGGAGCAATCTGAATGTTGTGCAGTCTCCATAACTTGTCACTTCTGATGCATCCTCCCCCCTACCGCCATTCCATATAGCCTTTGAGTCTGTGAGATAAACATGGAGGCCTGAGATAAGTGACTACATGGAGTGGCGTCTGCAGCAGCAGGTGTGGGTGGTGTTGGTTGGGGCTACAAGAGAGGTTAAACAGATTTTAATCATATACATCAGAGTTTCATAAAGCCCACCATTACAGTCCAGGTTTTAAGGATATCCATGTTTGAGCACAGGAGACTTACATTGTAACAAGATAAATTTTATTTAAACATCAGGAATCAAGCATGGGTATTCTTAGACCTTGGCCTGCAACGGCGGAGTCTGGCAAACTCTGATATACAGTAGATCATTAGCTCATTGATCCATTGCTATAAAGAATCATTAACATGGATCCATTGATGTTTCATGGTACAGACACGTCCTGGGTTCTCTCTCCCAAATCTGTGAACTTTCTGCCCATTCACTATAAAGATTTCTCATTTTAAAGATAATTCAAAGTGTGTGGTGTTCTTTCAGATAAGGGCTGTAACATGGAGTACTGCTTGTAATAGACTTTTCCCTTTTACACCAAAATTGTGTTTAATAATAGTCTATTGTTGAGGCGGAAATCTGCATATTGGAAATATGCCTTTGTAATAGAATATTTGAGATTTTCGGTTGGCTTGGCAGATTTACACTGCTTTTATGTATTATAACTGGGCAATAGATTACTCGTTACAGATGTTATTGTAGTCGTTGGAACTTCACTCTTAATAGCTGCTATTGTCGTGTCCATGACTAATTAGTGAGTCAGCGCTTTTCATGTATTGCAAAGCTAAGCAATGGCTGTACTTTGATTTACTTATTCTTTTATATACTGTAGGCCTTACATTGTATGGTCAGGGATTTCAAGTCAGGGTTCACTGAGTATGAACTGCATGTCATCTTACTATAGACAGCACATGGTATATCCATGTGACACAATTGTAAGACAGAAAAGTGATGTCCATTTTAGATAAGCTCACCTGCATGCCAGCAGGATGCATTCTCTGGTTTCTGTTACAGCTGTTCAAGTATCCGTGTATTTCAATTAGAATGGTTACATCTGCAATCCTGTGTCCGCGGCACTTAAGGACTAGATGTGGGTCACGTTTGGGTGCAGAATATTCGTTCAAAAGTTGATTAGTTTGACAGATTAGCGTTACATAATATATAACATATTGACCGATACTGAAAAATACTTCCAGATAGGTTTATACAATCTTCTGAACACTGCATCAAATGAGGAAAAGCAGACGCCACACAGGACACTGCACTGAAAATCATTCCATCTAGACCAGTGCTGACCTGTTCTTTGTCCAACACCATTCCCCTTGTCTACTCTTTTAAA
The DNA here is from genome assembly GCF_028390025.1 of Pseudophryne corroboree. NCBI lineage: Eukaryota > Metazoa > Chordata > Amphibia > Anura > Myobatrachidae > Pseudophryne > Pseudophryne corroboree. The sequence goes on along the minus strand of NC_086444.1, from coordinate 223,300,320 downwards.
TGTCTAACCACAGAATGCATCGATAACCAGAGTTCATAATAATACTTAGTAACTTGTTCGCTTTACAGGTTGAGTATCCCTTATCCAAAATGCTTGGGACCAGAGATATTTTGGATATCGGATTTTTCCGTATTTTGGAATAATTGCATACCATAATGAGATATCATGGCAATGGGATCTAAATCTAAGCACAGAATGCATTTATGTTACATATACATCTTATACACACAGCCTGAAGGTAATTTTAGCCAATATTTTGTATAACTTTGTGCATTAAACAAAGTGTGTCTACATTCACACAATTCATTTATGTTTCATATACACCTTATACACACAGCCTGAAGGTCATTTAATACAATAGTTTTAATAACTTTGTGTATTAAACAAAGTTTGTGTACATTGAGCCATCAAAAAACAAAGGTTTCACTATCTCACTCTCACTCAAAAAAGTCCGTATTTCGGAATATTCCGTATTTTGGAATATTTGGATATGAGATACTTAACCTGTATTATATGTGTAATTCATACTTACCGACTTGCTGATCGGTGCATAGGGGGTGTGACCGACACACATGCGGGCTGTCTGGGGTGGTACGTGGTGGCACAATCACGTCATCATGGCTTTGCCCCCGCTCTGCAGTGCCCAAGAAAACAGCCGAATTTGAATTTGACAAACAGCCTCAGAGAACCTACACCGGTACATTTGGTCGGTCTTCCACTGCAGCGTCCCAGCCCGCCCGCCAGGACAGAATCATCTGCACCACACTAGTGCCGGCGGCGGACGTTTGGAATTACCGGAACATCAGGTCAGCGTTCCAGAGCAGCGTCCGTATCCGCCCGCCAGGACAGAAGTATCTGCACCACGATAGTGCCGGCGGCGGACGCTTGGAAGGTATTTAGCTTTCTCCTGAATCCTCCCGCAGGTCGGGTCAATATGATCAGCATCATTTCCTCTGCACTGGGACGCCAGTAGCACTGAGGACAGGAGTTAAAGTTTTTCTCGTGTAGGCATTAACTGTTGCAATTCAGTATATTGATACTAAGAGACTACAAATAAGGTCTATGTGGCAGCATTGCGGATACATTGTTACGAATCACTTCAACTAAGTAACCTTTCAGAAACGTCTGTCAGTGTGCTTGAGCTTCCTTTTAAATGTTTTTTATTGTTTATCATTGTTTGTGTAATTAAATGTGTTTATAATTTACCAGCAAGTTCCATACGTGTTTTAATTTGATTTAAGCAGACACCTTTACATGTAAATATAAATATATACTAAATTTTATTAACTGTCATTAAGCATACATCAAGCGCAGCACTTTTGTGTATATATTTTCTAGTTGGTTGAGGGAATTAGCAGTCCCCCAGTGCTTGCAGCTGCTGTATAGCCATTTTAAATTCAATTTTTATTTGCGCCAGGAGTTAGAGTGGTTAAACACTCTTAATCTTTTTATCTTTGTATCTGTGCTAATCTCCTTGGCAGCATATTATTATTAATTTGGCAAAATTGCCTATTAACCAAAGGTGTGTGCTTATAATCAAATAATTGTGATCAATTAATTGTAGCCAATTGTGATTCATGGCTGATTTTAAGAGTTACTCCGATAGGAAACTAAGAAGGGAGACCTATTTGTCCTCTTTCAGTAATAAAGATGCCGAAACCACCTGGCCAAAAGATAATTTAGATATGAACAAGCAGTTCTATCAGTTGGAAGATCTCCTTAAAGACGAGATGCGCAACTGGTGGGATGGGATATCTTTACAGAAGTATATCGATGCTAAAATTATTCCAAGAGGCCTTAGGATCTTTAAACATTTATCTATTAATGAAAATCCAGATCTACAGAGAAAATGGGAGGAGACTCTAGACATCTGCTCATTCTCACTGATGAAACTGCTTGTTCAATATAGGAATGAGAAAGTAACACAAATAACTGAACAGATAGATGCAATGAAGGAAGATCTTATGAAATGTAAGGATGTAGCCTCCTTTAAAGACAAGGATGAACAAATTAATTTAAGGGTTGAAAAATTTGAGAAAGAAATTGTATATTCCAAAAAACAGAAATTCTCAAGAGATGTAGCTGACTACCAAACAGGTTCAGTTAGAACTTATAACAAACTTAAGAGACCTAATCACTCCATAGATTACCGCCCTAAACCAAGAACTCCCTATAGATCACAAAATAAAATTAACAATTATACTCATAGACCCTCTGCTCCTTCCCCTAGATATACTGATTCTTCCAGACGGTCATCTAATTTTGAACCTAGGGACACTACTCACCAAGATATTGGTACTAGACCTAAATCAAAGCAATCTAGTGAGGGAACTCAATCTGATCAGTCGAAGGATTTTTACCAGCTGTCCAAATATCATCATCCCAATCCATACGACCCCCTCAATGTTTCAACCTCGAAAAAACGCAGAGTAAGAGAGGAAGCAGAGGAGGAAGAAAAAGAAAGACGAAACAGAAGGGCGAGATTCAGATAGATGAGAACGGAATTTTTAACCTTTCATCTCATAAACTTTCTAATGATCAAATCTCCCTCCTCCAAAAAGGGTTAAATTTTACCCCTACCAAAGCGCCTAACATTTTTGAGCTCTTTCTAGATCTAAATAGATTTACGAGAGATCTATGTAGAAAACGTTTTTTTGCAGCCAAAAAACTTAATCAAAACTCTGATCATCAAGATCTATTAGAAATACCGATTATTTTGGATGAGTCAGACAAAGAAGGGCTACAATGCCTTGAGCAACTATACAGTGAATCTGTTGATGAAATTAAATTGTTTGATATAGATACACTGAGCGATCCCTCAATTCTACCCAAATTCAAGAGGAAATCTCAATTTTTTCCGCTTGAGCATAAAAGTCCAGCTATCACCATTTTCTACAATAAAACTCTTAATGATCTTAAATCCCTTTGTCATAAACCTGTGAAAAAACTCAACCCTCAGTATTCTGATCATTCTTCCAATTTGTCTAAAAAAGAGAGAGCAGCTCTAAAAGAACTGAGAGAAACCCTCTCCCTTGTCATTAAACCAGCAGACAAGGGAGGGGGGATTGTTATACAGAATAGAGATGATTACATCTCGGAAGCATACAGACAATTACAAGATACTCAATATTATACTGTACTGTCGGCTAACCCCACTGGCTCTTTCCAAAAGGATTATAACAATTTGTTGGATTGTGCAAGAAGTGAGAAAGCAATATCAGAAGATGAATTTTACTTTTTACAGTGCACACATCCCATCACTCCTGTTTTTTATCACCTTCCGAAAATTCACAAAACACTCACATCACCTCCTGGTCGTCCTATTATTTCCGGTGTGGGTTCCCTTACGTCTAATTTGTCACATTTTGTCGATGAGCACTTACAGAATCATGTGGTTAATTTACGGTCCCATATTAAAGACACCAAGCACATTTTACAAAAAGTGGTGGGACAGAGCTGGACTGATGGGTGGGGTTTCCTCACCCTTGACGTCCAAGCTCTATATACAAATATCCCACATTTAGCTGGGATTGAAGCAGCCAACTACTATTTAAGTAGTGATCGTAATCTAAATAATGAAAGACGTGATTTTGTTATTAAGTCCATCCTGTTTATTCTCACTCACAATTATTTTTTATTTGGTGACACGTATTATTTGCAGGCACTGGGAACGGCTATGGGGACCAGGTTCGCACCGAGTTTTGCGAATCTCTACATGGGCCGCTTCGAAGAAGAATATATATGGAGCGGCCCATTTAGAGAGAACCTGGTCCTCTATGGCCGTTTCATCGATGATTTGATTATAATTTGGAAAGGGGGTCCCTCTTTAGCACAGGAATTTGTTGATCACCTTAATCTTAATACTTATAATCTCACCTTCACCCACACTTTTAATTTTGACACAATTAATTTTCTTGATGTGACTTTCTCTATTCAGAACAATACGATAATTTCCAACAATTATGTCAAACCAGTGGGCACGAGTAATTATTTACATTATGAAAGTGCCCATTTTAAACCTTGGATTAGGAATATCCCAAGAAATCAACTAATGCGTATAAGACGCAACTGTATACGCGATGAAGACTTCATCGAACAATCCAAAATTATGATAGGACATTTTGAGAGGAGGGGGTATCCATCTAAACTTTTGACTGAAGCTCTCACGTCGGTCTCATTGCCGACGTTACTAGACAAAACTGCTAGACCAGAGAATCATGTTGACCCTTTGGGGGGTGTAGTCCCTGTTAAAATGGGCAGGGACCCCCCTCTTTCGGGTGAGTTGAAGTTCATCTCTAAGTTTAACTCTAAATCACACAAGATTAGGCAAATTGTGAATACTAATTTTGATATTCTGAAACAAGATCCAATCCTTGGTAACTCCATTGGGTCTAGACCAAGGATGATCTATAAGAAGAATACCAGCCTTAGAAACATATTAGCCCCTAGTGACTTGAGATCTTCAAAAAGCTCCAAGAGTAATGAAGCCACTTTGAATTCTTGGCTCCCTAGTAGACCTCTAGGCAACTTTAAATGTAATAAGTCCGTCTGTTTGACTTGCAGCTATATGAAAAATAGATCAACTAGAGTCACTTCCACAAGTAGTGGAGTGAGTTTCCCAATTAATCAATTTCTTAACTGTGAATCTACATACTCTGTGTATGTTCTACAATGTCCCTGCCAACTGCAATATGTTGGCAGGACTATTAGATCCATCAAGAGTCGTTTTAGGGAACACAGGTGTAACATTCTGAATAAATCCATTAAACATAGTGTCTCACGACACTTTGCAAAATGTCATAATGGAGACCCTATAGGTCTATCTGTAATGGGGGTTGAACAGTTCCGCCAGACAAAGAGAGGAGGAAATAGATTCCGACAGTTATGCATTGGTGAATCTGCATGGATTTTCAAACTCGATACCCTTAACCCCAAAGGGTTAAACGAGGCTATTGACTACACGTGCATTGATTAAGCTATTCATGCTGTGAAAGAAGAAGCTAATCTTTAAGAGGGGGTATGTTCTGATTGGAGTTTAATATTTAATATTCACAGTTTACACCATTGTAATATCTATGGTGTTAATCTTGTGATTCTATAGTGCTAGTTATTTATATTTAAATCTATTTATGATTACTGTTGTTTTATTTAGTATTTATTGCTAATGTTCAACAAATTATTATTTAGTACACTAAGACTTATTAAGATTTATTAGTGGACTATTTAGTAATTATTACTTATTAATTCATTTATATTCATCTATATCATAAAGATGAACACTATCTGTATAATTAACAACAAAAAATTTTTTTCAGTACAATTTTTTATTATATTTTTTTTTTTTTTTTTAGTAATAAGTATATATATATATAATTTTATGTATGTATTTCATTGTAGCACCATTTTCTTTACTTATATTTTTAATTTTTAATTTTTATTATTTATTTTTTATTTTATATTTTCATTTATATATATATTTTTTTACTATTATTATTATTACTATTATTATCATTATTGTTATTATCACTACCATGATTATTATTATTATCATTACTTTTATATATTTTACATATGTATATTTTATTTTTGTACACATTTAATTCTATTATGTGTTATTGTTAATTTTTGAATTAATATCATGAATTCACTCTAAGGGATCACTGAGAATAGCTGGAACAATTAATATAATATATATCTGAATTAATTGGTTCAAATTAATATGGAGGTTTAGGTAGTCTAGAATAATATGAAAACTATATGAATTATTAAACATCAATTTAGTTTTAAATGATTATACTATAATCTTGATGAGTAAGATTTACTATGTTTATAAATAAACAAGCGGTCAATCTAATTATATGATACTAATGGCATTAGAATGTATTTCTTCAATTAATTATGTTTCCAGTGATTTGGTGTAATGAGAATACTCTTTTACTACGCAATTGGAACTTGCTTGATTTTATGGTAGTGCGTGAGTTAATCTAATTAACTAAGTCATTTATGCACACTAGTGCCTCCAATGATTATGGAGGCGGTCCTTATGGGGAGTTAAATATGGGCCAGTATTGAGTGAGCCCCATCGTCTTGAGGAAGTCCCGGGAGACGGGACGAAACGCGTTGACGTCACTCCTTTTGGCTCATGCCCACTGACGTACTGATTACTGCTAGCCACTTTTCCCTACAGCGGCGAATTTGAATTTGACAAACAGCCTCAGAGAACCTACACCGGTACATTTGGTCGGTCTTCCACTGCAGCGTCCCAGCCCGCCCGCCAGGACAGAATCATCTGCACCACACTAGTGCCGGCGGCGGACGTTTGGAATTACCGGAACATCAGGTCAGCGTTCCAGAGCAGCGTCCGTATCCGCCCGCCAGGACAGAAGTATCTGCACCACGATAGTGCCGGCGGCGGACGCTTGGAAGGTATTTAGCTTTCTCCTGAATCCTCCCGCAGGTCGGGTAAATATGATCAGCATCATTTCCTCTGCACTGGGACGCCAGTAGCACTGAGGACAGGAGTTAAAGTTTTTCTCGTGTAGGCATTAACTGTTGCAATTCAGTATATTGATACTAAGAGACTACAAATAAGGTCTATGTGGCAGCATTGCGGATACATTGTTACGAATCACTTCAACTAAGTAACCTTTCAGAAACGTCTGTCAGTGTGCTTGAGCTTCCTTTTAAATGTTTTTTATTGTTTATCATTGTTTGTGTAATTAAATGTGTTTATAATTTACCAGCAAGTTCCATACGTGTTTTAATTTGATTTAAGCAGACACCTTTACATGTAAATATAAATATATACTAAATTTTATTAACTGTCATTAAGCATACATCAAGCGCAGCACTTTTGTGTATATATTTTCTAGTTGGTTGAGGGAATTAGCAGTCCCCCAGTGCTTGCAGCTGCTGTATAGCCATTTTAAATTCAATTTTTATTTGCGCCAGGAGTTAGAGTGGTTAAACACTCTTAATCTTTTTAACTCTATAGCCGGGGGCAGGGTTACAATGAGGCGATTTAGCACAAATCTCGTCATGGGGTACCTTCAGCCAGCCCACTTGTGCTGTATTGTAGGCAGCCGAGGGGGGTGCAGGGAGCTGGAGGGGGATGCAGGAGTAGTCTTGTCTGCCTTTTCGGGGGTTTGGGAGCGCCATCCGATTTTTGAGGCCTCTCGCCCATTACGAGAGGATAGACAAGTATGATGTAATTGCATTATAGTACACAGAAATGAATCCGTCCATAAGCGCTGTCGTTAGTGAACACTTCTCAAATATAGCAAATTTAAAATAGATATTTGTTATCCAACAAGTGAATTGAATTGGAGTGCTTTATTGTCATTGTTCAAAAAAGACTTCTTAGCAACAAAACTCCCCCAGGCCCAATGCAAGGAGAACACAGACATTACAGTATACCTATGTAGTCTCTTCATCCTAACAATAATTGATGGAGACAAAAAAGTTTTGCAGTCTTGGTGTTTGCGATTTAATACAGCCATCCGCTTAGTAATTAATATTTTAGTTTACTAAATCCAAATTAGCATTTGTTTGCGGTTTAACACTTGTTGGAAGTAGCAGATAGTCTGCACATAGAATGTAGGCAATGTTGTATGGCAGTCACTGAAATGAAAATAATCCCGTGGTTGGGTAAAAAGTGTCTCTGCATTTTCCAGCTGTCTGCAGTTATGCTCTGTGGATGCTGTACTCGGTCTATTCTCCCAGCATACTGTTCCTAGATCCTATGCTCCCTGCCCCTATCATTGAGGATTCCTCCTGATATACAGTCACAAGTGGTTGTCCTCCCTCATAGAAAAGCCACAATCACTACCAAGGTCCCTATCATCCTCATGGTATAGTCCCTATCCTCAGAGCTGACACTAACAAATATGACGCCCTAGGCAAGATTTAGGCTGGTGCCTCCTAGCACCCCCGTTAGTTCCGCCTCTGACCCTGTACCCCTTTCCCAGCACCATCACCCATAGCAGTACTCATTTTGGTTCTCCTACTTCCTATATTTTAAATAGGAACGGTGCGCACATTCAGCGCACATCCCAAAAAAGGGCATGTTCTTGCTGTGAAGGGGCGTGACCACACAATACTACCCCTCAATTCAAATTAGGCAACACAGTAGTGCAACTTTATTTACATTTTATCATGTAATAGTGTCCCTTATTAACGTTGGGTCACACAGTAGTACCACTTTACCTTATATACGTTACTCCTCACAGTAGTTCCCCTTATTCACATTACACCACACCATTTATTTCTCTGACATCCTAGTGGATGCTGGGAACTCCGTAAGGACCATGGGGAATAGCGGCTCCGCAGGAGACTGGGCACAACTAAAGAAAGCTTTAGGTCACCTGGTGTGCACTGGCTCCTCCCACTATGACCCTCCTCCAAGCCTCAGTTAGATTTTGTGCCCGGCCGAGGTTGGATGCACACTAGGGGCTCTCCTGAGCTTCTAGAAAGAAAGTATAGAATTAGGTTTTTTATTTTCAGTGAGACCTGCTGGCAACAGGCTCACTGCAGCGAGGGACTAAGGGGAGAAGAAGCGAACCTGCCTGCTTGCAGCCAGCTTGGGCTTCTTGGGCTACTGGACACCATTAGCTCCAGAGGGATCGACCGCAGGCCCAGTCCTTGGTGTTCGGTCCCGGAGCCGCGCCGCCGTCCCCCTTACAGAGCCAGAAGCAAGAAGAGGTCTGGAAAATCGGCGGCAGAAGACATCAGTCTTCACCAAGGTAGCGCACAGCACTGCAGCTGTGCGCCATTGCTCCTCATACACACTTCACACTCCGGTCACTGAGGGTGCAGGGCGCTTGGGGGGGGGCGCCCTGAGCAGCAATAAAAACACCTTGGCTGGCAAAAATACCACAATATATAGCCCCAGAGGCTATATATGTGGTAAATACCCCTGCCAGAATCCAGAAAAAAGCGGGAGAAAAGTCAGCGAAAAAGGGGCGGAGCTATCTACCTCAGACACACTGGCGCCATTTTCTCTTCACAGTGCAGCTGGAAGAAAGCTCCCCAGGCTCTCCCCTGTAGTTTTCAGGCTCAAAGGGTTAAAAAGAGAGGGGGGGCACTAAATTTAGGCGCAATATTATATATACAAGCAGCTATTGGGGAAATTTCACTCAGTTATAGTGTTAATCCCCACATTATATAGCGCTCTGGTGTGTGCTGGCATACTCTCTCTCTGTCTCCCCAAAGGGCTTTGTGGGGTCCTGTCCTCAGTCAGAGCATTCCCTGTGTGTGTGCGGTGTGTCGGTACGGCTGTGTCGACATGTTTAATGAGGAGGCTTATATGGTGACGGAGCAGATGCCGATAAATGTGATGTCGCCCCCTGTGGGGCCGACACCAGAGTGGATGGTTAGGTGAAAGGTATTAACCGACAGTGTCAACTCCTTACATAAAAGGGTGGATGACGTAACAGCTGTGGGACAGCCGGCTTCTCAGTCCGCGCCTGCCCAGGCGTCTCAAAGGCCATCAGGGGCTCAAAAACGCCCGCTCACTCAGATGGCAGACACAGATGTCGACACGGAGTCTGACTCCAGTGTCGACAAGGTTGAGACATATACACAATCCACTAGGAACATCCGTGACTTGATCCCGGCAATAAAAAAAATGTGTTACACATTTCTGACATTAACCCTCTAAAAATGGGTTTTTATGTTGGGGAGAAAAAGCAGGCAGTGTTTTGTTCCCCCATCAGATGAATGAATGAAGTGTGTGAAAAGCGTGGGTTCCCCCCGATAAGAAACTGGTAATTTCTAAAAAGTTACTGATGGCGTACCCTTTCCCGCCAGAGGATAAGTTATGCTGGGAGATATCCCCTAGGGTGGATAAGGCGCTCACACGGTTGTCAAAAAAGGTGGCACTGCCGTTTTAGGAACGGCCACTTTGAAGGTACCTGTTGATAAAAAGCAGGAGGCTATCCTGAAGTCTGTATTTACACACTCAGGTACTAGACATGAGAACATATTAAAGACGTCGTCTTATATATGAGGGATGCACAGAGGGATATTTTGCCGGCTGGCATCCAAAATGAATGTAATGTCCATTCTGTCAGGAGGGTATTAGAGACCTGTCTCTGGACAGGTGATGCTGACTTTAAAAGGCGCATAGAGATTCTGCCTTATAAGGGTGAGGAATTATTTGGGGATGGGCTCTGGGACCTCGTATCCACAGCAACAGCTGGGAAGAAATATTTTTACCTCAGGTTTCCTCACAGACTAAGAAAGCACTGTATTATCAGGTACAGTCCTTTCGGCTTCAGAAAAGCAAGCGGGTCAAAGGCGCTTCCTTTCTGTACAGGGACATGGGAAGAGGGAAAAAGCTGCACCAGTCAGCCTGTTCCCAGAATCAAAATTCTTCTCTCGCTTCCTCTGAGTCCACAGCATGACGCGGGGGCTCCACAGGTGTAGCCAGGTACGGTGGGGGGCCGTCTCGAAAATTTCAGCGATCAGTGGGCTCGCTCACAGGTGGATCCCTGTTTCATTCAAGTAGTATTTCAGGGGTACAAGCTGGAATTCGAGTTGTCTCCCCCCCGCCGTTTCCTCAAATATGCCTTGCCGACAACTCCCTCAGGCAGGGAGGCTGCGCTAGAGGCAATTAATAAGCTGTATTCCCAGCAGGTAATACTCAAGGTGCCCCTACTTCAACAAGGACGGGGTTACTATTCCACACGGTTTGGGGTACCGAAACCGCATGATTCGGTGTGACCCATTTTATATTTAAAATCCTTGAACACATACATAAAAAAATTCAAGTTCAAGATGGAATCGCTCAGGGCGGTTATTGCAAGCCTGGACGAGGGGGATTACATGGGATCCCGGGACATCAAGGATGCTTACCTGCATGTCCCCATTTACCATCCTCGCCAGGAGTACCTCAGATTTGTGGTACAGGATTACCATTACCAAGTCCAGACACTGCCGTTTGGACTGTACATGGCACCGAGGGTGTTTACCAAGGTAATGGCCGAAATGATGATACTCCTTCGAAAAAAGGGAGTTTTAATTATCCCGTACTTGGACAATCTCCTTATAAGGGCAAGGTCCAAGGAGCAGTTGCTAGTCGGGGTAGCACTATTTTGGAAAATGCTACAACAGCACGGTTGGATTCTAAACAGTCCAAAGTCACAGCTGGTTCCTACGACACGTCTACTGTTCCTGGGGATGGTTCTGGACACAGAACAGAAATAAGTGTTTCTCCCGGAGGAGAAAGCCAAGGAGCTGTCATCTCTAGTCAGAGACCTCCTGAAGCCAAAACAGGTATCGGTGCATCATTGCACGCGAGTCCTGGGAAAGATGGTAGCTTCCTACGAAGCAATCCCTTTCGGCAGGTTCCATGCAAGAACTTTTCAGTGGGACCTGTTGGACAAGTGGTCCGGATCACATCTTCAGATGCATCGGCTGATAACCCTGTCTTCAAGAACCAGGGTATCTCTACTGTGGTGGCTGCAGAGTGCCCATCTTCAAGAGGGCCGCAGGTTCGGCATACAGGACTAGGTCCTAGTGACCATGGATGCCAGCCTTTGAGGCTGGGGGGCAGTCACACAGGGAAGAAACTTCCAGAGACTTTGGTCAAGTCAGGTGACTTCCCTACACATAAATATTCTGGAACTGAGGGCCATTTACAATGCCCTGAGTCAGGCAAGGCCTCTGCTTCAAAACCAGCCGGTACTGATCCAATCAGACAACATCACGGCAGTCGCCCATGTAAACCAACGGGGCGGCACAAGAAGCAGGATGGCGATGGCAGAAGCCACAAGGATTCTCCGATGGGCGGAAAATCATGTGTTAGCACTGTCAGCAGTGTTCATTCCCGTAGTGGACGACTGGGAAGCAGATCTTCTCAGCAGACACGACCTCCACCCGGGAGAGTGGGGATTTCATCCAGAAGTCTTCCAAAGGATTGTACACCATTGGGAAAGGCCACAGGTGGACATGATGGCGTCCCGCCTCAACAAAAAGCTATAAAAGATATTGCGCCAGGTCAAGGGACCCTCAGGCGATAGCTGTGGACGCTCTGGTAACACCGTGGGTGTACCAGTCGGTTTATGTGTTCCCCCCTCTGCCTCTCATACAAAAGGTACTGAGAATAAGAGGAAGGCGAGGAGTAAGAACAATACTCGTGGTTCCGGATTGGCCAAGAAGAGCTTGGTACCCAGAACTTCAAGAAATTATATCAGAGGACCCATGGCCTCTGCCGCTCAGACAGGACCTGCGGCAGCAGGGGCCCTGTCTGTTCCAAGACTTACCGCGGCTACGTTTTGACGGCATGGCGGTTGAACGCCGGATCCTAAAGGAAAAGGGCATTCCGGAGGAAGTCATTCCTACGCTGATTCAAGCCAGGAAAGATGTAACTGCAAAACATTATCACCGCATATGGCGGAAATATGTTGCTTGGTGTGAGGCCAAAAAAAAAAGGCCCCAACAGAGGAATTTCAACTAGGTCGATTTCTGCTTTTCCTACAAGCAGGAGTGTCTATGGGCCTAAAATTAGGCTCCATTAAGATACAGATCTTGGCTCTGTCGATTTTCTTCCAGAAAGAACTAGCTTCAGTACCTGAAGTTCAGACATTGTAAAAGGAGTGCTGCATATTCAGCCCCCGGTTGTGCCTCCAGTGGCACCTTGGGTTCTCAACGTGGTGTTGAGTTTCTTAAAATCACATTGGTGTGAGCCACTAAAAACCGTGGATCTAAAATATCTCACGCGGAAAGTGGTCATGTTATTGGCCTTGGCTTCGGCCAGGCGTGTATCAGAATTGGCGGCTTTGTCATATAAAAGTCCTTATCTGATTTTCCATATGGATAGGGCAGAATTGAGGACTCGTCCCCAGTTTCTCCCTAAGGTGGTATCAGCTTTTCACTTGAACCAACCTATTGTAGTGCCTGCGGCTACTAGGGACTTGGAGGATTCCAAGTTACTGGACGTAGTCAGGGCCTTGAAAAATTATGTTTCCAGGACGGCTAGAGTCAGGAGAACTGACTCGCTGTTTATCCTGTATTCACCCAAAAAACTGGGTGCTCCTGCTTCTAAGCAGACTATTGCTCGCTGGATTTGTAGCACAATTCAGCTGGCGCATTCTGCGGCTGGACTACCGCAGCCAAAATCTGTAAAAGCCCATTCCACAAGGAAGGTGGGCTCATCTTGGGCAGCTGCCCGAGGGGTCTCGGCTTTCCAACTTTGCCGAGCTGCAACTTGGTCAGGGGCAAACACGTTTGCTAAATTCTACAAAATTGATACCCTGGCTGAGGAGGACCTGGAGTTCTCTCATTCGGTGCTGCAGAGTCATCCGCACTCTCCCGCCCGTTTGGGAGCTTTGGTATAATCCCCATGGTCCTTACGGAGTTCCCAGCATCCACTAGGACGTCAGAGAAAATAAGATTTTAGTCACCGGTAAATCTATTTCTCGTAGTCCGTAGTGGATGCTGGGCGCCCATCCCAAGTGCGGATTGTCTGCAATACTTGTATATAGTTATTGCCTAACTAAAGGGTTATTGTTGAGCCATCTGTTGAGAGGCTCAGTTATATTCATACTGTTAACTGGGTATAGTATCACGAGTTATACGGTGTGATTGGTGTGGCTGGTATGAGTCTTACCCGGGATTCAAAATCCTTCCTTATTATGTCAGCTCGTCCGGGCACAGTGTCCTAACTGAGGCTTGGAGGAGGGTCATAGTTGGAGGAGCCAGTGCACACCAGGTGACCTAAAGCTTTCTTTAGTTGTGCCCAGTCTCCTGCGGAGCCGCTATTCCCCATGGTCCTTACGGAGTTCCCAGCATCCACTACGGACTACGAGAAATAGATTTACCGGTGAGTAAAATCTTATTTTTCACATTAGACCACACAGCACCTTAAACAGTACACACAATGCCACACAGTAATGCCTTTATACACATACCACACCGTAATGCCCCTTACACATATGACACACATTATTAATGTCCTTATAAACACAATGTGCCCTACGCATTATGCCAACCTTTATTAATGCCCTTATACACATATTGATACACACAATGCCCCTTAAACATATGCCGCACACTATTGCACAACCAACCCACCCACCTGTACACAGCACTCACATGGCCGCTAACACTGACCTCTGCCTTTACTTGGATACAGATGTGTCCTTATACATCTTTCCTCAATACGCCATGCAACAGGAAATGCCTGGCGTGAATCTGCTGGCAGCTCTAGGCCAGCTCTGCTAACGTCGGAACACGTTTTTTTGTAGAAAATGTGTCTTATTTGCATTGCTATGTGATTAGAATGCACAAGCAGCTGCTGCTGATTAAAATTATATTCTATGCCTATATTCTGTGTGCGACTGTGACTGCATCTGCATACAAAATGCTATATTACAGTGATTTCCTGGAATACACTGTAACGTAGCATTTCGTATGCAGATACAGTGCATTCACACACAGAGTATAGGTTTGTTGCATATCATTTTAATCAGCATAAGCTGTTTGCGCCCCTAGGTATTTTCCTAGGTTACCTATGCCTAGGGACAGCTCTGCCTTTCCTCCTCATGGCATGGTCCCTGTTCTCTTCATGGCATGGTCCCTATTCTCTTCATGGCATGGTCCCTGTTCTCTTCATGTCATGGTCCCTGTCCTCCTCATGGCATGGTCCCTGTCCTCCTCATGGCATGGTCCCTGTCCTCCTCATGGCATGGTCCCTGTCCTCCTCATGGCATGGTCCCTGTCCTCCTCATGGCATGGTCCCTGTCCTCCTCATGGCATGGTCCCTGTCCTCCTCATGGCATGGTCCCTGTCCTCCTCATGGCATGGTCCCTGTCCTCCTCATGGCATAGTCTGTATCCTTCTCATGACATTGTTCCTGTTCTCCTCATGGTATAGTCCCACCCTCCTCCTCATGGCATAGTCCCTATACTCTTCTGAATTAGTCAACTGTTAGACCTAAATGCAGTGTTAGTGAGCCCTGTGTAACAGATTGTTTTAGATTTTCTGTGTATTATCCACACCTGATATATATGATCATAAATATTCTATACAGATGTGTCCCTGCACATCCTACAAGTTAATCGCGGCAGACTGGACTCAGTTGCCACGATTAGTATTCCTCCGGGTGTGCACATTCACTACGCACACACCTGTGAGCTATAGGATCACATTGTGCGTACGTTCCCACAAACGTGCCGTGGCTAGTCAAAGAAGGGATGCGCCCGCTTGCAGGACTCGTTCATAGGTAAGATCAGTGCGACCACATCTGCATGTATCTTTAAAAAAAAAAAAAATATATATATATATATATATATATATATATATATATATATAAAACATACTTTTATAGTAGTCACTTGTCAACTGTGGGTTGGGCAATTTTATAAAAAAAAAATACTTTCTACAGCTCCTGGTAAGAGATGTTATACTTGCATTAATATTATATATAGTCGTTACCTCCAAACTTACAACTCAATGCGATTAGGACGCACAAGGACACTGTGTTTATTAATGTGATACTGTATATGACACTTGTTTATCTGTGTGTGACTGAGTCTCTGAATCTGTATATGAAGCGCTTCCAATACAAGTTCTGTTCTGCTCTATATACAGACTCGGCCACACACAATATACAAATGTCATATCAAATTAATCAACACAGTCTCCGCTAAGACGCATTTTCGGGTAAAATTACCTAAAAAATACTCCCAATGCTAGCAGAGTCTCACAATACCTTGTGTGCCAAAAGGGGCTGTTTGGCACAACTGCAGCAGTTATGGATGTGGACACATCTGTACACCAATATTTAGGTAGCTAGTAACCAGTATTGAAATATAGTCAGGGATACATGCTTTGATGAATAGCTGGTTGAGGCAGAGTGATTCTTGGTGTACCTGATGCAGTACATGTTTTTTCTTCTATCACAAATAACCATGCAAAGACCACATATGTAACAGCATAGCATAATGAGAGCATATTAAGCACAGCAGTATGCTCAATATACCAGCAGTTGCCGCATAATTTGAGCATTGATCCATTGCATATTGCCTGCAACTGTCCACATTATGCCAGCAGTGCCCTAGTACATAACAGCAGTTCTCAAATTACAGCACCAATGCTTCATTGCATGCCAGTCTTGCCCATATTGCACTGCGTTGTCCACACTGTTTTGACGTGCACATTTATTGTAATAGAACTGCTCACCTTTATATTAAGAAAGTGTCACTCGCCTCACTGCCGCACTTTGACCTAAGAGAAGAGACGGTGAAGGTGGAGACTGTCACATACAGGACTTACATTCTCTTTTAAGGTCCTGGAGACGTATAATATATACAGCTGAACTGAAAGACATGCTTGCTATCCAGTATTTCCAGTTTGCTATGTTAGTTTCTGTCAGTAACCAGGTTTTCAGTGTCCTGTGTTCAGGAGCCAGTACCTGTGCATGGCATCAGCTTTAAGCGTGCAGAGTGGACAGATCATGTGCAAATTGTTTCATCAATGTCCTGCTTCAGCCTTGTTGCTCCAGGTGCATGTACATTTGTGCAGACGATATACTTGGTGTTGATATAGAGGAAGGACTGTAAATGCGCATTGCAGGCACAGTGGTTGCAGAATTGAGATCAGCACATTGCTCGGCTGTACACGTTACCATCCATCACGGTACACAATCTTCATTCGTATACCTGTGCACTTCTTTTGATTGTTATAAACACACAAAGCCCTGTATGGGCTCCACAGCTAAAGCAATCATTCATTTACTCAGCGGTTTTCCTTCTTTTTTTTTTTTTAAGAGTGCTGCATCCCAGAACTCACTTAGCCATGCTGAGTAATGGAACAGATAGATTAATAGGGCAGATGGTACTATAGCTCCAGGCATCGACATAAAAATAGTCCCACCTACTACATGACAGCTTGATAATGCCCAGCTGGCTACAGATCAGCCATTTTTTACCACTGTTACATATTTAGTGGAAGTATGGGGCTGATAGTGTATGGGGTCTACACGCCCATATGGCACTGGCCACACCAACACAGCACTGGTCGCACATCCTCTGCATCTCACAATAGGCCATTGATCATTTTTAGCTCAGGCCCATGTGGCCCCGAATGTGCAAGATTCTCTAGGCATGAGATTTAGGAGGAGACCAGTTAAATACGCCCTTGTATTATTGCCACTCTTGTTAAAGATCAGATACCCACCTTCCCAACTGCCTTGGGGTGAAATTTGAAAGGCATACACGTATAGTCTCCACGTATAGGTATATCAAGGGTAATTGGGCAGAACTGGCCTAAACAACTTTTCTCACTTGTGGAACTCTACACTAACTGTACCATACCTCCCTACTCTGGCTGGTGTTGAAGAGGGACAGCTTTCTGTACCTGAAATGAGGAGGCGTGACCTCGTGAATATGGGGCGTGGCCTCAAGGGAATTGCCGCAATCGCGATCCATGCCCAGGGCCAGATTAACAATGGGGCGGATGGAGCTAAAGCTCCAGGCCTTCACACAAAATAACAGGCCCCTTATCATAAGTAGTACAATTGTATTTCTCGTTTTCTCACAAAATTATTAAATTTTTCTGTTTTTATGTATTAGGGAGACAGTGGGTCTGAACGCGTAGGGGTGTGTACACACCCACACAGCACTGATATAGGCTGGAGCGTGCATACCTGTGAAAAGCCAGTTATCACTGCGAAAAAACCATCAAAAACGGCAATTGCTGTAAATGACCTCGATTTCACCAGTAATTGAATTGGGCCCATAACATGTTAATATATACAGCTATTTAGATTCACGGTGGCCCTAGAAAGGACGATGAAGTTTGGAATAGGCAATGGGTCCGATTGCATTTACTTATCATAGAACACAGGCATTTTCTACAGCAGTGTATATAAAATGGAAACTCTTGTTCCCAATAACTGTTCTGTATATATGTAATTTCAAGTAAGCGTATAACATTTCTAAAGCAGGTATGGGCAATATCTGTTTTGAAGTAGAAAGCTTGAACATGCATACATGAGTATAAAGTCATTATCTGTGCTGCACACATTGTAAATGCTAGTGAGCACATAGGGCCTTATTCAGAGATGGCACACTATCTTCATTTGCACCAACCCTTTGGAAGGTGCAGTGTCTCTGTCTGGCTCTGGCCTTCTATTGCTGCAGCTGTGTGTCTGTGAGTGCAGCCGCTTGCAGTAACACTCTTGCAATGCTCCCATAATATGCTCAGTGAACGGAACACTTCTCGTCACCATCCAGGAACATCCATCACTTCTCCTCCACATACTGATATCATCAGTACCAAACACAACAGCACCGTTGTGCGTACACCCTGTGTAATGTATGCGCCATAGGAGATTTCCAGAACTTTCCCAACAAATCCCTACATGAATATCAGCATTGTATGCTACTCAGAATCAGGCCCATTAGGAGGCGTCCTATGTGTAAGACAGGGCTGTCTCTACCATTAGACCATTTAGAAGGCTGCTTGAGGGCGCTAGCGCCTGGAGGGCGCCACTGAATCCACCTAGCAAAAAACTGAAGGATGTCTGTGTATGTAACCTTCTCCTTTTACACTGCGCTGGCTGCTTGTGCGGGTCTAATCAGGTGCAGCTGCCACTATCAGGCTGTGCCACGTAGTGTCTCAGTGCTTCCTCTGTGCCGACACGTGTAACAGCAAGTCATTTGGAGGCACATAAGAGACGGATGTAACTATGGCTCCCAATAGGCGTTCCCATGGGCGCTCCTCATACCCCTGATGTACCTCCTCCAGGCCCCTGGATCTCTGCTCTCTAGCATCAAGCCGCTCCTGACTACATGTCTGCACCAAGAAGCATCGCTGTAATGCTGCCGCCTGTAAAAGCAACCAAGCCAATTATGACGGAAAACATTTAGGTAAGTACCCCATGGGGGTTTCTGCGGGACCACAGACAGTGCAGATCTTACAGCCTGATGGGTGGTTTGCACTGGGGCACAATACAGTACATATGTAGGAGGGTGGTCAGGAATGAATTTACAGATGGGGGGGATGGAACACAGTAAGGAGCATACAAATACAGTATTTGTATGTGTGTATATATATATGTATGTATGCTCATAGAATGAAAGGGATGTAGTTGTCATCACAGCGGATACCTGTCAGAATGCCAACACCGGAATCCTGAATGTTAGTATGCCATGGAGGGTTAAGGGAAGGGTAGGGTTAATTAATTTAATTCAAAATGTCGGGATTATGGTGGTCAGGATGTCGCTGTCGGTATTCTGACAGCTGGCATCCCATACCCAACCCCAATTAAATATCCCCACCAGACCCCATATACTATAACATAAATTGGCCTCAGAGCCCTATATGATTCCTGACATTCTGGCTAGCAAGTATACATGTAGATTACATGGCACTTAAAGACTTTTAAAGTGAACATTTTGTGACTTTGTATACTTTATCACTTTAAAAGTCCTTGAGAGTTGTTGCTTTTCTCTGTATATGTATAATGATGCAATTCACCCCAGCCCACCTAGTGGCCACTTGCATCTCCCCTCCGGGAGGTGTGTGTGGTGGAGCTGGAGGTTAGGGGGAGCTAGGCTGCAGCTTTGCCTAGGGTGCTGAGAGATCTTGCACCGACCACGGTGTCAGGGATTTATGTGTTTCTTTTTTATATAACGTATATTGAGAATCGCACACTCCATTCTTTAGCATTGTTATTGATTTAAAATTTATTTAAAGTCAATAGTTATACAGTAAATGCAAATGCTACAGCACTGAATTGTGTTTTAGGAGACTACAGTTACTAGCTCGTTTATACTTACTGTACTTCGCAACAGCCTTTGGAGAGTCTCCCATAAAACGTGCGCTTTAGGCAGTGATTAGCCTCATAAATTCTGATTCATATTGCAGCTGTGTAATTATTGTAAAAGCCTTTAGGATATTAACGGTCTATTAAATTCCGTTTTTTTCCCCTTAGCTATAGTGTAGGATGCTGCTGCAATGTCCTATGAAGTAAGCTGAAAGTTGTAATGTTATTAGCCTAAAGTTTTCCACAGCTTACTGCATGTTTCTAGCACATTGCAAGTTTGGATTTATGAACATTTAAAGGTGGTAATAGTTAAATAGACATGTTTATGGATAGATATGTAAGTGAACTGTTATCACACACTCGTTTAATTTGTTTTTAGGTATATGGAAATTTCCTTTAAGATAAAATGTATAGAGCAGGGGTGTGTGTGATCAGGAGAGATTGGTTCCAGGATTGGAGTTCATGCTTACACATGAGTTGTAAATGTTAAGTATAATGACATCTCAAACAAATCTCATTTTTGCCACCGAATAACTGAATTATCACCGTGATTGTGAGGGTATGCTTTAATACATAAGGCATTTCAAACTGCCCAATGTGCTGGTAACTGAAGCGGTATAGCCTTTGATGTCCGAATCCTAAAGCAGGTTGGAACCCAGTAAGGTCTACCCTGCGAGCCTGTTAGGGAGAACTTTCTCACCATCAGAACTAGGGAGGCCAATCCTGGGCTGTTTTTCAATCCTGGGGATAGGGACTGAAAAATGCTCAATCCCGGGATTGTACCGTACTTCAGTTAACCCTTGTTTCAAGTTCATAAGTAAAGAGAAAATTAAGTATATATATATATGTGTGTGTGTATGTATGTATGTATGTATATATATATATATATATATATATATATATATATATCTAGAAAAAGAGACAGGGAGGGGGCGCTCCATAGTGCACAATCAATTTACGAAGTCTGTGACGAAACGCATAGGGGCGTGTCTTGCTGACGTGTGTGGTCGTGCCCCCTCCTGCCTTTCCGGGTATCGGCGAGTGGCGGTGTCCCGACATGTGGCGGCTGTGTCCAGCAGTCTAGCGGCACGGGGCTGTGGTCCTGTCCTGAATGATCACCGGAGGTTTGGAGAATTGCCCGGGGCATATGTTGTAAACCATGTGGTATTAAGCCCACAGCGGAGTGTGTTCCGGTACGGGCATTAACGTTGTGTTTTAACCAGAGTGTGTGTTTGTGTGCTTTTATGGAATAAATTGATTGTGCACTATGGTCCCCCCCCCCCCCCCTGTCTCGTTTTCTAGATGTCTGTCTCCCGTGGAATTCTGGGATATTTATGACGGTGGGGAGCTGCGGTTCTATCAAAAGAAGGACACTGGTGCATTCATTCTCTTCTGGTCTAAGAGAAGTGATTTACAAGCTTTACTGGCTAAAGACTTTTTTCTTATTTCATTATTTCTCTAACGTCCTAGAGGATGCTGGGACTCCGTAAGGACCATGGGGATAGACGGGCTCCGCAGGAGACATGGGCACTTTAAGAAATACTTTGACTCTGGGTGTGCACTGGCTCCTCCCTCTATGCCCCTCCTCCAGACCTCAGTTTGATACTGTGCCCAGAGGAGCTGGGTGCATTTCAGGAGCTCTCCTGAGTTTCCTGTAAGAAAGCATTTTTGTTAGGTTTTTTATTTTCAGGGAGCCTGCTAGCAACAGGCTCCCTGCATCGAGGGACTGAGGAGAGAGAAACAGACCCACTTCTCTGAGTTTCAGGGCTCTGTTTCTTAGGCTACTGGACACCATTAGCTCCAGAGGGAGTCAGAACAAAGGTCTCACCCTGGAGTTCGTCCCGGAGCCGCGCCGCCATCCTCCTCACAGAGCCGGAAGATAGAAGCCGGGTGAGTATGAGAGGAAAAGATCTTCAGAGGCGGCAGAAGACTTCATTGATCTTCACTGAGGTAACGCACAGCACTGCAGCTGTGCGCCATTGCTCCCATACACCTCACAAACGGCAGTCACTGTAAGGGCGCAGGGGGGGGCGCCCTGGGCAGCAATATAAACCTCTTATTTGGCAAAAGAGAGCATATATATACAGCTGGACACTGTATATATGCATGAGCCCCCGCCAATTTTACACTTTTAGCGGGACTGAAGCCCGCCGCCGAGGGGGCGGGGCTTCTCCCTCAGCACTCACCAGCGCCATGTTTTTCTCCACAGCACCGCTGAGAGGAAGCTTCTCTGACTCTCCCCTGCTTATACCACGGTAGAAGAGAGGGTTTTAAAGAAGAGGGGGGGGGGGCACATAATTCGGCGCAGATAATAATAACAGCGCTACGGGGTAAACATTAAATTGCTGTGTTTTTCCGGTGTCATATTGCGCTGGGGTGTGTGCTGGCATACTCTCTCTCTCTGTCTCTCCAAAGGGCCTTGTGGGGGAACTGTCTTCAGTAGAGCATTCCCTGAGTGTGTGGTGTGTCGGTACGTGTGTGTCGACATGTCTGAGGTAAAAGGCCCTCCTAAGGAGGAGATGGAGCAAATGTGTGTGTGTGTGTGTGGTGTCTCCGTCGACAACGCCGACGCCTGATTGGATATGTGAAATGAAGTGCTAAGATGAATTTATTACACAAAAGATTAGAGAACAGACAGGGAATCTACCCATGTCTGTCCCTATGTCACAGAGACCTTCAGAGTCTCACAACGCTCACTATCCAAAATAATAGACACAGATATCGACACGGAGTCTGACTCCAGTGTCGACTACGATAATGCAAACTACAGCTAAAACTGGCAGAAAAGTATTCAATATATGATTGTTGTAATAAAAGATGTTTTGCATATCACTGATGACTCATCTGTCCCTGACACGAGGGTACACATGTTTAAGGGGAAGAAAGCTGAGGTAAATTTCCCTCCTCTCATGAAGAAAAAGAGCGGGAATCTCCAGACAAGAAGCTGCAGCATCCCAAAAAGAATTCTCAGGGAGTATCCTTTCCCTAATGGGGCCAGGATACGATGGGAATCTTCCCCTAGGGTGTACAAGGCATTGACACTTTTACCCAAAAGGTAGCGCTGACTTTACAGCTATCCTCAGGGATCCTGCAGATAGCATGCAGTAAAAGTACTTTGAAGTCAATTTACACACATTCTGGTACACTACTCAGACCGGCGATTGTGTCGGCATGGGGTTATAGCGCTGTAGCAGCGTAGACAGATACCTTATCAGCGGAGATTGAAACCCTAGATAAGGATGCCATGTTATTGTCCCTAGTGTGTATATATATATATATATATATATATATGCAGAGAAGAAAGGCGGCACTCGGAGACTGGCAAATTTGGTGAAACAAAACCAATAAGTGTTTAATCACGTCTACGTTTCGGGGGACGTACCCCCTTCCTCAGGACAAGGAAGGGGGTCCTGAGGAAGGGGGTACGTCCCCCGAAACGTAGACGTGATTAAACACTTATTGGTTTTGTTTCACCAAATTTGCCAGTCTCCGAGTGCCGCCTTTCTTCTCTTCATATATTGAGGTAGCAACAACCTCTAAGGAGGGCACCGGAGCAAGTAACCTGTCCGGAGCGGTGAGTGCCGGACCACACAGAGGATTTTATATATATATATATATATATATATATATATATATATATATATTTATATCTAAAAGATGTTGTCTTTTCTATATATATATATATATATATATATATATATATATATATAAAGACATGCCCAAAGGGACGTTAGTCTACTGGGTTCTAGAGTCAACGCTATGTCGATTTCTGCTAGACGTGTCCAGTGGAACATGCAATGGACAGGTGATGCCGACTAAAAGAGGCATATGGAGTTGTTGCTTTACAAGGGTGAGGAATTGTTCGGAGAGGGCCTCTCGGATATTGTCGCTACGGCAGGTAAATCAAATTTTTTGCCATATATTCCCTCACAATCTAAGAAAGCGCCTCATTATCAAATGCAGTCCTTTCGTTCCAATAAAAACAAGAGAGCACGTGGATCGTCCTTTCTTGCCAGAGGTCAGGGCAGAGGGAAAAAGCTGCACAACACAGCTAGTTCCCAGGAACAGAAGTCCTCCCCGGCCTCTGCTAAATCCACCGCATGACGCTGGGGCTCCCCTGAGGGAGTCTGCTCCTGTGGGGGCACGTCTTCGACTGTTCAGCCACGTCTGGGTCCACTCACAGGTGGATCCATGGGCAATAGAAATTGTTTCCCAGGATAACCAGCTGGAATTCGAAAAGTGCCTCCTCGCCGGTTTTTCAAATCGGCCCTACCGAAGCAACCCCTGGAAAGGGAGATAGTGTTACATGCGATTCACAAATTGTGTCTGCAACAAGTGGTGGCAGAGGTTCCCCTGCTTCAAAGAGGGCAGGGGTACTACTCAACTCTGTTTGTGGTTCCGAAACCGGACGGTTCGGTCAGACCCATTTTAAATTTAAAATCCCTGAACCTTTACTTAAAATGGTTCAAGTTCAAGATGGAATCACTCAGGGCGGTCATCGCCAGCCTAGAAGAGGGAGATTTTTTGGTATCTCTGGACATAAAGGATGCATACCTGCATGTCTCCATATATCCTCCTCATCAGGCATACCTGATATTTGCGGTACAGGATTGTCATTACCAATTTCAGACGTTGCCGTTTGGGCTTTCCACGGCCCTGATAATTTTCACCAAGGTAATGGCGGAAATGATGGTGCTCCTGCGCAAGCAGGGTGTCACAATTATCCCGTACTTGGACGATCTCCTTATAAAAGCGAGATCACGGGAGAAGTTGCTGAGCAGCGTATCACTTTCACTGAATGTGTTACAGCGACACGTCTGGATTCTCAATATTCCAAAGTCGCAGCTGAATCCTACTTCTTGGGCATGATTCTGGACACAGACCAGAAAAGGGTTTTTCTTCCGAAGGGAAAAGCGCAGGAACTCATAACTCTAGTCATGAACTTGTTGAAACCAAAACAAGTGTCAGTAAATCATTGCACTCAAGTTCTGGGAAAGATGGTGGCAACATACGAAGCCATTCCATACGGCAGATTCCATGCAAGGGCCTTCCAATGGGACCAACTGGACAAATGGTCCGGGTCGTATCTGCAATTGCATCAGCGGATCACCCTGTCCCCCAGGGTCAGGGTGTCTCTCCTGTGGTGGCTGCAGAGTGCTCACCTTCTAGAGGGCCGCAGGTTCGGCATTCAGGACTGGATCCTGGTGACCACGGACGCGAGCCTCCAAGGTTGGGGAGCGGTCGCACGTCGAAGAAATTTCCATGGACTTTGGTCAAGTCAAGAGACTTGTCTTCACATCAACATCCTGGAACTAAGGGCCATATACAACGCCCTACGTCAAGCGGAGATCTTACTTCGCAATCGACCAGTTCTGATCCAGCCAGACAACATCACCGCAGTGGCTCATGTAAACCGCCAAGGCGGCACAAGGAGCAGAGTGGCAATGGCGGAAGCCACCAGAGTTCTTCGCTGGGCAGAGAATCATGTAAGCGCTCTGTCAGCAGTGTTCAGTCCGGGAATGGACAACTGGGAAGCAGACTTCCTCAGCAGACACGCTCTGCATCCGGGAGAGTGGGGACTTCATCAGGAAGTCTTCGCGCAGATTGCAAGTCGGTGGGGACTACCCCAAATAGACATGATGACATCCCGTCTCAACAAAAAGCTACAAAGTTATTGCGCCAGGTCAAGAGACCCTCAGGCGGCAGCTGTGGACGAACTAGTGACACCGTGGGTGTTCCAGTCGGTATCTGTGTTTCCTCCTCTTCCTCTCATACCCAAGGTGTTGAGGATAATAAGAAAAAAGGGGAGTGAGAACAATACTCATTGTTCCAGATTGGCTCACAGAAGATTCGTGGCCTCTTCCTCTAAGGCAGGACTTGTTACAACAAGGTCCCTGTCTGTTCCAAGACTTACCGCGGCTGCGTTTGATGGCATGGCGGTTGAACGCCGGATCCTAGCGAAAAAATATATTCCGAATGAGGTCATTCCTACGCTAATAAAGGCTAGGAAGGATGTGACATCTAAACATTATCACCGAATATGGAGAAAATATGTTTCTTGGTGTGAGGCCAGGAATGCTCCTACGGAAGAATTCCACCTGGGCCGTTTTCTTCACTTCCTACAAACTGGAGTGAATTTGGGCCTAAAATTAGGCTCCATTAAAAGTTCAGATTTTGGCCTTATCCATTTTCTTTCAAAAGGAATGGGCCTCATTACCTGAAGTACAGACTTTTGTGAAGGGAGTACTGCATATTCAGCCTCATTTTGTACCTCCGGTGGCGCCTTGGGACCTTAACGTGGTGTTAAGTTTCCTTAAGTCACCTGGAAGGTGGTCATGTTGTTAGCCTTAGCTTCGGC
Source organism: Pseudophryne corroboree (assembly GCF_028390025.1). Classification (NCBI taxonomy): domain Eukaryota; kingdom Metazoa; phylum Chordata; class Amphibia; order Anura; family Myobatrachidae; genus Pseudophryne; species Pseudophryne corroboree. The sequence goes on along the minus strand of NC_086444.1, from coordinate 223,274,191 downwards.
TAGGCGAGTTTCGGAATTGGCGGCTTTATCACATAAAAGCCCCTATCTTGTTTTCCATATGGTTAGAGCGGAATTGCGGACCCGTCCTCAATTCCTGCCTAAGGTGGTCTCATCCTTTTATATGAACCAACCTATTGTCGTGCCTGTGGCTATGCATGACTTGGAGGATTCCGAGACCCTTGATGTGGTCAGGGCTTTGAAAATTTACGTGGCCAGAACGGCTAGTATCAGAAAAACAGAAGCACTGTTTGTCCTGTATGCAGCCAACAAGGTTGGCGGCACTGCTTCAAAGCAGACTATTGCTCGCTGGATCTGGAACACGATTCAGCAGACGCATTCTACGGCAGGATTACCAAAATCGGATAAGGCCCATTCCACTAGGAAGGTGGGCTCTTCTTGGGCGGCTGCCGAGGGGTCTCGGCACTACAGCTGTGCCGAGCTGCTACTTGGTCGGGGTCAAACACCTTTGCAAAGTTCTATAAGTTTGATACCCTGGCTGATGAGGACCTCCTGTTTGCTCAATCGGTGCTGCAGAGTCATCCGCACTCTCCCGCCCGTTTGGGAGCTTTGGTATAATCCCCATGGTCCTTACGGAGTCCCAGCATCCTCTAGGACGTTAGAGAAAATAAGATTTTAAACCTACCGGTAAATCTTTTTCTCGTAGTCCGTAGAGGATGCTGGGCACCCGTCCCAAGTGCGGACTACTTCTGCAAGACTTGTATATAGTTATTGCTTACATAAGGGTTATGTTATAGTTTCATCGGTCTTGGACTGATGCTATGTTATTTTTCATACTGTTAACTGGGTAGTATATCACAATTTATACGGTGTGGCTGGTATGAATCTTGCCCTTGGATTACAAAAATCCTTTCCTTGTACTGTCCGTCTCCTCTGTGCACAGTTTCTCTAACTGAGGTCTGGAGGAGGGGCATAGAGGGAGGAGCCAGTGCACACCCAGAGTCAAAGTCTTTCTTAAAGTGCCCATGTCTCCTGCGGAGCCCGTCTATCCCCATGGTCCTTACGGAGTCCCAGCATCCTCTACGGAATACGAGAAAAAGATTTACCGGTAGGTTTAAAATCTTATTTTTACTATACTAAGCGCACCTGATTATTTCAATTTGTGTGTGTGTATATATATATATATATATACACATACACACTCACTATGGAGTAGAGTGGTCACCGAGGTCCAGAGGCAGGCAGCAGAGCAGCACAGCACAGTGTAACACTGACACACTGTCAACTCGTCATGTGTCCACCTGCTTTAGGCTCTGAATATAGCATTCCTACGCTTAAAATTATGTCAGGCTGGCTGGAGGGCAGGTGCGCAGAAGGGTGGACACGGCTGAAAGAGCGGGTATGGCTGGCAAGGGGCTGCGCAGCATGACCTCACTGACCTCACTGAGGTCACGCCGCACACAGCAGGACAGCCGGGGCCAAGCAGTGTCCGAGGCTGAGACAAACACTAGTGCTCAGCGGCGCTGCCCGGTCAAGAATCAATAGTGCCTATGCGCAGTATAATCCCGTGAATTCAGAATTGGAGGCTCCAATCCCTGGATTCAAATCCCGGCATTTTTGCCCCAAAATCCCAGGATCCCGCCTATTCCGATCCCGGGATTGGCCACCCTAGTCAGAACCAGTAGTTGTCAAATAGAAAAATATAGGGCAAGAAAGGCTCTGCACTCCATTCTTGAGTGATTTAAAAATTTGCGGGAAATAAACATATATTCTATTAAGGTAGAACAATTAATTGATAACATGTAATATGTTTTTACGTCATAAATAATTAATGTCTATATTTGCAAATGTAATGGATATTTCAGAAACCAGCCTCCAGTATCCCCAGTAGTGAATCATCCCATCATGTCTCTGCCCCTTGCTCCGCCTGATGAGACGAATCACTGCAGTAGCATCATTTCTGGCACCACTTTCCCCTTTACCTCATTCTCCCATGTGTAGACCATAAGACACTGAATGACACGGAGAGTCTCTGAAAGGTCAGGTGAAAATTATGTGAGTTTTCAATGTGGGTGATGGGGACAGAAAGCTGCCACTCATTAAAGCAGTCAGAGGTACGGACAATATAGATTTCTTGTGTGGTGCCTCTCTTTGCCAACCAACGAACACACATGCGACAGTCCAATCCTTAATTATCTTCCCACAAATGGAGACTTGTGGGCTGGTGCTGAGTTTGATATACACCGGTTGTGGACTGTTCATTATATCCATGAATGGCCAGAATACCGGTGGCACATATGCAGAATTGCGTGTATGTGACCCTTATGACAACTGGTATCCAGACTCCAGGTAGACACCAATTGGTCGACACACCTTAGGTTGACACCTGAAATAGGTGGACGTGGACAAAAGGTTGACATGGAAAAGGGTCGACATGAGTTTTTCACTTTTTTTTTTTTTGAACTTTTTCATACTTTACGATCCACGTGGACTACAATTGGGAATGGTAACCTGTGCCGAGCGCAGCCGTAGCAGAGCGAGGAACTTTGCCCAAAGCATGGCGAGCGAAGCGAGGGGACACGGTGCACTAATTGGGGTTCCCGGTCACTCTGCGAAGAAAACGACACCAAAAAATCCCACAAAAAAACCTCATGTTGACCTTTTGCAGGTGTCGACCAATTTTATCGACCTAAGGTGTGTCGACCTTTTTGGTGTCGACCTGGAGTCCCAGACCCTGACAGCTTGCCACTGGAGAAACATGACACGTTTTAGTAAGTCTAAATAATAGCATGAAACATAATTGATGTTAATGTCTAACAGATAGGAGATAGATAGGTAGAGTGCTGGAACAATGTGATCAAATATTTAAAAAATGCCTTAATAAATACTGTATAGCAGAACTTTGGGCCAGATATGTTAGTAAAAGCTAAAGGAAGAGAACACAAATGTGTGTGTCTATGTAAGTGGCAGCTGTCACAAGTGCTAAGAAAACATCATGTTAGAAATATAGGGGGTAATTCCAAGTTGATCGCAGCAGGAAATTTTTTAGCAGTTGGGCAAAACCATGTGCACTGCAGGGGGGGGGGCAGATATAACATTTGCAGAGAGAGTTAGATTTGGGTGGGTTATTTTGTTTCTGTGCAGGGTAAATACTGGCTGCTTTATTTTTACACTGCAATTTAGATTGCAGATTTAACTCACCACACCCAAATCTATCTATCTCTACACATGTTATATCTGCCTCCCCTGCAGTGCACATGGTTTTGACCAACTGCTAAAAAATTTCCTGCTGCGATCAACTTGGAATTACCCCCATAGTCCAACACAAAAATTGTAATCTGTGCTATCTGGGCTCCGGGGAGTTCAAGGGAAATCGCAAGTGAAAATCGGACATAGCAAGGATCTCACCGTGTTTACACACCCTTCCTCTAAACAGAGTAAACACAGTATATACTGGCTAAAGCACATATAGACAAAAGTATTCCTCATTTAGTAAAAAAAAAAAGGAAAACAAAACTTGTTTTTAGATATATTAGAGAAGGAGGTAAAAACAAATGAGAAGAATAGTAAGGCTATGGGTGGTTACGTAGAAGATGAATTTGCACTATATAAATAATTAGTATGTGTTATTTAAAATTCAGACTCTAATCACTTCAGAAGAGAAATTCACCATACTGTATTTTAAACAGAATTCATATATACTGTACAGTACTTTAGGCAAATATATTTGTTTTTGTTTAAACCAGTGGTCCGCAAGTACCACAAACAAGTCATGTTTTGTGAATTTCGTTAATCATGCACAGTTGAGTTAATCTGTTTTGCTTGGCCAGTAATTATTTTACCTGATTCCGGAGATCCTCAAGACATGAGGGTTAAGGTTGAGAACCATTGAATTATGCTGTACTTTATTACTAAGTGGTGTCATTCAAACTTTGAAAATAAAATATAGATAAGTCAGTTAGTCTAGACCGTATATATCCGATAGCTTTTCTTTTTTTTTTAAATGGGTAATAATGCTTGCTGCGAAAAAAGTAAACTTTTTTTTAACCAATCACTACTTATACCTGTAGTATAATTCCAGGAGATTGGAGAATGGCAGTTTTACACAGAAAAGACAACCGAGCAGAATATGGTAACTGTAACCTGTGAGTGCCGTGTAGATACATTAGTAGGAAGTTTGAGAGAATCACTTTTATCAGAAAAAAATTATTAAAAAAATAAAAAAAAATTTGAGGTTGCTGAATTCAAAAATAAATTAGGCTTTTGATTTGGCTTTAGTTCTTGAGATAATGGATACCCTTAATAATTAACAGGGAACTTCGATAAAGAGTGCATATCGGAATCTACCATAAAGAGTGCATATCGGAATCTACCGGAACATCCTAGCAAGTGAGGCATGCAAAGATTCTAGGTGTTCACTCTGTGATCATTCTAGAACACAGGTTCTCAAACTCTGTCCTCGGGACCCCACACGGTTCATGTTTTGCAGGTCACCTGTAGATTTTTGAAATGTGGCAGTTGTTGATACACAGTGCAGCTACTGGGTGACATGGAAAACGTGAACCGTGTGGGGTCCTGAGGGACGAATTTGAGAACCACTGTTCTAGAATATTCCCCCTCTGCATATAAATGATCCGCCACCCAACCAGCAGTAAGATGGCAGTTGAGCGGTTTGTATGGTCTATTGTGTATTTTTTGTTATCTCATCTGTGTATCTAAAAAACTTAGAGCCAATGTAGCAAAACCAATGTCCTATTTGGAATCAGCACCACAAAGTTTCCCCCAAACCGCTGTAATATGATTGCCTATAAACTGTGTCGACCAGTGTTATTGACTATTTTGAATCCTAAACTAACAAGATACAGTATAAGTAGCATGGATTTTCTGCTAGGAGGTCATGTCAAACAAATCTTATGTTTTAGAAGTGACTATATTAATATGTTTTCAGCAGTTTAACATGCTTTGGATTTGACTCATGGTTATTATAAATAATATAAGGTTTAGTTTACAGACCATGTGTTTTTATCAATAGTTTAATCTTAGGTGAAGGGCTGGTAACTGGTAGCATGCCTCCGATGTCAGTTACTGATATTTCTTGAGGTCCACAAGAGACGGTACTGTAAGCCTGCAGATGGTACACATAATTTTAAAAGGCTTTACATAAATGTAGAGTGGTTTAAAGAAAATAGAGGAATGGTCTTAATTGTGGAATCTTAAATTTAACATATGAATATTTAAAAGAATGCATCTGAAAGACCACAATGTAGAAGTAGAATACATAATTAATGGTCATTAGCAACTGGAGAGCTATGGCATTAATGTCTATGAAGTTCAGCTAGCTGTATAGTAAAGCAGAGGGAAAAGCCGGTAGAATCCTTGCTTTTGTAGAAGTGGTCTTTAGTAGCTGGAAGGGTGAGCTTATAGTGCCAGTATATAGGTCATTGATAAGAGGTCACCTCAACACAGTGTTTCAGACCGTATATCCAAATACAGATTAATGGAATATTTCAGATGGTAACCACTAAAAAGGTGCATATGCTGCATACAAATCATTTCACCAAGCACTTTAAAAGATAAACATACACAGCTTAAGGCCCATACACACTTTCCAATAAAATGAGCGGCGTCGCTCATTTTCCCCCTCCCTGAGCGGCGTCGCTCATTTTATTGGCAAGTGTGTATGCCGCCATCGACGACCAATGAGCAGCCCTGCGGGTCGGCAACGATCGTCGCTGTCAGCAGTGCATGCATGCTCGATCTGGACTGTCGTCCAGGAGATGCATGCACGGCCGGCGGAGGCGTGACGTCACCGAGCGATATGAGCGCTCAGTGTGTACAGGCAGCCGCCGACCGGCCGGCCCGGGAGGGGAAAAACTAGACGACGTCGCTCACAGAGCGACATCGTCTAATGTGTATGGACCTTGACAACAGTAGTTCACATTTTCTTGGTATTAATAGAGTTATGGAAGTCAGGATTTTTAAAAGTAAGAGAACCTTCTAAAAAGTATCTAGAACCTTGAAAGTGTAAGGGGGAAGACTGAATGAATGGTAAATATATCTATGAACTATTTTTAATGAAAAGTTTCTCCATTCATGGAATAGTCGCCCAACAGGTATTGCTATTGTTCCGTGACACCTCAGCCCACTACTTAATATACAGATATGTCCTTATTCATCTTTGCTGCAGTCATGCAAAACAGACCCTCTTGGCAGGCCAAATCGCTTGAGAATCTTTTAGCATCGGGCGTCTTTTTGCATCTTTCTTGCCTCAAATGCGTCTTAGTTGCAAAGCAATTGTTACTAGGTCGCACAAGGAGACTGTGCTTATTAATTTGATATGACACTTGCGTATCTGTGTGCGACAAAGTGCTACAATGTAGCAGCGACAGCTTTTTACCAATACAAGTCCTGTGCTGCTCCGTATAGAGACTCAGTCACGCATAGTATACAAGTCTCATATATATCAAATAATCAGCACAGTCTCCTGGTGCATCCTAGTCGCATTGCATTGTTAATAAGACACATTTTCGGCCAATATTAGCACAGTCGGACATGACCTGGCGGCTCACTCACGCCAGACATCTCGCCTGCCTGGCATATTAAGGCTAGATGTATGGGGGACACATCTGTATCGTGCGACTGGTTGCTATAGATGTCTCATTATCGTGAACAAATAATAAGTCATTATTTGCAACTGAAAGAAAATGTAGCCACCATCTATCTTCTTACACTAAGCCTCCGTAATTTAGTATAAAAAAATAAATAAATTTGACATCTATCATTTCTATGGGATATCCCACAGAAGCACTGGGGCAGTGTGTTTTACGGCGGTGCATTGTTTGAAAGAAACAATTAGGCTTAGGAATGTAGAAATGACTATACTTACCTAGTGTTGGGAGTTACCATGTAGTCATGTTGATACTGTATGTGTGTTTTTGAAGAAGCTTAATAAACAGAAGTTATAATTATTTTATTTTATTCAAACGTTCATCTGGTTTTAACCCCTTGACTGGCATGGTTGCATGTGAAGCAGGTGTACGTTACCTGGCTTGGTCGCATCACATGCGATGAGCAGCTCGCCGTGTGTCCCCCGCTTGTATAGGAGGAGGTTCATTCTGCACAAGTGCACAATGGATCTCCTCTGTATTACGCGAATCTCCTGGAGTGATGCGGGAGTCTGTGACATTCTGGAATTCTGGAGTGCGTGCTTCGGGAAATAAAGTGCGGTGAGGTATTTTCTTTTAATGTAGGGCGGTTTATGAAATGTGGTTTTACATCTCCTAGATATATTTTTTTTTAAATAAATTATTTTAATATATTCGGAAAAATACTTTTTAAACTTTTAATAATGAATAAAAAATTACAAGTTCTAATCCGTTTTGTGCGGGGAAAATCATGTTAAGTGGTTACAGTAAGTTATTTTATGTTTACTATATTTGTTTTGTTTGCTTAAAACAATGGATTTTCTATAAAGTTATTAAAATGTTTTTATGTGAAGTTAAACTATCTAAATTCGTTTATCTGTTTTCATTTTTGTTTCCAAACTTTTGTTTTTCAGTTGATGGATTGGTTTATGTTAAACTCAAATTATCCTTTGCAACCTTCAGGCATCTTATTCGTTGACATTGCTTGTATCAGAAATATGGATTCCCTTTTTTTTATATTTTTTATTTACTATAGAATTGATTTCACCTTGACATCAGTTGTGAAGGCTAATGACAGCATGATTGATGGAGATACTTTTTCTGATACTCTTACAGAACTGTTAGGATTACTAACTTGGCCATCGGTCATTGTTTATGTTTTGAATTCCAATAGACAATGCAAAGTGAGTTTTATTTTTTTAACAAATAATAATAAAGAAATACCCTCACAACTTTATCCTAAAAGCCCTTGGTGTTCCATTCCTCATTAGATTGTTTAGCAGAGCTCTTAACATTGGGGCCAGTGTATCGGACTACAGATGTGTCCTCTTACATCCTTGCTGCAGTCACGCTAAGCAGCTCTTCAAATTGCGTCATGCCGTGGCAAGACTAGGTAGCGCCAAGCGCCTTATGTGTATCTTTTGCCGCAACAATGCATCTTAGACACAATAAAATGCAATAGGACGCACAAGCAGCTTCTGGTGACTAAAGTGATATGCTGCATGCCTATATTCTGTGTGTGACTGCGGCTGTATTTGCATACAAAATGCTATGCTACATTTCATTTCGGATGCTGATAGAGCCTCGTGCGTCCTATTGCATTATATTGCAACTAAGACGCATTTTTGCAGCAAAAGACGCAACAAAAAATGCTTGGCGCTACCGAGTCACGGCCCTCGCGCATTGTGTGTGACGCGACTTGTAGTGCATCTAGCAAAGTAGTAAGAGGAAACATCTGTAGTTTGGTGGTTAGTACTCCAAAAATAGCCATTGGTGACTGTGAAAATGACATCTTTATTAAGTAACGAAAAACTTTTCCTTTCAGAGCTCTCTTCCAAATAGCTGTTGCTGTCATTTGAAGGCATTAGCCTTTGTAGCATATAGGTTACCAGACTACAGTAGCTTTGCTGTGTCCGAAACCGTAAGTGGTCACGCTACTTGTTTTTCTCTTTTCTTACTGGATACATAAAGATATGTCCTCGTTCATTTTTGCTGCAATCACGCCAAAGAGCCCCTCTTGGCATGCCAGGTCGGGTGAAAATCTTCTAGTGTTGGAGCTCTTTTTAGCATTTTCTGTTTTTGCAGAAAATACCGTATATACTCGAGTATAAGCCGACTTTTTCAGCACTTTTTTTTGTACTGAAAAAGCCACCTCGGCTTATACTCGAGTCAGTGGCAGTGCAGTGTGACAGGCAGAGCAGTGTGAAGGAGGGACACGGAGCGCACAGCGCGTGCCTCTCCTGTGTCCCTCCTGCATCTCCGGCGGGTCTATTAAAGGAAGTACCCGTTCGGGACCTCTGATCACGAACCGGCACTTCCTTTAATAGACCCGCCGCGGCCGCCGGAGATGCAGGAGGGACACAGGAGAGGCGCGCGCTGTGCGCTCCGTGTCCCTCCTTCAGAAGACAGCGCGGGATCGACGGAGGGGTAAGTAACAGGCACTGGGGGAGCAGCATGAGGGCATATCTGGCAGCATGAGGGGCATATCTGGCAGCATGAGGGCATATCTGGCAGCATGAGGGCATATCTGGCACTGTGGGCCATATGTGGCAGCATGAGGGGCATATCTAGGAGCATGAGGGCATATCTGGCACATCAAGCACTGTGGGGCATATCTGGCAGTATGAGGGCATATCTGGCAGCATGAGGACATATCTGGCACATCTGGCACTGTGGGGCATATCTGGCAGTATGAGGGCATATCTGGCACTGAGGGCTGTGTACGGCTAGAGCTGCATTTCCCACCCTAGGCTTATACTCGAGTCAATAAGTTTTCCCAGGTTTTTGTGGTAGAATTAGGTGCCTCGGCTTATATTCGGGTCGACTTATACTCGAGTATATACGGTACTTCTTGGTTACAAAGCAATGTGACTAGGATACACAAGGAGACTGATCTGATTATAATGTATGACACTTGTATATCTGTTTTCGACTGAGTCTCTGAATCTGTATACGAAGTGCTACAATGTAGCCGACACATCTTTTTTCCAATATAAGTTCAGTTCTTCTGCATATAGAGACTCCGCCACACACAATATACAAGTGTCAATGACAGTCTCCTCATTTGTTCTAGTCGCATTGCGTTGCGACTAAGGGGGTAATTCAAACCTGATCGCTCGCTAGTGTTTTTTGCAGCGCTGTGATCAGGTCAGAACTGCGCATGCACCGCAATGCGCAGGCGCGTCACACGGGTACAAAGCGGATCGTTGCAGTGCGATGGGTTTTACGAAGAATCCATTCGCACAGCTGATCGCGGGGAGATTAACAGGAAGAGGGCGTTTGTGGGTGGCAACTGACCGTTTTCAGGGAGTGGTTGGAAAAATGCAGGCATGTCCAAGCGTTTGCAGGGCGGGTGTCTGACGTCAATTCCGGACCCGCTGAAGTGATCGCAGCGGCTGAGCAAGTCCTGGGCTAATCAGAAAGTGCACAAGATATTTTTGGACCACTCGGCTGCACATGCGATCGCACACTTGCACAGCTAAAATACACTCCCCGGTGGGCAGCGACTATGCGATCACAGGACTGCAAAAAAATGGCTAGCGAGCGATCAGGTTTGAATTTCCCCTAAGAGACATTTTCTGCAAAAAAAAAATGCCTGACGTTAGCAGAGTTGCATGGGACCTGGCAGCTCACTCATGCAAGTCCTCTTGCGCTGCATGACGTATTTACGCTGGATATATGAGGACGCATCTATAGCCCTGAAAAAAAACATTTCTAATTGCTGCAATATGCATAAAAAAAGATTATGCTTATCGTTGTTTAATGATACATTTGCTTAAGTGACTGTGGAATGAAACTCACTGCTAGTGTCTGTATATATTTTTTTCACTAAATAGTTATTTACAATACTTTATGCACTTTGTATTTCAGAAAGCTATGGATGACAGGTTTCTGGATTATAACTCCTGTACCTGTTTTTATGGCGGGAGACATTATGAAATCGCTCCCTTTACTAAAAACAGATAGTTTTAGGTTGACATTTGATTCAGACGCATCATCTGTGCTTTCAGGTTATGCTGGCAAGTAGTCTTAATCCAATTTAAATCATCTGAATGATTTGTACTCTTTCAAATTGAAGTGGTGACAGCGTATGTCCTTAGTATGAGATTGAGTCAGTTTCACTTGACTACAAAACGAAAAGTTATTTTAGTTTCTGAATGCCACATTTAACAGCATTGAGTTTAATGACAAGTAGCATATATAATGAAATGCTGTTTCCTTTCCTTTCCCTATTTATTTATTTATTTATTAACCGTTTCTTATTTAGTGCAACAAATTCTGTTGCACTTTACAATTGGGCACAATGATAAAACAAAACTGGGTAATAACAAACAGTCATAGAGGCAGGAAGGCCCTGCTTGCAAGCTTACAATCTATAGGGAGATAGGCATTGATACACAAGGATAGGTGCTATCTATTGCATAGTTGTACCCTGGATTCCAAAGGTTCTAGGTGGGCTGCATGATATCACATCACAGCAATGATGAACCAGGGTCAGAAGGATGGGAAAGTGAAGAAAGAGAAAATATGTGAAGGATATCATTGGATAGGAAAGCCTATGAAGGTTGAGTGAGCCGTTCTGGAATGTGATAAACTAGCCTGAAGAGGTGAGTTTTCAGGGAATGCTTGAAGGTTTGGAGACTAGGGGAGAGTCTTATTGTGCGTTGTGGGTGCTGCCCAAAGATAGTCCTGCAATCGTGCATGGGAGCGAGTAGTGAGTGTGGATTAGAGATGGAGCAGTCGGGTTGGGAGATATTTTGAGATAAGCAAAGATGTACATTGTGTAGTTTGGTTAATGGCCTTGTGTGTGAGTAAAAGTATTTTAGATTGAATACGGTAGAATACAGGTAACCAATGGAGGGACTGACGGAGTGGATCTACAGCCGATGAACGTCTTGCTGGAATATTTTCCTCACAGCTGCATTCAGAATGGATTGTAGTGGTGAGACTCTTTTTTTTGGTAAGACCAGTCAGAAGACTACTGCAATAATCAATGCGGGAGATAATGAGAGCATGGATTTGAGTTTTTGCAGTGTCTTGTGCAAGGTATGGTCATATTTTGGATATGTTTTTAGATGCATGTAACATGATTTTGAGACAGATTGAATGTGGGGAGCAAAGGACAGTTCTGAGTCAAGTATGACACCTATGCAGCAAGCTTGTTGGAGTAGGATTGATTGTTGAGTTCTCAACAGTGATAGAGATATCAGGTTGGTAACTTCTATTGGCCACTGGAAATATAAGTAACTCTGTTTTGGATATATTACGTTTGAGGTGGCGAGGTGACATCCAAGATGAAACGGCAGAAAGGCATTCAGTGACACAGACCAATACAGATGGTGACAAATCTGGGGAGGATAGATTTGAGTATCATCTGCATACAGATGATAATGAAATCCAAAAGAGCTGATAAGTTTACCAAGAGATGTCATTGCTTTAAGCAATGTAAGCTCAAAATCACCCTGAAGGAAACTTTTCCTCTTTAGACTGAAGACTGACAATCTTCAAAATAACTTGTCCTGCTTAGCTACCAAACTCCATAGTTCTCAGGATTACTGTAGTTTATGCCCAATTAGTACACTGGAGACACGGAGTAAAAATGCGTCCTCATACGCCATATGGCATATGTGTCTTCAATACGCCATGCAATGCAAGTTGTCTGTCGTGGAGCAACCCACCAGGTCCCATGCAACTCTGCTAATGACGGGCGTCTTGTGTTAATTAATTTGATATATGACACTTGTATATTGTGTGTGACTGAGCCTGTATATGGAGCAGAACAGAACTTGTAATTGTAGTGAACAAAAATCTGCGGCTGCTACATGGTAGCACTTCGTGTACAGACTCAGATACTCAGTCACACACAGATATACAAGTGTCATACATCAAATTAATCCGCACAGTGCATCCTAGTCACCTTGCATTTTGATTAAGATACCGTTTTGGTAAAAAAAAGGCGCCCAATGCTAGTAGATTCCCACGCAACCCGGCTTGCCAAGAGAGGCTTTTTGGCGCGACTGCAGCAGAGATGTATGAGGACATATCTGTATATATTTGTAGAGTTTCTTCATAGCCTTTGTTAGAGTTATGATGTTGTAATACTATTCCATTTTGGGAACATTGCTACCTCTGATGTTACATCCAGGTCTGCATAGCCTGCATTTGTATTAACATGTCCTCATTGTACTTTGCCTGCATGAGAGACTGTCTCATTACAGTCTATTTCCAACTCCTCGGTCGTAGTGTAGATGTGATCAGACTGCGTACCACATGTACTGCCGCCACTCTCATTTCCTGAGCATGCACAGTGAAAATGTATGCAAGCTAATGTTTAGATCGGTATGTACTGGTGCGCAAATCAATACTGCCATATTCTGATACAAACAACTTTCACCACAATCTCAACAAATACAACCAATGCTGAAGTGTAACAGATATAATGGCACTTGGAATCTGTAAGATGTACTCCCATTAATGGGAACCTTTCTCTTCCATGAAGATTTCCAAAGAACATGTCAATAGAGAAAAAATAATAATCATGTAATCCTGTTTTGATAAACACATTGTAAGTCTTATAAAGGTACTGTATCCTTCTTTGCAGAATTCAGAGCCTCCACCATTTATGAAGAAATACAGTTTGTTGGGGATGCCCCTCACACATGAAACTAACAGCCGCAAACTTGTAGTCATATCTGTGTAGTAGTGTCTTTATCTTAATATTGCAGACCAACACCTCATAAAGGTAACAATTTGGGGTTACCCCCTATGATTCTCCCTGGATAGTAAGCACACCAAGGTATCTTGAATGACATGACTTCTTCTTGCTTCCAGGGACTCCCAATTTTTTTTAACTTTTTTTTTTAGTTAAGCCCAAAACCAAAATTTATATCAATGGTTCTCTAACTGTGTGCCGTTGCATCCTGGGGTGCCTCAGGACACTTGCAGGGGTGCCCTGGTTTGGTGGTCCAGAACCAATTCGAATTATGGATGGTCAATGTAATAGGCAAAACCACTGCTGGTGGCTGTGAATTATATCACCTGTGGACAAACAGAAGCAAATATTGCCCTCGCCAAACAATTGAACCTAAACATAACATATAATCCCAATTTACTTAATGTACTATTTCTTTCTAAATTTCACAGTCAGAAGCGTTTGGCCTAGGGGACCTGTGAAAAAAATTCTGATCCTGTAGGATACCGTGATTCAAAAAAGTTTGGGAACCACTGGGTTATATAATAAAACACATAATAAATAAATCTATAATAAACTATGAAAGACTTCATTAACTGCAACACGTCTTCGGTCATATACGTGATAGAGTGTGGATGCCATCTTAAGTATGTGGGAAAGACCAAAAGACTTCTCAAACTTCGCATTCAAGAACATGTACGGAACATTAAAAACAAAATAGAAAGCCACCCGCTTTCCAGACATTTCACTGAAACTCACAACTCCAGCTTGGAAACATTTACCTTCAGAGCCATTGAACACGTCAAACTAGGGCCTAGAGGGGGGGATCTACTGAAAAAATTATCACAGAGGGAGATGTACTGGATTTTTACTCTAAACACTCTCCAACCATATGGCCATAATGAAGGCTAAGAGATTGCCCCCTTCCTATGAGGTACATTGTAGCTCCTTTCTAGCCTGTGCCACAGGCTCCCTGAGAAATAGTTCTTCCGCTCTTTTCATAATGTAACCCGTACTGTAGGACCCAATGCATTACTTAGGATGAGTACTAATTTTTAATCTTCCCTTGGATTATGTAATTATTTAATTATTTAATTGTTCAATTATTTAATTATTTATTGATTTATCGGTGCATAACATGTCTGGCTCAGCTATTATATGGGCATAAATTTGGATTTTATGATAAGAGGATGTGTGCGTTCCTCAACTTATGACGCACAAACAGGAAAGAGCACGGAACATACCCCACCAAAAAACATATATTTGGGATGATGGATTACCTCTGCACTAATGTGGAACTTTTATATTAATTTTTCACATATATATATATTTTTTATACATATTTTTTTGTATTTTTTATTTTTTATGTATATATATTTATCTGTTACTTTTATCTATACCCTTTTGTCTCTAAATTATTCATGTATCTTAATCCATTGAACATATGTATACTGTGTGAATTTATATTATTTATTCATTTGAATTGCTGCTGAGTATCCGTGACGATCCCGGTTTCCCTATTACTCCAAAACACACTCATGACATTACTTATGGTATTTCCGCCATCCAGCTTGCCAACCAATAACAGGATGTGCTCAGCAAAACTGCTGGAACGCACGCTGGTTCTGTAATTTGACCGGAAGTGACGCGGCAGCGGCCGGGACGAGCCGCGTCATTTCCGGTTTCACGGAGCACACGGACTGTATGTCCGATCTGCTTAGTTTAAATAAACTGCTCTCATAATTCTATAAACACTGCGCCACCAATACAATTTACTGTTAAATGTTCAGCCATCCATGTATATTTGTGATGAAAGTCGGACCGAGCACTTCCGGTTCCGGAAATGACGCGAACCGGAAGTAGCTGCTAAATGAAACTGAAAGTAACTATAAATATGTGTACTTTTTGATATCATGTATTCTCCTGAGGAAGCCCTGGAGGCGAAACGCGTTGAGACTGACCTGCCTACTGCCTATACCAATCAGCTAAGATTCTTGATTTGATTTATTTTTATTTTTATTTTGAATTTGTATATGGTTTATGTTGATTAAAAATTTGATATTGCTATATAAGGCAGTAGCAGGCGATTGATTTAGCCAAAAAACATCATACTGGACCGACTTGATCTATCTGGATATAAGTATATCCATATGCTATATTGAATTTTTCTTTTGGTACGCATGAAATATAGGGGAGGGTTCCCTAAGATATATCCGAGGTTACTACACTATATGGCGATGATCTTTGTCTCCTAACATATAGGTGGGGAACAGCCACCAAGAATAGAGTGAGACAGACAGGCCTGATCTCAAGAATCCACCCGGTACTTACATTATATATACGTATCTACCACTCCTATTTATTTAAAATACTACACCATATGGCGCTTGTTCTTCTCCCCTGCCTCCACAGAATTGCATGACTGAATGTACCCAAGTCATATTTTGAAGAACTGAGCAGCCACCAAAGAAGCTTGGGAGGTGTTCACTGACGGAGCATTCACGATCGACTAAGTCCAAACAGCAGGACTTTTTGACGACCCCTTCCTTCAAAGGAACATTTGGACGTTAGACTAAGCGCACTGACCTATAAAAAACTCTCTCTATAATAAACTAAACTAAAAGTGCATACCAAAAAGGGGGAAGTAGTTTCAGTACGGGACATATAGATGTTAGGGATCCCGTAAGAGTCCTAGTAGAAAGCCTCCTTCCTCCCCAACAGGTATCAACTCCAGGATACTGCTAGTAGTTTCAGCCCTCCAGTAGGTCTTTTTCGCCTTCAAAATCTGAAACTACTTTTCTCTTACTTTCCTGACCTGCAGGACAAAGCTGTCCCCACCAAAAATGCAGATCTATCAGGACTGCTTTTTCAAAATCAGGACTTTTGGGTGTATTATGCAAGGCCACCATCAAGGGAGTGTTGGGGGTTTAATTGTCCCAGGCCCGACCACTCTGACAAAGAGGGGAGGGCACAGGCTGTTCATACCGCCCACCGATATAGCCGCTGCTGTGCAATGGGCCCCCATTCGTCCCCCGCCTGCTGCTCATAATGCCCGCTGCCTGCCGCGTCAGTACAGCAGACACTCAGTATTCTGTATGAAATACTATTGAACATGCCTCCCCCCAAAAAAAATGTCCACCGCCCTGCTAGAGGTGGTGGTGGCCATTTTAGGAGTTACATTTTCAATAGTTTTCCATACGAAATACTGAGTGTCTGCTGCATGTGGCGGACGACGGGCATCGAGAGCTGCGGGAGTGAGAGGGGAGTGAATGGGGCCCATAGATAGCAATCAATACTTTGCTCTTGAAGAGGGGGCAGCCGCGAACAGTGGCCACGGCGTCCAGGTAGGGGAATCCTGGACCTGACAACGAGCAGAACCCCTGACAGGTACAGGGGCATAATATGTTTTCATGGCTATGTGTACAGGAATTTACATTTATTCTCTATTTGATTTTTATTTTTATTTTTTTTGGTGGGCGTCTGCCTATTATATCAGTCCCGGGCCCCACAAATTCCGATGGCATCCCTGGTGGTATGTATTGCAGGTGCAATAATATGCAAATCTTCGTATCAGCCTACTCCTGTACTAGCCAGCGTCTGAATGTGTTAGCACTGAGGCACCACTTTCTACTTCTCTGAAAGCTGCAATAAGCTGCCAGTGAGTCTTTTAGATGCTACCATCCCTCGCACATCGACACTCACACCTGGCCTTTGACAGATGCAGTTTAACCATCTGACCCTGACCACTTATGGTTGCAGCTGTGCGTCTGAGAATGCAGTTGCTTTTACTGACAAGCAACACCCCATAAGACACCCATGGAACTGACTTTTATTTGCATTCACTACTAGCCACCTTCCAGTCACCGGCAAGGAACACCCGTTACTTTTCCGCCCCATTTCTGATACTGTTTATACTGTCTATGTGCATACTCTGTTTCACGTGTATGCCGTAGGGGTTTTTCTGTAGAACCGTCCGCACGAGCATAGTTGGTAAAGATTTCTACCCTATGTGGACATCGGCATTGCACATGAATTACATGTGGCTCTAGGTCTAGGACCTACAAAGAACACTTGCCTGGCTAACTGTAAGGATGCAAATAGAAATAGATATTTTCTGGTTTTATGCAGTAAACTACACAATTTGTATGTGACATGTCACTGTTCTTACATGTTATTTATGGGGATGAAAAGTCCACTTTAAGAACAAACATTTGTGAACACACTCGCACAAAGTATCTAGAAATACAGTATAAAGAAAGTGTTACATCATTTCAGTAAATGTTAAAATGTATTTTTACAGTGCCTGTGTAATTAACATAGTAATGCCTTATTTCTGCTCTTATTCTGACATTTGGGTAATTAAGTTTTCACTTTAATTCTTCCAATAGTTTTTTTTTTTTTTTAAATGTAACTTACCAATAATAGTAAGTAAGGCTTTCTGCGTATCAGGATAGATCCAACAAGGATCAGAAATAGCGCAGTGCGCCAAAGAATATCCACGTAGGTCTCTGATATATGTAGTGGCAGGACTAGGGTCTCTAGGCTGCTCCCCCCTCCCCCACTAACAGTACTATTATTGTTAGAACTTATTTAGTAGAAATTCGTGTACTAAAAGTTACCACATAATCAACTCAATTATTTTAATTTTCCAAATTACTGTTAACGTAAATGAATTGATTTAGTACAGTTTTGTCCGTGCTTTATATTATGATGGCAGCCAAATTTCCATTAGTTCATTTTTCATTCATGGATTTAGCAAGCCAAGCAGAAGCAGTAATAACATACTATATTAAAAATCAAAGCTAACTAGATTTAGGTGTATGCATTTACTCTGCTTGGTACAGACTGCTAAATAAGCATGTTTAACAACCGCAGAGATGTTGATATTCAGCTGTCCTGGCAACCTACTATTGATGGAAAAGAGAATTGTCTTCTACCACGTCTAGTGGTATAATCAGATTTCATCTACTTCACGGTTCATAAGCTACTTATATTATGAATTGGTTCTGCAATCACACTGAATTCATCCTTGAACAGGTGTCCTTCATTGAAGTAGTGTAAAGAAGACAATGGCAATCTCTTTTCCTGTGTCGCAGGAAGCATCCCAAAGAAGGTCACCTTTTAGACATTGCGCCTGCATACACAGTCTCTGATGTGGCTGGCCATAGATATTGTACACTTTGCACGTTCAGTAAGTAAATAGCACCCCACAGTTTTGTTTAAAACATCTAGAAACATCATCTGTGGCATCTTCAAACACCGGCAGACTTCCGTGCAACAATTGTCCAAAGTGAAGTTCTCCTGGATCTCACCTGACATTGCCACGTGTGCTCCTTGGCCAGTACTAGCATCCATCACACACTGTCCACTATGCTTCTTCATTTTTTGGGGGTCAATATTAAGATGGGTGTCTACAGAAAACTAAACAGTCTGTAGTACAGATCTAAACAGCTCTTCAGTGACACACAAAATCTGGCAACCTGTATACCATATCTAGAAGCCGCCAGCATACACCAATATGATAACATTACACAACACAATTTTACTTTCTTGCAACCGTAGCAGAAGTACTAACATTATCTGTTTTTCTCACTGTTTATGCCAGCTTTTACAGTGGGGTTACATTCTAAATGTAGACTTGTTACATATGTCAACATGTATCTTTGTTGACAATACGACCATATCAACATTCTCATGTTGTCATTATGAAGCCAACACAGTAAGTGTCATCATAATATATCGAACTTCCCGTTGCTGCTGTAATTTTATATTTTCGAACATAGAACGATGAAAAATTACCGATAGATCTAGAAGTGAAGTAATATCTCAGCAACTTGGCTAGCTACAGACGCATTGCAAATTACACCTGTAATTAAAATGAGAGTTTTAGCACATGTACATAAATGTCTGGAAGCCTCTTAAATGTGTGCAGTTTATTTATGTTGAACTTTTAAGTTATTGCTGCTGCGTTGGCAGAGGTTTGTAAATCACTAGCTGTAGCTTTTGGGTTCTTTGTGGTTTTTTGGATTATGCTGCTGTTTGGCTGACTCTGCTGGAATAGCCACTCCTGGGAAGATTTGCAGCTGTCTTCAATATTCTCCATTTCTCAATAATTTTTCTCACTGTAGAATGATGGTTCTTCAATTGCCTGGAAATGTCCTTCTAACTCATTCCAGACTAATGAGCATCGGCAAATGAGTCTCTGAGATAATTGTAGATGGCTGTTCTGTGGTAGCTTTTCCCTATGGTCAAATAATGAAGTGCACTTGATTAGCAGCATCTTGCCCAATTTGTTTTCTTAATCACCTGGATCAGTACATTTAGGGATCTGCTGGTTCTGAAATGTGGGAGATGCCTCATAAAAGTGTTTTGGTACTGGAGGAGAACAGGGAAGAACATTACTTAAATGGTTACACAGGCAGTTTCGGACTGGGTCATGAAGGGCCCACCAGGGAAATGCAGTGACCATGCAGGAGCCCATACTTGTGAGAGTGGCCAACCTCCAGAGAGGCTTGGGCAACCATTCGAGAATGTATTGTCTTGCACATATAATTAAGTAAAGATAGATAATGAATACTGCTAGTACATTATAATAGTAAGTACAGTGCACTGAACAAAAATACTTCATAGTTCTGTGCAGTATGTATAGTGTATAATTAAAGTGCACAGTCTGGAACCTGATCCCTACAGGAGGGTGGGGCCCACCAAGCGTTGATCCTCTGTGGGCCATTCCGACCCTGGACACATGGTGCTGGGGGCGAGGAGTAGTGCAACAGTGTCAGCCTATGGACACTGGTGAGTATGGTGGTAGGGTTATGCCACCTGAGATCTATTGCCACTGGGGCACGGGAGTTAACTTTACAATGGGAACATATGGGGAGAGGGAGGTGTTGCAAGACTCCACCTAGGTGTGTGTGTATGTGTGTATATATATATATATATATATATATATACACTGTATATTCCCCAAAGAATACCTATCAGTGGTATTGTCAGAACGTAACACAATTTTTTATTTTAAAGTGGGAGACTTAGCGAAGACGGGCATTGATGTGAATACTCAGCTAAACCTCATGGATACCTGCATTATTTTTAATATTTTCTCATACGTCCTAGAGGATGCTGGGGTCACATCAAGAACCATGGGGTATAGACGGGATCCGCAGGAGACATGGGCACTTTAAGACTTTCAAAGGGTGTGAACTGGCTCCTCCCTCTATGCCCCTCCTCCAGACTCCAGTTTAGAATCTGTGCCCAGGCAGACTGGATGCACTCTGAGGAGCTCTACTGAGTTTCTCTGAAAAAGACTTTGTTAGGTTTTTTATTTTCAGGGAGTACTGCTAGCAACAGTCTCCCTGCTTCGTGGGACTTAGGGGAGAGAAGTCAGACCTACTTCTGTGAGTTTCATGGCTCTGCTTCTTTGGCTACAGGACACCATTAGCTCCTGAGGGTTTTTTCACTAGGTACGCCTAGGGGCTCATTCCCAGAGCCGGCCGTCACCCCCCTTGCAGAGCCAGAAGTCAGAAGACAGGTGAGTAGAAGAAGAAAAGAAGACTTCAGTGACGGCTTTGAGGTACCGCACAGTGATCGCGCTGCGTGCCATGCTCCCACACACAGCGGCACTACAGGGTGTGTGTGTGTGGGGGGGGGGGGGGGTCGCCCTGGCCAGCATATTTAATCTCTATAACCAACTGGCAAGAGTGGACATAGTGCTAGGGCACTGTCCGGACCCCCGCCAGTATAAAAATGTATTTAAAAAGAGCGGGCCTGAAGCGCGCCATTACGGGGGCGGAGCTCAACCCTCACAGCACACAGCCCGGCGCCATTTTCTCTACACATGGCTGCAGAGACGCTGGTCCTTCCCCACACTGCTGCATAAGTGCACAAGTATCAGGGTGAAAAACGGGGGGGGTGGGGGGCACAGTTCTTTAGGTGCATTATATGTACATTATAAAAGCGCTGCAGGCCTGGGGCATTTTCTGTGGTGTTTCAGACCGGGATTGAGCGCTGGGGTGTGAGCGGCAATAACTCCCTATGTGTCTCTCTGACAGGCTTTACTGTGGGTCTGTTCCCTATAGGCCCAGTGTGTCTGTGTGTGTTGGGTGCACGTGTGTCGGCATGTCTGAGGCGGAGTGCTCTTCCCAGGAGGAGACTGTATTAGGGACACAAACAGCTGTGGGAGTGACCCTGTCAGCACCGCCGACACCTGATTGGGTGAATGTTTTGAGTGCTTTGAATGCTAATGTGGCTCTGATAAATAAGAGATTGGATAAATCTGAGTCTCAGAACCAGGCATGGAAGAAATCCGTAGAGGATGTATTGTTTCCAGTCCAGACCCCCTCGGAGTCACAAAAGCGTTCATTTGCCCAACTGGCAGACACACATACCGACACGGACACTGACTCTAGTGTCGACTATAGTGAGACCAGATTAGATCCAAAATTGGCAAAGAGCATTCAGTACATGATTGTGGCAATAAAAGACGTATTACATATCACTGAGGAGCCTACTCTTCCTGATACTAGGGTCTGTATGTATAAAGGAAAGAAACCTGAGGTAATGTTTCCTCCCTCTCATGAACTGAACACGCTTTGTGAAAAGGTTTGGGAAAATCCTGACAAAAAGTTTCAGATTCCCAAAAGGATTCCAGTGGTGTATCCGTTTCCCTCTGGGGATAGGAAAAAATGGGAGTCACCCCCCATTGTGGATAAAGCTTTATCACGGCTGTCCAAAAAGGTGGCTCTTCCGTCCCCTGACACGGCAGCCTTAAAAGCTCCTGCGGATTGTAGGCAGGAAAATACATTGAAATCCATTTATGTCACCACGCGTACGCTTCTCAGTCCAGCCATTGCATCTGCGTGGGTGAGTAGTGCTATCGAAAAATGGGCAGATAACTTGTCATCTGAAATAGATACCCTGGATAAGGATAGCATTCTTTTGACACTGGCTAATATCAGGGACGCTGCAGTCTACCTAAAGGAAACTGCGAGGGATATTGGCCTCTTGGGATCAAGGGTCAATGCCATGGCAGTCTCAGCTAGGAGAGCATTGTGGATTCATCAATGGGATGCTGATGCTGACTCTAAGAAAGCTATGGCTTCTCTGCCGTATAAAGGTGGTGTATTGTTTGGTGACGGCCTCGCTGACTTGGTAACTACGGCTACCGCGGGTAAGTCATAATTTTTACCTTATGTGCCTGCACCACAAAAGAAAGCACTGCACTATCAGATGCTGTCCTTTCGGCCCAGTAAATACAGAAATGGCCGAGGGTTTTCCTTCCTTGCTACTAGAGGAAAGGGAAGGGGTAAACATTCTCCGGCCGTGGCCGGTTCCCAGGAGCAGAAGTCCTCCCCGGCTTCTGCCAAATCCACCGCATGACGCTGGGGCTCCTCTGCGGGAGTCCGCACTGGTGGGGGCACATCTCAGGCTCTTCAGTCAGTTCTGGGCTCGTTCGGCCCTGGACCCATGTGATAATGCTGATTTAGATTACCTTATAACTTTACAATAATGGGTAAGAGACACAGTACGCAATTGGCGTATGGGGTACCGTAAGGGTACGTATTTAGCGTAGCATACGCTAGGCCGTGATCGAGACGCACATGCGGCACGCTCGCTCACAGCTTAATGCGTGGTGTCGAGCACGCTATAGGCGAGCGACAACCGTAATGCTACGCTATCAGCGTAGCGGACGCTCGAGACCACGAGGAGATCACGAGCGGCGCGGACGCTCACAAGATGACAAATCAGTAAACCTTGAATGTAACACACAGAATGGATATTCTTATACTGTAAACCTTGTACTGAAACACTGTAGCGATACAACGCTGCTTAACCTTGTTAACACTAAAGCTGTTTGAGCGATCGAGACGCTCCTATTACTCTCTGCAATGTAATGAACACACGATACCGTGCTAAGGATCCAACACCTTTACTAACAAGCTTTTAGTTATATCGAAAAGGGGTAAAACAGTTACAAGTCATACACTACATACTAACATATAATTCTAACAGAATATCTAGACAGAAATATACAATAACGTTACAATCTTAAACTAAACAGAGAGAGAGAATGTGGCCAATACAAACAAAGAGCGAGATAATCACAGAGAATTACTTACACACACACTGGGAACGATCGCAGCGCAGCCTAGTACCAGTCCCGAGTTTGTCAATATGAAAACCGTTTGTGGAGAGAGTGGGGGAGCTGTTCAGGCTGGCTGATCTTATATACACTGGGTACAGTATACTACAAAGGGACCTACAATCTCATTGTTCATTGGACACAGGAATGTCTCCTCGCATCATATCAAAAGGTCATAGGTTAGTTTGAACAGGTGGGCTGTGACTATTTTAAACAGCTCAGGTGGGTGGGAATCTCCGGATTCCCGCCGCATGGATAATGAACTGCAAATATAGAATATGTCCAGAAACTACTAATGGCCATAACTACACGCAGGAGCGATTAATCTTTACCTAACCAACACCGGATTGTTGCTATTAAAATACTCTTCAGTTAGGTACCAGACACAGCTGTTCAACCTTAATCAGACCCTTTGTACCACGCAAAGAGGGATTCCCAAGTCCGTGAAAAATTCACATTAAACAAACTTACAGTTGTTACTAAAGGGAACATTACCTATAAAACATGCTATATGGATTTATTATCTAGCGATTGTGTCGCTCGCTAGACGCACACAAACTCTACCATAAATGCACATACCACGCGCTCGAGCGCATGGCCGAGGCGCCATCACGCGGCTGCGTGTATCCGCACGCACGGGAGAGAATGTGCACGTGCAGCAGGCACGCGCATGAGGTGAATATATGGCAACGTGTAGCGTGATATTTTTCTGACTTTGACACATGGGTTTTAGAATTAGTGTCCCAGGGGTACAGACTGGAGTTTCAAGGCGTTCCCCCTCACCAATTTTTCAAATCGGCCTTTCCAGCTTCTCTTCCGGACAGGGAGGGGGTATGCGCAGCAATACAAAAATTGTGTCACAATCAAGTCATTGTCAAGGTTCCCCCGTCACAACAGGGAGAAGGCTTTTATTCGAGCCTGTTCGTGGTCCCGAAGCCAGACGGCTCAGTCAGACCTATCCTGAACCTCAAATCCCTCAATTTCTACCTAAAAAAATTAAAATTCAAGATGGAATCTCTCCGGGCAGTGATCTCCAGTCTGGAGGAAGGGAATTTCATGGTGTCGGTCGACATAAAGGATGCCTACTTACACGTCCCCATATATCCTCCGCATCGGGCTTACCTGAGGTTTGCAGTTCAGGATTGTCATTACCAATTTCAGACGTTACCGTTTGGTCTGTCCACGGCTCCGAGGGTTTTCACCAAAGTAATGGCCGAAATGATGGTTCTCCTGCGCAAGCAAGGAGTCACAATTATCCTGTACTTGGACGATCTCCTGATAAAGGCGGGACCAATTACTGC
Organism: Pseudophryne corroboree; assembly: GCF_028390025.1. Lineage (NCBI taxonomy): Eukaryota > Metazoa > Chordata > Amphibia > Anura > Myobatrachidae > Pseudophryne > Pseudophryne corroboree. Next base: position 223,249,456 of record NC_086444.1, on the reverse strand, counting down.
AGAACATTACGCTCTCCCTGACAATGCCGCAGAAACATTGTTGGCTCCTAAACTTGCCAAAATCACAGTTGGTTCCGACGAGACGGCTGTCGTTTTTGGGAATGATTCTGGACGCAGAATTGCAGAGTTTTTCTTCCAGTGGAAAAGTCTCTGGAAATTCAGAACCTGGTCAAACAAATTCTGAAACCAGCAAGAGTATCGATCCATCAATGCACTCGGTTGCTGGGGAAGATGGTGGCGGCCTACGAGGCCATTCAGTTTGGCAGGTTCCATGCCAGAGTGTTTCAGTGGGACCTGTTGGACAAGTGGTCCGGGTCCCATCTGCACATGCACAGAAGGATAATCTTGTCTTCCAAAACCAGAATCTCACTCCTGTGGTGGCTGCACGGTTCTCACCTCCTAGAGGGACGCAGGTTCGGGATCCTGGTCTGGATCCTAATGACCACGGATGCGAGTCTCCAAGGCTGGGGAGCAGTCACGCAGGGGGAAAGCTTCCAGGGAAGATGGTCAAGCCAGGAAATTTGTCTACACATAAACGTTCTGGAGTTAAGGGCCATTTACAACAGGCCTTCTACAGGCGGAACATCTTCGCAATCGGTCCATCTTGATTCAGTCGGACAACATAACAGCAGTAGCGTACATAACCGCCAGGGCGGAACAAAGAGCAGAGCGGCAATGGCAGAGTCCACAAAGGTTCTCCGCTGGGCGGAAAGGCATACAAGCGCTCTGTCAGCGATCTTCATTCCAGGAGTGGATAACTGGGAAGCAGACTTCCTCAGCAGACACGATCTCCATCCAGGAGAGTGGGGTCTTCATCAAGAGGTCTTTGCAGAAGTGACAAGTCTTTGGGGAATCCCTAAAATAGACAAAATGGCATCTCGCTTCAACAAGAAACTTCAGAGATATTGTTCCAGGTTGAGAGACCCTCAAGCAATTGCAGTGGACGCCCTAGTGACACCATGGGTGTTTCAGTCGGTGTATGTGTTTCCTCCGCTTCCACTCGTTCCAAAAGTGTGAAAGATCATAAGAAGAACAAAGGTTCAAGCGATCCTCATTGTTCCAGACTGGCCAAGGAGCGTTTGGTATCCAGATCTTCAGGAATTAATCATAGGAGATCCCTGGCATCTTCCTCTGAGGGAGGATCTGTTACAGCAGGGGCCGTGCATGTTCCAAGACTTACCGCGACTTCGTTTGATGGCTTGGCGGTTGAACACCGGATCTTAGCCCGTAAGGGTATTCCCAAAGAAGTCATCCCCACTCTTCTTCAGGCCAGAAAAGGAGTAACGTCTAAACATTACCACTGTATTTGGAGAAAATACGTGTCTTGGTGTGAATCCAAGAATGCTCCTACGGAAGAATTTCAGTTAGGACGGTTTCTCCATTTTCTACAAGCTGGTGTGGATGCGGGCCTAAAGTTGGGCTCAATTAAAGTACAAATTTCAGCCTTATCCGTTTTCTTCCAAAAACAATTGGCCTCCCTTCCAGAAGTTCAGACTTTTGTGAAAGGCGTGTTGCACATCCAACCTCCCTTTGTGCCCCCAGTGGCACCGTGGGATCTTAACGTGCTGTTGCAATTCCTTCAGTCTCATTGGTTTGAACCTTTACAGAAGGTAGAGTTGAAATTCCTCACTTGGAAAGTGGTCATGCTGTTGGCCTTGGCATCCGCAAGGCGGGTGTCCGAATTAGCGGCCTTGTCTCACAAGAGCCCTTATTTGATCTTCCATGAAGATAGAGCAGAGTTGAGGTCTTGTCAGCAATTTCTGCCTAAAGTGGTTTTGTCGTTCCACTTGAACCAACCTATTGTGGTACCAGTGGCTACTGACGCCTTGCTGGAATCGAAGTTTCTCGATGTGGTCAGAGCTTTGAAAATTTAGGTCGCCAGAACGGCTCAGTTTAGGAAAACGGAGGCTCTGTTTGTCATGTAAGCTCACAACAAGATTGGGGCTCCTGCTTCCAAGCAGACTATTGCACTCTGGATCTGTCATACGATTCAGCAGGCTCATTCTACGGCTGGATTGCAGTTACCGAAATCGGTGAAGGCCCATTCTACCAGAAAGGTGGGCTCGTCCTGGGCGGCTGCCTGGGGGGTCTCGGCTCAAACACCTTTGCGAAGTTCTACAAGTTTGATACCCTGGCTGATGAGGACCTCATGTTTGGTCAATCGGTGCTGCAGAGTCATCCTCACTCTCCCGCCCGTTCTAGAGCTTTGGTATAACCCCATGGTTCTTGATGTGACCCCAGCATCCTCTAGGACGTATGAGAAAATAGGATTTTAATACCTACCGGTAAATCCTTTTCTCTTAGTCCGTAGAGGATGCTTGGCGCCCGTCCCAGTGCGTACTGTTTCTGCAGTTTTTTGTTACGTTTCAACACATGTTGTGTTAAGTTTTTAGTCCGCCTGTTGCTGACGTTATTCATGCCGTTGACTTGCATTATGTTGAATGCCATGTTGTACGGCGTGCTTGAGGTGTGAGCTGGTATGTATCTCACCTTAGTCTAACAATAAATCTTTTTCCTCTAAATATCCGTCTCCCTGGGCACAGTTCCTATAACTGGAGTCTGGAGGAGGGGCATAGAGGGAGGAGCCAGTTCACACCCTTTGAAAGTCTTAAAGTGCCCATGTCTCCTGCGTATCCCATCTATACCCCAAGGTTCTTGATGTGACCCCAGCATCCTCTACGGCCTAAGAGAAAAGGATTTACCGGTAGGTATTAAAATCCTATTATTTAATAATTTAGTTAATAAAACCCATTTTCTTGAAAGTTAAATTGTCCTTTAAGAAATATTTTGTAGCGTGTTATCTCAAAATCGTCTAAATACTATTAATGTTTAGAGCTCAAAACAGGTTTAAAAAGTTATAGAGAATAAGTGTATAGAATAAAATGTGTTGAGGCTTATAGAATAATACGCAAAATGTTTGTTTTGCATTTTAAGTCAAATATTGACGTTTTCTCTGTGTTTTTGTACATGGAGCAATATATCTGCTTAATCTATGCATACATCCCAAGCCTTGTCTGTATGAAATATACATGGAACTAGGCATCAATACTTACAGGTAATTTGCATCTGCAGCAAGCTGTCAAATTTGTGCTAAAAGGCATGATTTTGATTTCAGCAATTTTAATATGAAAAGCAGACGTTAACAAGAGAGATTGAAATGAATAAATAAAGTAGGACTAAAAGGAATATAAAACATTTATTTATTTATTACAATGTAGACTGATATAAACTAAGTAGAGAAGTAACTTGTTTATATGAAATGATCCATCTTAAAATTGTTCTTATTTTAACCATGTACCATTGTTCTTATTTTAAAACCATGATGAAATTGTTTGCTTGTGATTTTTCTGCTTAGACTGTGTTAAATTGCAGGATAACACGTCTTAAGACAGGGGTGAGCAATTATTTCAGCTGAGGGGCCACTTGACATTTCCTGTCAGTATCCGAGGGCCACATACAAAATAGCAGCTCGCCCCACTTGCCAAAAATATAGGGACGTGGCTTCATGTGGAAGGGGTGTGGGCAAAAAATAATACAGATTCATATTAGGCTGCACAATAGTCTCCATTATTCAAATTGCGCCACACAGTAGCACCACTTACGCACATTACACCAGGTAGAGCCCCTTTTACACACATTACGGCAGGTAGAGAGCCTTTTTACACATTAACATTTTATTTAGGATAATTATTGTGCAGCAAGCAAATTATCCAGTGTCTTATGGCCCCTGGGAGAAAGGGGTGGTATTCATGTGACCGCCGGTCAGCTGACCGACAGTCACATGACCTCCTCCACGAGCCCGACGGCTCACCTTCCCGATGGTCGGCATGCCGACCAACAGGGACTATTTCCACTCGTGGGTGTCCACGACACCCATAGAGTGGAAATAGAACCCGTGGCGACCGCAGGTCGCCACCGAGCCCGCAGCGTGGCGAGCGCAGCGAGCCCGCAAGGGGCTTGCTGCACTCGCCCCTCCCCGCCGGGATCCCGGCGTCAGTATGCTGCCGGGATCCCGGCGTCGGTAAGCTGACCGGCGGTCAGGAGACCGCAGGTCAGCCATACTACACCCGGGAGAAAGGTGTGACACAGTGACAGAACACGGTGGGGGTGTCACAGTGACAGAACACGGTGGGGGTGACACAGTGACAGAACACGGTGGGGGTGACACAGTGACAGAACACGGTGGGGGTGACACAGTGACAGAACACGGGGGGTGTGACACAGTGACAGAACACGGGGGGTGTGACACAGTGACAGAACACGGGGGGGGGGTGACACAGTGACAGAACACGGGGGGGGGTGACATGGTGACAGAACACGGGGGGTGTGACATAGTGACAGAACACGGGGGGGGGGGTGACAGTGACAGAACACGGGGGGTGACAGTGACAGAACACGGGGGGGGTGACATAGTGACAGAACATGGGGGTGACATGGTGACAGAACACGGGAGGGGTTGGTACAGCGAGAGCTAAAGATCTCTCACCTAAAAACATTCTGACGCCACTGCCCACACACACAAATATACGCACACTATCACACACACACACTTTCTTTCACTTTTCCCATTAACTTACTGATCTGGCTGGCAGTGGCAGGAAGGATGGATCTGTAGCAGTCTGGCTCTTGTCCCATGTAGCTCCGCCCCCTGAGGTCCCGTGTAGCCCCGCTCCCTCATTGGCACGTAGCCCCGCCCCTTTTCGGCTTAACACAGCCGTTGTCACTGGGGACTCTGGAGGAGGCTGCTACAACGCAGCAGCAGGAGCAGCAGAAGAGAGAGGCGCTGCTGGCAGCTTGGAGGTACTGCAGTGCAGAGCAATGACAAGCAGCTCAGCCGGTCGGGCCGCTTGTCATTGCTCGCTGGTGGGAGGCAGTGGGCCGGGCAGGATCGGTTTGCGGGCCGCATCCGGCCCGCGGGCCATATTTTGCCCACCCCTATCTTAAGAGGACAATAAAATAGGAGGATTCTAAAATGTGAGTCATCACCATTTCAAATCACCCAGAAAAATTTTATTATGACACCCACCGACTCAGATTTTCATGAATCTTTATACACTTGATACTACTACATAGTTACAAACCCTTGACATTTTTTTTTTTGTCTCTAGGTCTTATAGTTTTTTAGATATAGGGAGTTTAAAGTTTCAAAAACTTACTCGGAGATGCTACTCCTGATGCTCCATTACCATCAATCGAGAAGCTACCACCTGAGATGCTTCCCTATGGCAATACTGTGATTGCATGTTCATGAAATAGGACATTTATATTTGCCTAAATAAAATCAAAGTGTACAGGAATACTGGTAATAATATTCCTAAAGTACAAGTTTCAATTTATTTCCTATTTTATTGTCCGTTAAGAATAATTTTAGTAATGCGTAACAGTACATGTCATCACTAATTTCTTTTGTTTCTTGTTATCTTTTAAACAAAATTATTTATCCAAGAATACATTTATAAAAATTCTATTATTTTTTGGCTTATGCATTAATGAAATGTAATTCTTAAAAGTCCTTAATTTAGTATGAATTATCCAATATTAAATTAGCTGTGAAAATTGTTGTCAAAACTGCTTTTTTGCACCTATTCAATTTCAAAATCGCAAAAACAGGATTTGCACGAAAATTCTTGCTGTGAAAAGTGTACGTGAAAATAGAGAAATCATCCTGTACTCTGAAAAATGACAAACTAACATAAAATTAAATATAGAAGAGTTTTGTATGTCATATTAAATAGATTTGGGGTACTTACATTTATATGCATTTTTTTAATGGAAATTCTAAAAGCATTTTTTCCCCCCCGCAAAATTAGTACTCTCATTAAATTTGGGGTAAATTAAATGGGTATAAAATATATATTTTAGTCATTTTATAGGACTTACACCAGCAAACCTAAAAACACTTGTCCCACTCATAAAGTACCCCAATATACCTGTCCCATACTTTGAACCCAAAATTCCATCACTTTGCACTTTTTCACACCAAAAAATTTAATTATTGGCCAATTAAAAAAATAATAATAAACTTTAAAGTGCGTAATTAGTCATTGGGGGTGGGGGTGTCTATGTCCAAGGGGTTCTGAACCAAATCTCATCATTTTTACCTTAAAATAGGGATTTTCCTCAACATTGCAACTGCTCAGAGTAAAAGTGAAAATTGCGATAAAATTGTCGCTGATAAATTATTGCAGCTAATTGTATAGGTGTGTTTTGTGGTTTGCAGTAAAAACTCGTTATCGCAACTAATTGAATACCCCACAATGTGTAATAAGAAATTTGCACAAATATACTGTATATAGAAATTTACAAATTAAAATGCTCCCCTGGTAGGCAAAATTATACCTAATGGTAACTTTCGTTTATAAATAGAGAAATTTAATTACACATTAAAATACTCATACAGGCAATGAAATCCCATTATTTCTCTTACGTCCTAGAGGATGTTGGGGTCCACATTAGTACCAAGGGGTATAGACTGGTCCCTTGGGAACCATGGGCACTTTTAGAGTTTAATAGTGTGGGCTGGCTCCTCCCTCTATGCCCCTCCTACCAGACTCAGTTTAGAAAATATGCCCGGTGAAGCCGGTCACAGGTAGGGGAGCTCCTAGAGCTTTTCTAGTTTTCTTATTTTTTTAAGAGCATGTTAGGTACAGTGAGGCTGCTGGTAACAGCCTTCCTGCTTCGTGGGACTTGTGGGCCTTACACACTGGCAGATAAAACAGAACAATATGAACAAACTCGTTCATATCGTTCTGTGTGTAGGCACCAACGATTAACGATGCGCGGCCCCGCGCTCGTTAATTGTTGGTGCCCCATCGCTTATGCATGTAGGTCAATATGGACAAGATTGTCCATATTAGCGTGCAGTGCTATGGAGCCGGTTGAAGAAACTTCACTCCCCCTGTCACCCCCCCCCCCACACCGTCGGGTCGCCTGTCGGCCGTATACACCGTCGGGCAGGTCGGCGGCAGATCGGTATGTGTGTAGGGCCCATTGGGGGGGGGTAGGATCCAACCCTTGAGGTTAATGGCCCCTATCTCCGCTGACAGGACACTGAGCTCCTGAGGGTGTTGATCGCAAGCCCCCGAGGCGACCGCTCGCTCCCGCAACACTGCCGCTACCCCATAACAGAGCCAGAAGATGCGGTGGTGAGTATGACGCCGGCACCCTGGTAAGCGGGGCGCCGGCAGGAAGGGTGGGAGCGCAGCGCTTATGCTGCGCTCCGGAGGGCTCAGAGGTACTGTTGTGCGGCTCTATGAGGGGCGTCCTGGGCCAGCGCAATACCCGAACACTGGTCATCAGAGCTAACAGGGGCTAATCCCACTGTTAGCAACAAAACACCTCAGGCCAGTATAAAATAACAGGAGCGGGAAGACTCGCCATTACAGGGGGCAGGGCTTCTTCTCAGAGCGGATCCAGCACTCACCAGCGCCATTTTCTCCCTGCAGATCACACACACAGACACTGACAGGGAGCGCTGCCCTCCACGTCACTCCAGTTATCCTCTGCGGTACCAGGGTGTTATGGAAGGGGGAGGAGAGTGTTATTCACTGTTTAATCTGTTAAGGTTACTCAATCAGCGCCAGGCATTTATTTATAATAACTGCCTACTGGGGTGCTGTGTGTGCTGGCTCCTTATACTCTGTGTCTCTCTGAAGGTACCGGGGGAAACTGTGTCTGACATTTTCCTGTGTGTGTATGTTATATATATCACATTACCATGTCTAGGTATTCTGTATCTTGTGCTGCAGAGTGTGTGTCCTCTCCAGAGGAGTCTATTCCATGTACTCAGGAATGCAATGTACTGTCTCAGCCTTCTGAATTCGAACCTCATGGGTGTCTTCTCTTAAGGGAATGATATCCCAGATTTCATCTAGGATAGCTCATAACTTAGACTGAAACACAGGTTTTGAAAAGATCTGTAGAGGTTTTGTTGTATTCTGCTTCCGCTACCTCTTCCAACACCCCTGATATATATCCTAAGAAACGTGCTCTTGTCCAAATAATGCAAATCGACAGGGATACTGACTTTGATACAGGAGACGGTGAGGGGGATATCCTGGGGGGGGGGGGGGTGAGGCATCCCTTGCTAAGGGGGTGCAACTCATGATTGAAGCTATTAGGGACATTTTACACATTACTGATAAGGTACCTGAGGCTTACATTACGGACACTAAATAATCCTCCCTTACATTTCCTGCATCTAAGAAATTAAATGCATTATTTGAAAAATCCTGGGAAAACCCAGAGAAAAAATTCCAGGTACCTAAAAGGGTTCTCATTGCTTTTCCTGAGGAGGATAGGAAAAAGTGGGAAAACCCGCTGGCAGTAGACACTTTTGTTTCTAGACTGTCTAAGAAAGTAGTTTTGCCTGTTCCTGGGTCCACCGCTTTGAAAAAAAACTGGGTGACTGCAAGATTGAGACTACTCTCAAATCTTTATACACAGCAAATTGCGTAGCTTTGAGACCCACTATTACTTGTGCATGGATTTCTAAGGCCATAGTAAAGTGGTCAGGCACTTTTCTAGAGGAGTTAGATTCTATGTATAGAAGTGACATTGAATTGTTTTTACGTCACATACAGGATTTTGCAGGTTTCATGGTGGAAGCCATGAAAGACCTGGGATTTCTGAATGTGAGAGCTACTTCCATGGCTGTCTCAGCACGCAGAGGACTCTGGCAGCGCCAATGGTCTGCGGATGCAGAATCCAAGAAGGTGTGGAGAACCTACCCTTCACAGGTCAGGCTCTGTTTGGGGAATTGTTAGATGCATGGATCTCCACGGCAACTGTGGGTAAGTCAGCTTTACTTCCCTCTGCTACACCACCAACTAGGAAATCATATCCTACGTCTGCAATGCAGTCCTTTCGGACCGCTAAAGTTAAAAAGTCCTAATCCCCCTCGACTTTCTGGAGGTGGTCGGGGGAATTACAGAAAACCTACACCCACAAGTTCCCAGGAACAGAAACCTGGTTCTGCTTCCTCAAAATCCTCGGCATGACAGTGGACCTCCCAGCCTGGAAATCGGAGAGGTGGGAGCAAGACTCAGAAATTTCAGTCATGTCTGGGCGTCCTCATGCCTGGATCCCTGGGTACAGGATATTGTTACCCAGGAGTACAGACTGTAGTTTCAAGAACTCCCACCTCACAGATTCTTCATATCAGGCTTGCCAGCTTCGCTGACAGAAAGTGCTATCCTACAGGAAGCCATTCAAAAATTACTAAGTTCAAATGTAATTGTTCCAGTTCCACCTCACCTACTACACAAAGGTTATTATTCAAACCTCCAAATACAAGATGGAGTCTCTGAGAGTGAAGATCTCAGGTCTGGAGGAGGGGGAATTCTTGGTATCCCTGAATATCAAGGATGCGTACCTTCATATTCCGATCTGGCAGCCTCACCAGGCTTATCTCAGATTTGCGCTGCTGGACTGTCACTATCCGTTCCAGGCGCTGCCGTTTAGCCTCTCCACAGCACCAAGAGTGTTCACCAAGGCAATGTCGGAGATAATGCTACTCCTTCGCAAGAAGGGTGTGAACATAATTCCTTACCTGTACGATCTGCTGATAAAAGCGTCTTTCAGGGAGAAGCTGTTGCAGAGCATTGCTCTCTCAACTCAACTACTCAAGGATCATGGTAGGACCCTGAAACTTCCAATGTTGCATCTGGAGCCGACAAGGAGACTGTCCTTCCTGGTATAATCCTCGACACGGAAGTACAGAGGGTGTTTCTGCTGGGGGAGAAAGCGTTTGTGATACAGACAAAGGTCTGGGATATCCTGAAGCCAGCCCGGGTATCGGTTCATCAGTGCATTCGCCTTCTGGGAAGATGGTTGCCTCCTACGAGGCTCTATAGTACGGAAGATTTCATGCACGGTCTTTCCAGCTGGATCTCCTGAACAAATGGTCGGGATCTCATCTTCACATGCACCAGAGGATAAGTCTGTCACCGAAAGCCAGAATATTGCTCCTCTTGTGGCTGCAAACTTCTCACCTACAGATGGGTCCATGTTTATCTTGACCTTTAATAGGATTAACTGAGACTGGGTAGTCAGACTTAATCCCCTGCTGTATTGACTTAATCCCCTGCTGTATTGTTCTCTGTATTGTATTGCAGCTGAGAACAATAGATGAAGGGTTTGTTAATAAACCATGTTGTGCCTAGGCTCAGCAAACTAGCCAAGATAACCGTGGACCCATCTGTACTAGAGTGCCGCAGGTTTGGGATTCAGAATTGGATCCTCCTAAACATGGATGCAAGTCTCAAAGGTTGGGGAGCAGTCACCCAGGGGGAAAACTACCAAGGAAGGTGGTCAAGTCTGGAATCCATCCTTCCGGTAACCATTCTGGAACTAAGGGCCGTGTACAATGGTCTTCTACAAGCGGCACATCTTCTAAAAGTTCAGGCCATTCAGGTTCAGTCGGACAATGTAATGGCAGTGGCCTACATAAACCGACAAGGCGGAACGCAGATCTGCAATGTCAGAAGTAACAAGAATCATCCTCTGGGCGGAAAAGCACGCGGTGGCGCTGTCAGGAATCTTCATCCCAGAAGTGGACAACTGGGAAGCGGACTTTCCCAGCAGACACGATCTCCATCCGGGACAATGGGGCCTCCACTCAGAGGTGTTTGCAGAGGTGACAAGTATTTGGGGCATACCTCAAATAGACACAGCCTCACGCCTCAACAAGAAGCTTTGGAGGTATTGTTGCAGGTCGAGGGATGCACAGGCAGTGGCGGTGGACACCCTGGTAACTCCGTGGGGGTTCAAGTCAGTGTATGTGTTCTTTCCACTTCCACTCATCCCAAGGATTCTCAAAAGAACAAGAGTTCAGGCGGTCCTCATTGCTCCGGACTGGTCAAGAAGGGCTTGGTACGTGGATCTTCTGGAGTTACTGCTGGAAGATCCGAGGCCTCTTCCTCTACGAGAGAACCTTCTGCAACAGGGGCCGTTTGCTTATCGAGACTTAACACGGCTACGTTTGACGGCATGGAGGTTGAACGCCATATCTTAGCTCGGAAGGGCATTCTGAACAAAGTTATTCCTACCCTGATACAGGCTAGGAAAGGAGTAACGTCAAAACATTACCATCGGATTTGGAAAAAGTACGTGTTTTGGTGCGAATCCAAGAGGTTTCCTAAGGTGGAGTTTTAACTTGGACGGTTTCTCCTCTTCCTGCAAGCAGGGGTGGATGTGGGCCTGCGCCTGGTCTCCATAAAAGTTCAGATTTCGGCCTTGTCCATTTTCTTCCAGAAACAATTAGCTGCCCTCCCTGAGGTTCAGACTTTCTTGAAAGGGTTTCTGCACACCCATCCCCCTTGGGACCTTAACGGATTGGTTCGAGCGTTTGCAGGAGTTTGAAGTCAAGTTTCTTACTTGGAATACTGTCACACTGTTGGCATTGGCGTCTGCTAGACGTATGTTGGAATTGGGGCCATTGTCCTACAAGAGCCCCTACTTGATTTTTCATGAAGATAAAGCTGAGCTCAGGACGCGTCAGCAATTTCTTCCGAAGGTTGTGTCGGCTTTTCATATCAACCAACCTATTGTGGTGCCAGTGGCTACTGACTCCTCAATTATGTCAAAATCCTTGGATGTTGTGAGGGCTTTGAAGATTTATGTGAAGAGAACTTCTCTTCACCAAAAGTCGGACACTCTTGGTTCTTTATGATCCCAACAAGGTTGGGTGGCCTGCTTGTACGCAGGCGATTTCTCGCTGGATCAGGTTTACTATCCAACATGCTTATTCTATGGCAGGATTGCCTTGTCCGGAATCCGTTAGGGCCCACTCTACTCGTAAAGTGGGTTCTTCCTGGGCAGCTGCCCGGTGTGTCTTGGCTTTACAACTTTGCCGAGCAGCAACTTTGTCAGGTTTGGACACTTTTGCTAAGTTCTACAAGTTCGATACTTTGGCTTCTGAGGACCTAAAGTTTGGTCAATCGGTTCTGCAGGAGCCTCCACGCTCTCCCTCCTATACTGGGAGATTTGGTACATCCCCATTTTTACTAATGTGGACCCCAGCATCCTCTAGGACGTAGGGAAAATAGGATTTTAATTACCTACCGGTAAATCCTTTTCTCGTAGTCCATAGAGGATGCTGGGCCCAGTGCTTCGTTTTCCTGAAGTTGTTACTTGGTTCAGTAATGCCTTGTTCCTTGGTTAAGTACTGCACTGTTACTTGGTTAAGTAATGTTGTTCAGCCATTGCTAACTTGATTAAAGCTGGTTAGCTTGGTTTTCTGTTGTAATGTGTGAGCTGGTGTGAATCTCACCACTATCTGTGTATTTCCTTTTCCCAAAGTATGTCCATCTCCTCGGGCACAGTTTCTAGACTGAGTCTAGTAGGAGGAGCATAGAGGGAGGAGCTATCCCACACTATTAAACTCTTAAGTGCCCATGGCTCCCAAGGGACCCGTCTATACCCCATGGTGGACCCCAGCATCCTCTATGGACTACGAGAAAAGGATTTACCAGTAGGTAATTAAAATCCTATTTTTTCTTTCATAGCCTTTTAAAGTACACTTTAAGGTTCAATTAAAACAAAAAAGGAACATAACTCCTCTGCCTTAGGTTGATAATGCTTATTGAACCCACTTTTTTTTTGTACTAAATAAAGTATGAAGTAAAGAAATGTATAATGGCTCTGAGTCAGGCAATTTGATAAAACATATATTTTCTGGATCTCCATATTTTTATTGACAAAAGTTTGAAATTTTAAAGTGATATGTGGATTAGGGACTGAGATAAGAATTTTTTTTTCCACATACACCTCACATAGAAATGGAGCATCAGGAGTAGCATTTCCGAGCTATTTTTCAAAACTTTCCATCCCTATATCCCAAAAACTATAAGGCCTAGAATAGGATTTGTAGCTATGTGGTAGTATCAAGTGTACAAACTATCATGAAAATCTGAGTCTGTGGATGTCATGGCCTGGTTGAACTGACATGGAATGACTAATTTGCTATCTGTTCCACTAGTGTCTGACTCCAGATACAGATGTGTCCTCACACATCTTTGCTGCGGGAGGCTGCTTACTGCATATGCATTGTGGCATAGCACAGCCTCCCGCAGCCAGAATGTTTCTATTGTGTGCTGATATCAGTAGGAGCTCCCCGCTACTGCTGCCACTCCTGTAGGTATCAGGAGCACAAACTCAATTCATGATGTGCTGGCTCCTTGTGTTAGCGGGAAGCGGTAGCACTGCTGATAATGGTTGGATACTGTAGTTTGGCAAGACAGTGATCCAAAACATACATCAATATCAACCATCAGGTGCTTACATATAAGAATCTCAGGGGTTTTAGAATGGCTTTCACAGTCCTCAGAATTAAATCCAAAGGGAGGTCTCTTATATGTATTGTGTGTAAGAACTGCTAAAAATGTTTTTGTTTTTTCTAATTTTCACATTCTTCGTCTTTTCAATAAATGTTAATTTATAATACTAAGCAACAGCCCTGGTCAGCTGTTTTTTTATGTTTTTTTTCAAAGGTCATCAAAACATCTTGTTCTAACGCTAGAATGTGCTGATCATACAGTTCACGTCTTCCACAGTGGCTGTTTATGCCAAGCATGAGACACTTCTTGCCAGGAGTGTAGCCAGAACTTTGTGTGCCCCATAGCAACAGTATGAAGGGGCCCCTATATGCCGCAGTTAATTAATGCCCCATAATAGTGTCCTAGTTCATTTTGTGAACCATACTAATGCCTTAGTTAACGTTATGCCCTATAGTAGTTCCCTAATTTGTTATGAACCATGGTAGTGCACTACTTCACGTTATGTTGCACTGTAAGGTTGCTAGTACACAGTGTGTAACACAGTACCACCCCCTCCCCCCCCCCCCCCCCCCCCCCAATTCATATTATGACATGGGGCAAGATGTAATCACGCCAGTGATTGCCGGCACTGCGAGATGCTGGCTGATCACGGACATTTTTTTTTTAAAAAGGGAAAATCACTTGCCAGGCAAAACCATGTCTTGTAAGTGATTACCCTTTTAAAAAAAAGTCAGAGATTGGCCAGCATCTCACAGCTCCAGTGATCTTGGGCGTCATTACATCCAGCCCATAGTGTCCCCAGTTCATTTTATGCCACATTACAGTGCCCCCAGTTCATATTATGCTACACTATAGTGCTTCCACTGTATATTATGCCACACTGTAGTGCCTCCACTGCATATTATGCCTCATTACAGTGCCATCAGTTCATATTATGCCAAAGTATAGAGCCTCCACTTCATATTGTGACACATTACAGTGCCCCCCACCAGTTCATATGTTATGCCACACTATAGTGCCTTCACTGCATATTGTGCCACATTACAGTGCTCCAGTTCATATTATGTAATATTATAATGCCCTCCAGTTCATTTTATACCACATTACAATGAGTAGGTCCAGGGGCAAACCTAGATATATTGCAGGCTCTAAGGCAAAAGTTTGTAATACCCCCTATGTAACAAACAATGGTGCAAAATGTATATAACATGTCACTGTGACATGGAAGGTGGGCCCCACTCAGCTCTGGGCCCCATAGCAGCTGCACTCCCGGCACCTATGGTAGCTACGCACTTGCTTCTTGCTGTGTGCTGCCCTGGGGCTTTGCCATTTCGTATGATGTGCTCAGTTGCCCCAGCACAGTGCAAACATTCTATTTTCAGCACGTCAGGCTGTTTCTTCAGCATGTCTTGGTTAATGCAGTAGCTTATGCTACCAGGATTAGTGAGAAACTCACAGATAACGATTATAGTGCCCTGGCACATCATGGAGAAGTAGGTATATGATTGGTAGCAGAGATGCTACTGGTGGGTATATTTGTTGTAGTAGTTCATGCTCCTTTTTTATCCTTTATTATTTCTTATTCGTTAAAACATGTACAGTATGCTATAAAGGTAACTATACATTATCCCTACAATAAGTGTTAATACCTAATAGAAATCAGCGCAGAGTTCCATAAAGGTTTTTTTTTCATCTGTCAAACCTGAGTCTCCCGGGATCTCTTGTCAAGTAAGCTGTTGTACCCCTTAGTAAATGTCATTTCTCCTAGTGTTCTAAGTGATTCCCTTGTTCCTTGTGGTCACTTAAAGTACATTTATACTGTCTGTATGTCTTGTTCTAACATTATTCCTTTCTAACAGTCTTGTATAACATTTTTTTCCATTGGTGGTTTATATATTTTACACTAAGTCCCAGGCACAATTACGAATTAAAATTATTGACAAGTTATTTTAAATTACACTTTTTAATAAATTAGGAAAGTGTATTTGGTTGTTTTCTAAATGGAAAGGTTATTGCTCTTATTATTTTAGAATTTAAATCTGCCTGTGAAGAAATGTATTAATTATTTGTGGCAGTGAACTGTTAGGTAGGATGTCTCTCTCTTCTCTTGGTACATGAGAGCTGCAAATTACTTTTCAACCCGTCACAATCATTTTGTTTAACAGTTTTCCTGAACAATGTCAATTTCCATCTTGGCTGCAGTTCTTTCGTTATGATGCATATGATTTGGAGGTGATTGTTCGGTTTGGCCTGGATTTCTCCCAGAGTTACAAATCCTTTGATTTTCTTATTTTACAGCTTGCTGTGCATTAATAATTATGATAAATAGTTGAAAGTCTACTTTATAAACATTACTTTGTCTGATGCTTGGACTGGATAGGATGGATTGTTGGGTAGAAGGGGGGGCACCTTAAACTGAGTGTAATATTATACTTTATAACTCTGTAAATAAATAATGAATACTGCTGTATAAGTGCTTCTGACTCCCAGAGCTTTTCTGTTACAAAACAAATGTATAAGGAAGATTCTGTGATGATATGTGTGTGTAAATATACCTCCCAACTGGTATGTTTTTTGGGACTGTCCCTCTGTCCCACCCGCGGGCACTAGTGTCCCGCGGTGTGTGTGTGTGTGGGGGGGTGCGGTTGGGACGCTCCTGTCACACTCTGCCCTGCTTAGCTGAGCAGCGGCCAATAGACGCTGTGCTGTCTATTCATAGGAGACTGGGGGCATGCCAGCACCTAACATAGCGCTGGTCATGCCCCCATAGTGATGGAAAATGGGGGCATGGGTCCCATCAGCTGCATTCCTGTGAAGCCACACTCCATTCCCAACAAGCCACACACCCTTTTCGAACGGGTGCGGCTGTACCGCGCGAAAGGGTGTTGCATTAGGATTACTAGAAGTTGGAAGGTATATGTGTGTGTGTGTGTTTGTGTGTGTGTATATATACTCTCTCACATCTTGACAAAGGGGTTAGACACCCCGAAATGTTGATGCCTCATGCTGTGAATTTTTAATACACATTATTCAGCCACAAGACCCTGAGTGCCGCAGTCTTTTCTTCAAGTTGTGTATATGTATATATATATATATATATATATATATATATATATATATATATAATATGTATACGTATGTGTGTGTGTATAAATATTGGGACATCGACACAATTCTCATATTTTGGGCTCTATACACCACCACAATGGATTTGAAATGAAACAAACAAGATGTGCTTTAACTGCAGACTTTTCGCTTTAATTTGAGGGTATTCACATCCAGATCAGGTGAACGATGTAGGAATTACAACTGTTTCTCTATGTGCCTCCCACTTTTTAAGGGACCAAAAGTAATGGGTCAAACTAAACAATCCTAAATCAAACTTTCACTTTTTAATACTTTGTTGCAAATCCTTTGCAGTCAATTACAGCCTGAAATCTGGACCGCATAGACATCACCAGACGCTGGGTTTCATCCCTGGTGATGCTCTGCCAGGCCTCTACTGCAAATGTCTTTAGTTCCTGCTTGTTTTTAGGGCATTTTCCCTTCAGTTTTGTCTTCATCAAGTGAAATGCATGCTCAATTGGATTCAGGTCAGGTGATTGACTTGGCCATTGCATAACATTCCACTTATTTGCCTTAAAAAACTCTTTGGCTGCTGTCATAGTATGCTTCGGGTCATTGTCCATCTGCACTGTGAAGCGCCGTCCAATGAGTTCTGAAGCATTTGACTGAATATGAGCAGATAATATTGCCCGAAACACTTCAGAACTCATCCTGCTGCTTTTGTCAGCATTCACATTATCAATACATACAAGGGAACCAGTTCCATTGGCAGCCATACATGCCCACGCCATGACACTACCACCACCATGCTTCACTGATGAGGTGGTATGTTTTGGATCATGAGCAGTTCCTTTCCTTCTCCATACTCTTCTCTTCCCATCACTCTGGTACAAGTTGATCTTTGTCTCATCTGTCCATAGGATGTTGTTCCAGAACTGTAAAGGCTTTTTTAGATGTTGTTTGGCAAACTCTAATCTGGACTTCCTGTTTTTGTGGCTCACCATGGTTTACATCTTGTGGTGAACCCTTTATATTCACTCTTGTGAAGTCTTCTCTTGATTGTTGACTTTGACACACATACACCTACCTCCTGGAGAGTGTTCTTGATCTGGGCAACTGTTTTGAAGGGGTTTTTCTTCACCAGGGAAATAATTATTCTGTCATCCACCACAGTTGTTTTCCGTGGTCTTCCGGGTCTTTTGGTGTTGTTGAGCTCTCCGGTGCGTTCTTTCTTTTTTCAGAATGTTCCAAACATTTGATTTGGCCACACCTAATGTTTTTGCTATCTCTCTGATGGGTTTGTTTTGATTTTTCAGCCTAATGATTGCTTGCTTCACTGATAGTGGCAGCTCTTTGGATCTCATATTGAGAGTCGACAGCAACAGATTCCAAATGCAAACGTCACACATGTAATCTACTCCAGACCTTTTACCTGCTTAATTGATAATGAAATAACGAAGGAATAGCCCACTCTTGTCCATGAAATTGATTTTGAGTTGATTGTCCCATCACTTTTGGTCCCTTACAAAGTGGAAGGCATAGATAGAAACCATTCCTACACCGTTCACCTAATTTGGATGTAAATACCCTCAAATTAATGCAGAAACTCTACAGTTAAAGCACATCTTGTTTGTTTAATTTCAAATCCATTGTGGTGGTGTATAGAGCCCAAAATATGAGAATTGTGTCGATGTCCCAATATTTATGGACCAGACTGTGTATGTGTGTGTATATAATATATATATATATATATATATATTATACACACACACACACACACACACACACACACACGTTCACACACACACACGTTCACACACACACACGTTCACACACACACACACGTTCACACACACACACACACACACACACACACACACGTTCACACACACACGTTCATATACACACACGTTCACACACACGTTCACACACACACACACACACACACACACACACACACACACACACACACACACATATCCTCAGGTGACTGCTGTCCCTGTCTTGTCTGTCTGCCCATTCTAAGCTGCTCTCCGCCCTCCCCTTTCTGCTCTCCACTCCTTCTTATCACATTACCAGTACTTACCCTCCTCCATTCCTGGTCCTCTTCTCTCCTCCTGGCACATGTCACACATAATGTGCACAGTAAAAGCTGTGCCATGAGCAGTGCAAGTTAGCACAGCTGCACATAGGTGGTCATTCCGAGTTGATCGCAACAGCAATTTTGTTAGCAGTTGGGCAAAACCATGTGCACTGCAGGGGGGGCAGATACAACATTTGCAGAGAGAGTTAGATTTGGGTGGGGTGTGTTCAAACTGGAATCTAGATTGCAGTGTAAGAATAAAGCAGCCAGTATTTACCCTGCGCAGAAACAAAATAACCCATCCAAATCTAACTCTCTCTGCACATGTTATATCTGCCCCCCCTGCAGTACACATGGTTTTGCCCAATTGCTAACAAACTTTCTGCTGCGATCAACTCAGAATTACCCCCATAGTTGTGATTAGGACATTGCGCAAACGTGAGTGATGACCTAAGTTAGATCCAGCTCCATATAATAATGTTCTGCTTACTGCTGTTCCAAGACGTTTTTCTTCATGCCCGCCTGCTCTTCCTTGTCCTGATGGATTTTGTGAGTGTTTTACAAATTTGTATTTGTATTATTTCACATTGAGAGTGCTTTATATGTGTATGTGCTATTTTTCAGCAGGAACTCAGATCCTGAACACCTCTCTCTCTCTCTCTCTCTCTCTCTCTCTCTCTCTCTCTCTCTCTCTCTCTCTCTCTCTATATATATATATATATATATATATATATGTGTATGTATGTATATATAGATAGATAATTCAGCACTCATCATAGCAAGCTCACTTATCCTCACAACATCAATAAATTAATGATGGGCATTTAGTTAGTGAATTGGCCAATGCACGGAAGCCTGCAAACCGATCGCCAAGGTACCCCACCTACTTGCAGGTCCTACACTATCACAGGTTGAGTGTCCCATATCCGGGACCAGGATCATTACAGATATGGGATTTTTTTCCAGATTTTGGAATACCGGTCGGTGGCGGGTTCATTGGGTTGGTCAGTGGCGTGCTGGTGGTAGGCGATGGGTCCAGGAAGGGCTAGCGGTGAGGAAATGGCTGACATGAGTGACATCATGATGTTGGGTCACTTCATCATGTCACTACAGGGCCGAAATATTCAGGTTTTCAGGTCTTCAGATATGGGAGACCCGACCTGTATAGTTTAAGGGTTGGGTGGACCTGTCTTTTTTTTTTTTATGAAATAATATACAAGACAAATATGACCAGAGATGTAAGTTTTAGCATCAATCTATTTTACATAGTTTTGTAGGTGGAGAGATGTATTGGGTGTTTATAGAGTTCTAATTTCCACTTCACGTGTAAGCAACACCTTCAAGGATGAAATGTAGCTTTAAGCATGCAAAGATGGATCCTCTCATGTGTTCAGCTTTGTGCTCCCATTCATTGTTAGTACCTGCAGTAGCTGCATGCTAAAGAGTGCCCCTGCTGTTTTCCTTTAGTGAGTGGTGAAAGATATCAACATCTCATTAAATTTTAAAAATGCCCAGAAATAAAACGATGCAACAGAACTTCACATCATTTTCAGCTCTGCTTTGTAGATTCTTATTGCATTTGAAATGTTACTAGCTGAGGTGACAGCCATCAGAATTTTTTTCTTTAGAATGCGTCTAGCCCAAGGGCAAGTTATAATAAGGTGACAAACGAAAGTGAGTATGGCGTTAACCCTTTCACTTTTCATTTATTTCGCTACTGTGCCTCTCTTGTAAAAACATTGTTTCGCTATTGAAGTACAGCCAGGTCGGTTTGACTAAGAGATCTCTAAAGACTGGATGCTCATATTCCATACTAATATGAAGATATACTCTAGGATAAATGTATCAGGGATTTAAAAAAAAAAAAAATGCTATTGGGTTGTATGACTCCCCTCCCCACCTTATGAAAATGTTTATCGCCTAGTGCCGAAGCTGAACAATGCTCAGCATGAGCAAATTTTAATTGCAGAACATAACAATTTAATTATGATATTCCGAAGACCGCGTTTCCCCAGTGGTTAATTCCAGTGTTCTTTTGGGGATGCTTTCACAATTCTTTCTGTTCTTTCTGGTTTGGCCTTGGGAAAAAAAAAAACCAGAATATATACTTTTTTCCCCCATTTTATTGTGCTAAATTAAGGTAAATTGTTTGGATTCTGTTGCTGGCCAAAAGAAAATATTTTAATGCTTTTTTGTTCACCCTGCCATGCTTAATTTTTGATTCTCAGGCTTTGAAATTCTAAGAGTCTATAAGAAATATAAATATTATTGTACTGTACATTGCTGAAGGGGACATATATTCTGTGATCTTCACAATATGTGATACAGTATGTGCCTGCTCCCGATGGGGATATTTACCAAATCATCTAAAGATAACAAGTGGCGGTGCTTCGCATAGCAATCAGTTTGATTCTCTCTATCATTTTATATAGAATTTGCTGGATAAATAAAGATAAATAACAACTAGAATCTGGTTGCCATGGACTACACCTCCAGTTTTGCTCTTCAGAAGTTTTGGTACATCTTCCCCTTGGAATGTCTGATAGACTCTCAAACTTCGTAGCGGACTCCTGGGAGAGGTGAGAACTCTCTTGGATACTGCCCACTTCACTATTATATTGTGCAGGGAGTAGGCTTAATGACGTGTATCTCATCATTGTGATGAGTCCATGATGACTCAAATCCCAAGGCTCCAAGGGATCATTTCAGTTGTGGTTCACTGTTTGTGCATGTAATGCTATATATAGTCTGTGTGAGCTGCCAGTGTACAGCATATACTGTGTTAGTCTTATCTGCTATGCTGAAAACTATTTTGAGAATAGCAGAGTTGGAAGGTACATTATTCATTTTTGAGTCTAACCCAAATTGTCTATAATTCTTCTGTTTCTTTATTGATATTCAAAATTGAACAATGCTTTTCATGATACTCAGTTGAAAAAGTACTTAAATTGAAAACCGAGATTTTTATATATATATATATATATATATATATATAGTGGCAGGGAGAGCATGATTCTAATATGGAACAGAAGGCTTTTGCAGGATTGGAGCAGCAGCAACAGGTCTGATGGAATCCAGTCTGGGTTTTGGCTGAGTCTGTTGTAAGCCACTGCTGGGCCGATTACTGCAACTTGTCTGCTACCTTTAAAAATGTGTGTGTTCAGTAGGTCAATTCTCCTGATGCCAGCAAGTGGGCAGTTGATAGGTTGGGGGTCTGGGTTACATTAGTAGCCATTTTGGAATTTATACTGTTTGTGATTAATTTATCAGAACTTGGAATTTTGTGCAGCTGTTTTAAGACTGCCTGCAAAACCTGCATGAATTTGTGTAACCTGCGTAAGGTGGAAAACAAAGTGAGTTGGACTGTACTTCGTCTGTGCGGTTCTGTCACACACACACACAAGCACATATATATACTGGCTACTGTTTGGTTATTTACTTGTGTGAAAAATTCCTTAAGAGTGCTGCCTATTTATTCGAGGGATCAGTATGTGATCCCGGCGGTCATTATACTGACGTTTGGATCCCGGTCATTAGAATGCCGGCAGGGGGGCGAGAGCAATGAAGCCCCTCTTATATTTCTAAGTAGTTAAAAGAACTAGGGGTGCCTCATAGTGCTTTCTAAGACAATTTTAAAACGCAATCATAAAAAGAGGTCAAAGGCTTGCAAACCGACAGTGGCTGTCAAAACACCATGGGTTCAATACCATAAAAATATCATACATATCATGGAAAGTGTAGTGGTCTCCTTCACATCAGACCAATAATATTCAAGTCCATACATGTTTTATCTTCCATTTAAATGCAATATCTAGGACTGGAACAAGCACATTTATTAAGGACTATTTTTAATATATAACCAAGGTACAGGAGGTCATAGCACTGTTCAAGGTTTGAATATCACATCCCTTAGATGGTCACCACCTCAAAGAGAACATTCTTGTGCTCTATCGATCATTTCAACCATAGCGCGGTGCAGCACATCAATTGGGTGAGGGCTACTGCACTTGGCCGTAATATTAATAATCATTGTCCTGGAAAGGAGAACAACATTAACTCCCAAAGTCAGACTTTTAAATAGAACATGTTTTAAAGATGGGCCATTGCCCACACTCTTGTAAATTTAAAATAAAATGTATCTTCATAAATAAATATCTTCATACAGTGATAACATTGGGTCCAAAAAGACATACAGTACTAAAGGGTTGAGGTCCTAGTTGGACCTCCTGTTGGTGTATGCCAGACAGAATTTTGTCACAGGGAGCCTGTTCTGAGTCTTCTACTGGGTGGATTTAGATGAAAACTTTGGCCCTCATTCCGAGTTGTTCGCCCGCTAGCCGCTTTTCGCAGCAATACACACGCTAAGCCGCCGCCCTCTGGGAGTGTATCTTAGCTTAGCAGAATTGCGAACGAAGTATTCGCAATATTGCGAAAAGATTTTTCTGTGCAGTTTCTGAGTAGCTCGAGACTTACTCTTCCAGTGCGATCAGTTCAGTGCTTGTCGTTCCTGGTTTGACGTCACAAACACACCCAGCGTTCGGCCAGACACTCCCCCGTTTCTTCAGCCACTCCCGCATTTTTCCCAGAAACGGCAGCGTTTTTTCACACACTCCCATAAAACGGCCAGTTTCCGCCCAGAAACACCCACTTCCTGTCAATCACACTCCGATCACCAGAACGAAGAAAAAACCTTGTAATGCCGTGAGTAAAATACCAAACTACTTAGCAAATTTACTTGGCGCAGTGCGAACATTGCGCATGCGCAATTAGCGGAAAATAGCTGTGATGCAAAGAAAATTACAGAGCGAAAAACTCGGAATGAGGGCCTTTATTGGAAAAATAGAGACAAACAGTTTAGTGCCTCCTAGTGTAGTAGATTGGTGACATTTTCTAATTGAGCAATACATAAGACTTAAGTACAAACGTACAGTGTATATTAGCAAAAAATGTTTTTTTTGCCTATATGAAACTTTATTTTAATTGTTCAGTTATATTCTTATAACATGTGAACCAAACAAATCCTAGATTCGCATGGTTTCATGGAATACGATTTGTGGAGGAAAAATAATAATGTATAGTGTAATATGTTTAAAACAAATGTATTACATAAAAATAAAGTTGGGGAGCTCATCTGGATGTCAGGAGTAATACAGCAGTAAAATTAGTACAGTCCAACAGGAGGTTAGTCTCAATGTGTTTCATCCTTACACTTTATTCAGGGAATGCAGTTAATTTGCCGGCTGTTTGGATCCCGACAGTCAGGATACCGACGCTGGAATCCCGACAGCCGATAATGCCGACAGCCAGAATCTTGGCACACAGGTTCTATTTCCCCTGTGGGTCCCCATAAAACCCATAGAGTTGGAATAGAACCTATAGTGAGCCCAGCGAGTCACCGAGCTCGCAGTGTGGCTGTCCTTGATGACATTGTCGGTATACTGACGGGACAGCATCCCGGCCGCTGGTAAATCATACTGATCCCCTATTCAGGACTGCCTTATGAATTCCATAATAGAATTTACAAATAAAATTTTCCTTCTTTTGCACAAAAAAGACCTGTTTAAGTTTTTTCCTCCTCCCTAACTTATACCCCTTTCACACCGAGCTTTAGACTTAGGATATTGCCAGGGCAATCCTGGTCCTGGCTTGGTGTCAAAGGATCCAACCTGGGTCACGCTAAAATTAACCAGAGAAGCGGATCAGTGGTGCTTGGAGGTAATGTCATCTCAAAGCGCCGGTAAAGGGCGACCTGGCAATAACCCAGGCCTGCAGTGTGAGCGCTGTTTCAAGCATCTTGGCTTGAAACTGTGTTGAATAACCTCAGTCGGACCCGAGTTTCTGGGGTGAACATGGTATTACAGGTACGTTAGTAAAGTTTTCTGGAGAGTGGTATTAAATGGTCCAAAATGTGTCTACAGACAATTGTTTTTTTAATTTTTTTTAATAGAACATTTTTATATATATATATAGTGACAAATTTTAAATAGTAGTAAAAAGCATCAATGGCATATAGCTTACACATGTAGTAGTGTCTCATTTTCTGTGAAGAATGTCTCTATCTCCCAAATGCTTGGCATTCCTGGTAGTTTGTTTGGGACTTTTGTTAATCAGTTTAACAGATGTTTTTCTTTTTTTGTGGTTTTGCTGAAAGTGTAGAGAAGTAAATGACCTAGGTAAAGTACACCCTAGAGGATCCCCATGCCTGTGGATTCATCACTCCTAATTCTCTTGTGTAGCTTGGCCCTCTGTCATGTCAGATAATTAAACTGTGGCCTGTCAGAAGGACAGGAGGTATGAGCCCTGAACTCGTATGATGTTCTTCAGATCAGCAATGTGTTTATTGATTAGATTGATTAGTAACACAGATATTACGTATTCTTTGGGTGAATCTATCATCTTCATTGTAACTGCTGAGCTACTTATGTTCCTACAGTAAGTATATTAGCAACACTATTCAAATGTCTAAACTGAAAAAAAAAAAAAAATAATACTTTACAATTATCTGTGATATTAAAGTGACATGTACAAGCTATTATAGTGATGAGCAGCCAGATAAATTGCAAGGCCTCACGTAGTGTTGCACTCTAACTTTCAGAATGCTGCACATTACCCTTAGGGGCCTGATAGAGTTTTGTGAGAATAAAACAGGCTTTATCAAAAAATTTTGTCCAATGTTTTTTTCCGGGCAATTCAATTAAAGCCCATTTTTTCTGTAACAAAAACAAATAGGATTTTGTTTTGGGACCTCACTGACTCCCGGGTGCTGCTGAACAGGCTTGTTTCTATGGGCTGCATCACCTGCAGCCCATAGAAGCCAGAAAGGGCTGACAAATTAGCAGGGGAGTAGGTTCCCATGGGAAGCGCTCTCTCTGCTATTGAAGTCTGGTCTGGCAGTCTCAGGGGGAGAAATCAGTTCCCCCTGGGACTACCTGTATGGCTGTGATTAGCATGAAGTGCTTCCTATGGGAAGTCTCTGCCACTGCTACGTAGTCTCTGAGGGTGGTGGATTTTACTGGGGCAGCTGCAGCCCATAGGTGAAATTTGCCAGTGCCTGTGAATAACATCATTTATGACTTGTTTCTGTACTCTAATATCACACCTCAGATTTGCATTGCAACTTTGCCCCATATATTCTCTCATTTCTCATATTTGTATTATTCAGAAAGTTCATCATCATTGTCCTCCTCAACCGCCACACAGACCTGGATGTAAAGAAAGACCACTTTCTTTTTTAAATCTGACAAACGGGCAGATTTTGCTGCCATGGGAGGTCCTGAATTCTGCGATAAGCAATCATTTTTTTTATTTTTTAATGTTTCTGCCACGCAACACAGAATTTGAATAAATCTGCCCAGAAGGGGGATGAGCTAATCATGAGAATCCATAGGAAATCTGATCAGACGCTAGACGCTCACTTTATGCACATTTTCTTTTAATGGGACTGTGCTTTGGTCTGATACAGTCTCATATGGTCATTCAGAGCCAATGGAAAGCCTCTGCTTTAAAGTGGAAGACTTTCTGTAGCTAAGGGTCAGATGTTCTAAGCCATGGATAGAGAGAAACTACCGACAAATCGGCTCCTGTCATTTTTCAGACATAGGGCCTGATTCATGTTTGTAAGTAATCAAAAAAAGCAGGCAATTGGGCAAAACCATGTTGCATTGCAGGTGGGACAGATGTAACTTTTAATGCGATAAGATTTGGGTGAGGTATGTTCAAACAAATTAAATTACAGTGTAAAAATAAAGCTGTCTAACATTTTGTGAGCTACATGCAAAAGCAGCCAGTGTTACCCTGCACAGAAATAATATAAATGTATTTCTTTTACATCCTAGAGGATGCTGGGGACTCCGTAAGGACAATGGGGTATAGACGGGCTCCGCAGGAGACATGGGCACTACAAAGAACTTTAGAATGGGTGTGCACTGGCTCCTCCCTCTATGCCCCTCCTCCAGACCTCAGTTAGATCCTGTGCCCAGAGGAGATTGGGTGCATTACAGGGGAACTCTCCTGAGTTTCTCTGAAAATTAATTTTGTTAGGTTTTTTATTTTCAGGGAGCACTGCTGGCAACAGGCTCCCTGCATCGTGGGACTGAGGGTTGAGAAGCAGACCTACTTAAGTGATAGGCTCTGCTTCTTAGGCTACTGGACACCATTAGCTCCAGAGGGAGTCGGAACGCAGGTCTCCCCCGCCGTCCTCCTCACAGAGCCGGAAGATAGAAGCCGGGTGAGTATAAGAAGAAAGAAGACTTCTAAGGCGGCAGATGAATTCAGATCTTCCCTGAGGTAAGCGCACAGCGGTAACGCTGCGTGCCATTGCTCCCACACACAACACACAGTAGCAGGCACGGATGGGTGCAGGGCGCAGGGTGGGCAGCAATATAACCTCTAAGTCTGGCATTTATATGTATATAGGCTGCGGAGGCAGTAATTATAAAAATCCCCCACCAGTTTTATACATTTGAGCGGGACCGAAGCCCGCCGCTGGAGGGGGCGAAGCTTGGTCCCTCAGCACTAACCAGCACCATTTCCTCCACAGAGCACTGCAGAGAAGCTGGCTCCCCGGACCCTCCCCTGCTGAACACGGTGACACAGGGCTGAAAAGAGGGAGGGGATGGGGGGGGGGGGGGCACTTGTAAGACGCAGTGAGTGTATTACACAGTTAATTATAAATAAAAGCACTATATTTTCTGGGAAATTGTTTCCAGTGTCAGTTGGCGCTGGGTGTGTGCTGGCATACTCTCTCTCTCTCTCTCTCTCTCTCTCTCCAAATGCCTTATTGGGGAACTGTCTCCTTATAACTATATCCCTGTGGGTGTGTCGGTACGAGTGTGTAGGCATGTCTGAAGCGGAAGGCTCATCTAAGGAGTAGGTGGAGCAGATGATTGTTGTGTCTCCGTCGGCAACGCCGACTCATGATTGGTTGGACATGTGGAATGTTTTAAATGCAAATGTGACCTTTTTACATAAGAGAATGGACAAAGCAGAGTCCAGGTAAAAAGCAGGGAGTCAATCCATGGCTTCGACTGTGTCACAGGGCCCTTCAGGGTCTCAAAAACGTCCCCTATCCCAAATAGCAGACACTGATACCGACACGGATTCTGACTCCAGTGTCAACTACGATGATGCGAGGTTACACCCAAGGGTGGCTAAAAGTATTCATTATATGATTATTGCAATAAAAGATATTTTGCATATCACAGATGACCCCTCTGTTCCTGACACGAGGGTGCGCATGTATAAGGAAAAGAAACCTGAGGTAACCTTTCCCCCATCTCATGAGCTGAACGAGTTATTTGAAAAAGCTTGGGAAACTCCAGACAAAAAACTGCAGATTCCCAAGAGGATTCTTATGGCGTATCCTTTCCCTGCACAGGACAGGGTACGCTGGGAATCCTCACCCAGGGTGGACAAGGCTTTAACGCGCCTGTCCAAGAAGGTGGCGCTACCGTCTCCAGACACGGCAGCCCTCAAGGATCCTGCTGATCGCAGACAGGAAACTACCTTAAAATCTATTTATATGCATACGGATGCTTTACTCAGACTGGCAATAGCATCGGCATGGGTATGTAGCGCAGTTGCAGCTTGGACAGATACCTTGTCAGCTGACATTGATACCCTAGACAGGGATACCATTTTATTGACCTAAGGTCACATTAAAGACGCAGTCTTATATATGAGAGACGCTCAAAGAGACGGTGGGCTGCTAAGTTCGAGAGCCAACGCCATGGCGATTTCTGCTAGGCGAGCCCTGTGGACCCGCCAATGGACGGGTGATGCCGACTCAAAGAAACATATGGAGGTTTTACCATACAAAGGTGAAGTTTTATTTGGGGAAGGTCTCGCGGACCTGGTTGCCACAGCTACCGCGGGTAAATCTACTTTTTTGCCTTTTGTTCCCCCACAGCAAAAGAAAACTCCACAATATCAGATGCAGTCCTTTCGGTCGCATAAATCCAGAAGAGGTCGGGGCTCATCCTTCCTCGCCAGAAGTAAGGGTAGAGGAAATAGAACACCTGCTTCGGCTAGTTCCCAGGAGCAGAAGTCCTCCCCGGCTTCTACTAAATCCACCGCATGATGCTTGGGCTCCACTGAGGGACTCCGCACCGGTGGGGGCACGTCTTCGACTCTTCAGCCAGGTCTGGGTTCTGTCAGACGTGGATCCTTGGGCAATGAATATTGTATCCCAAGGCTACAAACTGGAATTCGAAGAGGTGCCCCCTCGCCGATTTTTCAAGTCTGCCTTGCCAGCTTCTCCCCCAGAGAGGGAAGTAGTGTTAGCTGCAATTCAAAAGCTGTGTCAACAGCAAGTGATTGTCAAGGTTCCCCTAGTCCAACAGGGGAAAGGGTACTATTCAACCCTGTTCGTGGTCCCGAAGCCGGATGGTTCCGTCAGACCCATTTTAAATCTGAAATCCCTAAACCTGTACTTGAAAAAGTTCAAATTCAAGATGGAATCGCTCCGGGCTGTGATCTCCAGTCTGGAAGGGGGGAATTTTATGGTGTCACTCGACATAAAGGATGCATACCTTCATGTCCCCATATATCCTCCTCATCAGGCGTACCTGAGATTCGCTGTACAGGACTGTCATTACCAGTTTCAGACGTTGCCGTTTGGGCTTTCCACGGCCCCGAGGATTTTCACCAAGGTGATGGCGGAGATGATAGTGCTCCTGCGCAGGCAGGGAGTCACAATTATCCCATACTTGGACGATCTCCTGATAAAAGCGAGATCGAGAGATCAATTGCAGAAGAGCGTGTCGCTCTCCCTGACAGTGCTACAACAACACGGTTGGATTCTCAATCTGCCAAAGTCTCAATTGATTTCAATGACTCGACTATCATTCCTAGGCATGATACTGGACATGGAACAGAAGAGGGTTTTTCTCCCGATGTAAAAAGCCCAGGACCTCCAGAACATGGTCAGAGACCTGCTAAAACCAAAAAGAGTGTCTATTCACCAATGCACTTGGGTTCTGGGGAAAATGGTGGCAGCCTACGAGGCCATCCCCTTTGGCAGGTTTCATGCGAGGACATTTCAGTGGGACCTTCTGGACAAGTGGTCGGGGTCCCATCTACAAATACATCAGAAGATAAGCCTGTCC
Organism: Pseudophryne corroboree; assembly: GCF_028390025.1. Lineage (NCBI taxonomy): Eukaryota > Metazoa > Chordata > Amphibia > Anura > Myobatrachidae > Pseudophryne > Pseudophryne corroboree. Next base: position 223,219,925 of record NC_086444.1, on the reverse strand, counting down.
CCCAGGGCCAGGGTGTCTCTCATGTGGTGGCTGCAAAGTGCTCACCTTCTAGAGCAGAGGTTCTCAAACTCGGTCCTCGGGAGCCCACACAGTGCATGTTTTGCAGGTAACCCAGCAGGTGCACAGGTGTATTAATTACTCACTGACACATTTTAAAAGGTCCACAGGTGGAGCTAATTATTTCACTTGCGATTCTGTGAGGAGACCTGCAAAACATGCACTGTGTGGGCCCCCTAGGACCGAGTTTGAGAACCTCTGTTCTAGAGGGTCGCAGGTTCGGCATTCAAGACTGGGTTCTGGTGACCACGGACGTGAGACTCCGAGAATGGGGAGCAGTCACACAAGGAAGAAATTTTCAGGGGCTATGGTCAAGCCAGGAGGCTTGTCTACACATTAACGTACTGGAATTGAGGGCCATATACAACGGCCTACGACAAGCGGAGAATTTTCTTTGCGAGCTACCGGTTCTGATTCAATTAGACAACGTCACAGCCGTGGCTCATGTAAACCGCCAAGGCGGGACAAGGAGCAGACTGGCAATGGCAGAAGCCACAAGGATTCTTCGCTGGGTGGAAAATCACGTAAGCGCTCTGTCAGCGGTCTTCATTCCCGGAGTGGACAACTGGGAAGCAGACTTCCTCAGCAGACGCGATCTCCATCCAGGAGAGTGGGGTCTTCATCAATTAGTTTTTACAGAGATAACAAGTCTTTGGGGAATTCCTCACATAGACATGATGGCGTCCCGCCTCAACAAGAAGCTTCAGAGGTATTGTGCCAGGTCAAGGGACCCTCAGGCAGTAGCGGTGGACGCCCTGGTGACACCATGGGTGTTTCAGTCGGTCTATGTATTCCCCCCTCTTCCTCTCAAAAATATTGAGAAACCTAAGACAAAGAAGAGTGCAAACAATACTCATTGTTCCAGATTGGCCTCGAAGGGCCTGGTATTCAGATCTTCAGGAGATGCTCACAGAAGATCCGTGGCCTCTTCCTCTCAGGGAGGACCTGTTGCAACAGGGGCCCTGCGTGTTCCAAGACTTACCGCAATTACGTTTGACGGCATGGCGGTTGAACACCGAATCCTACCTGGGAAAGGTATTTCGAAGGAAGTCATCCCTACTCTGATAAAGGCTAGGAAGGAGGTGACGGCGAAACATTATCACCGTATCTGGAGGAAGTATGTATCTTGGTGTGAAGCCAAGAATGCTCCTACGGAAGATTTCCATCTGGGCCGTTTTCTCCACTTTCTACAGACAGGAGTGAATATGGGCCTAAAATTAGGCTCCTTTAAGGTACAGATTTCGGCCCTGTCTATTTTCTTTCAGAAGGAATTGGCTTCTCTCCCAGAAGTCCAGACTTTTGTAAAGGGAGTGCTGCACATCCAGCCTCCTTTTGTGCCCCCAGTGGCACCATGGGACCTTAACGTGGTGTTACGGTTCCTGAAGTCTCACTGGTTTGAACCTCTTCAAACGGTTGAATTAAAACTTCTCACTTGAAAGGTGGTCATGTTGTTGGCCTTGGCATCTGCAAGGCGGGTGTCCGAATTGGCGGCCTTGTCTCACAAGAGCCCCTATTTGATTTTCCATGTGGATAGAGCAGAGTTGAGGACTCGTCCTTCATTTTTGCCTAAGGTGGTTTCTTCATTTCATGTGCACCAACCTATTGTGGTGCCTGTGGCTACGGGTGACTTGGAGGATTCCAATTCCCTGGATGTAGTCCGGGCCTTAAAAATCTATGTAGCCAGGACGGCTCGAGTTAGGAAAGCATAAGCACTGTTTGTCCTGTATGCAGCCAACAAAGTTGGCGCTCCTGCTTCGAAGCAGACTATTGCTCGCTGGATCTGTAACACGATTCAGCAGGCTCATTCTACGGCTGTATTGCCTTTACCAAATTCGGTAAAGGCCCATTCCACTAGGAAGGTGGGCTCTTCTTGGGCGGCTGCCCGAGGCTTCTCGGCTTTACAGCTTTGCCGAGCAGCTACCTGGTCGGGTTCAAACACTTTTGCAAAGTTCTATAAGTTTGATACCCTGGCTTATGAGGACCTTGCGTTTGCTCAGTCGGTGCTGCAGAGTCATCCGCACTCTCCTGCCCGGTCTGGAGCTTTGGTATTAAACCCCATGGTCCTTACGGAGTCCCCTGCATCCTCCAGGACGTAAGAGAAAATAAGATTTTAAACCAACCGGTAAATCTTTTTCTCCTAGTCCGTAGAGGATGCTGGGCGCCCGTCCCAGTGTGTACAAAATCTGCAAGGCTTGTATATAGTTGTTGCTTACATAAGGTTTATGTTACAGTTGAGATCAGTCTTTAGCTGATACTGTTAATAATAATATGCTTTATTTGTCATTAACAAGACAGCAACGTAATGTCAATGAAATACAGATAGGAACAATTCGTGTGAAGAGAATAAACAATAAAAAACCATGCTCTAGTTATACAAAGTCTAACACTGATTTAACACTGGGCCTAGTGATCATTTAACATCCGAACGGCTGTTGGAAAAAAACTGTACGACATACGATTGGTGTGAGCACGGATACTCCTAAAACGTTTTAAAGATGGCAATCTTTCAAAAACCATACAATTTATGTGACTTTCATCAGCCAGAATACACCTAGCTTTCCTTAGCACTCTTTTCCCATAAGAGTCCTTCAAACAAGACAAAGGTACCCCAATAATCTTACTAGCAGTTTTGACCACACGTTCCAGGGCAATACGTTCGGCTACAGTGCAGTTCCCAAACCATACTATAATCCCGTATGTCAAAACGCTCTCAATAATACTTTGATAAAACTTGACCAAAGTGCTCATACTCAAGTAGACCGCCTTGAGTCTCCTTAAGAAAAAAAGGCGCTGCTGCGCCTTCTTAATCAAAAAATTACAATTTAAGGACCAAGTTAAATCATTTGCAACATACATACCCAAAAATTTAAATGAATCCACCTCCTCAATTGGCCTACCATCCAAAAATACAGGAAGTAATGGTCTATTGCTGCCACGTCTAAAATCAACGACCATTTCCTTAGTTTTTGATGTATTTAAAATCAAACTATTTACTTTACTCCATTCCTGTAAGCGTAAAATTTCAAGTCTATAAAATGTCTCATCATTTCCACTTAACAAACCTACAACTGCTAGGTCGTCTGCAAATTTCACCACTTTAACAGAATCTGAGACTGAAGAACAATCATATGTAAACATCGAATATAATAACGGGCTCAAAACACACCCTTGTGGAACCCCCGTACCTATACGGACCTCACTAGACACAGATTTACCTAGCCTAACAAATTGTGGCCTATCAGTCAAAAAATCTAAAATCCAATTACACATAAAACCATTTAAGCCCAAATTAAAAAGCTTAAGAACCAAGGATGCCGGAACAATAGTATTAAATGTAGAACTAAAATCCACAAATAAGATTCTCACGCAAGTCCCTTTCTTATCCAAATGGGTCAAAGCCTGATGTAAAACCGTCAACGCTGCATCTTCCGTGGACCGATTCTGCCGATAAACAAATTGAAAAGGATCAAAATTTTGAGGAAAATGAGATTTGATACGTTTTACCATCAATCGCTCAAAACATTTCATAACTAATGATGTTAACGCGATAGGTCGATAATCATCAAGTTCCCTTTTTAGGTATAGGAATAATTTCTGTGACCTTAAAACAGTTTGGTATTCTACAAACATGTAAAGAAATATTACAAATTACTGTAAAAATCCCAGCCAATTGATTACTACATTTCCTAAGGATTTTACCCTGGATCCCAACCGGGCCAGCAGATTTGCCCATACTAACACCTTTGAGACACTTCAAAACATCCTGTTCGTCCAATACTACCGGGGCCTCACCAGATCTGATCTCAACATTTTAGCAGTAGTTGAGTTGTTCTTATCAAATCTAGAATTAAAAACATTAAGATCTTCTACCATCGTACTATTTGATACACTCGACGTCAATTTCCTAGGTTTATAATCGGTAATATCTTGCAGACTCCTCCACATACTCTTGGAATCTTTACACTGCCTAAACCTATCTTCCATTCCATCCTGTCTGAAAACTAAATTTTTGCCTTTTTTATCCCCCTCCTCAATTCCGCTCTTGCAGCCGAATAAGCGTCCTTATCCCCCGTTTTAAAAATCCTATCCCTAGACTTTAGCAGAGAGCGAACTTCTGCATTCATCCAAGGTTTCTCATTCGCAAAAATTTTAAAACACCGCTTAGTTGTTACACTTTCTACACAACAATTTATATAGCCTATTACCATAGTTGCCAATAAGTCGATATCTATAGACCCACTTCTCATGGATTCCTCGATTAGCAACTCCCAATTTGTAAATGCTAAAGTATCCTGGAGCCTCGCTACGGCATTATCTGGCCATACAGTAATAGATTTTTCCATAGGCCTAACGCGCCTAACCAGGGTTTTATACTTGGGGAACAAAAATAAAGAAACGTGATCTGATTTCCCAATATGTGGAAAGACAACTGTCTCGTAAGCAAGGACCATATTAGTGTACACTTGATCGAGAATATTGTCACCACGTGTGGGCACCTGAACATATTTATAAAATTTAGGTAGGACTGACTGACTGTAAATCAGTCCCATTAAAATCCCCGGCAATAATAAAAGCAGCGTCCACATATTTGGACTGTAAACCAGTTAATATATCATATAAAGTGTCGAGTGCATAACCTGCATTAGCCTGCGGACAAATATAAACAGCCATTACCATAATAACAGACTATTCACGGGGCAAATAATAAGGCCTGCACTTAATCAATAAATATTCTAAATTCTCAGAACAATAAGTTTCAATAAGAACAGCATTTGAGCACCACAGCGTATTCACATAGATACAAACCCCTCCACCTCTACTTTTCCCCGATGCCACGGTCCTATCAGCTCTAAACAAAATTCTGTCCATAAGTCCCAAAGCGGAATCAGGAACAGTCTCAGTCAACCAAGTCTCAGTGAAAATTAAAAGGGAACCATTCCTCCAACAGCGTTTGTTTGCTATTTCTGCATGAATATCATCCAGTTTATTTACCAGAGAACTAACATTTGCCAAGAGTAAGCTAGGCAAAGGAGGCCTCACCGGGCAAAGCTGAAGTCTCACTTTAACTCCTGCCCTCTTACCACGCTTCTGCCGTCTCTCCCTGCGTAGGCACCGTATGTTTTGTTCATACTGTTAACTGGTTGCGTATATTCCAGGTTATACGGTGTGGATGGTGTGGGCTAGTGTGAATCTTGCCCTTAGATTAACAAAATCCTTTCCTCGTATTGTCCATCTCCTCTGAGCACAGTTTCTCTAACTGAGGTCTGGAGGAGGGGCATAGAGGGAGGAGCCAGTGCACACCCATTCTAAAGTTCTATGTAGTGCCCATGTCTCCTGCGGAGCCCGTCTATACCCCATGGTCCTTACGGAGTCCCCAGCATCCTCTACGGACTAGGAGAAAAAGATTTACTGGTAGGTTTAAAATCTTATTTTGCTCCCCTTGTATGGCAACATGGTTTGTTCCAGACACAATTACTGTTTTTCACTTTACTAATACCCCTTTCACACCAAAATGCAGGGTCTTACCCGGGAATACGGTCCCGGGATCGTGCAGGGACATTTCCGGGTAAGACGCCTTGCATACCGCAGTCAGCAGCCCGGCATGTTTGACGTCGGCGGTGACGCGGCGGGGGCGGCGCTAGAGATCACATGATCTCCAAGCGCCAAACTGTAAATAGAGAGTGAACGGGAGCTGGGGCGCATTGACCTGGCTCCCGTTCACAGCGCACAGTGAGCCGGGTTGAACGCGGGTTCAACCCTGGTCAAGAGCAGGGTTGAAATACCGGTTCACTGGACCCGGTATTTTAGCTCGGTTCCCTTTCATACCGTACATGAACACGGGTTATGCGCGTTCATGTGCCAATAACCCGTGTTCAGAGGTGCTGGTGTGAAAGGGGTATTACAAACATGATTCAGGCCCATAGCCAGCAACATGGCAGACAGGAGCTGAATGGCTGGTACTTCATCTCTCTCTACTTTATTAGTTTAGAAGGCCTAGTACATCTGCCCACAAAGTCACAAAAAGGTATTTTGGAAGAACTATAAGCATGAATGATTCTTATCCACTACAAATTGTAATCTTCCCATTGATCTTCATGTAGAAATTTAAAAAAGGTGATCTCACTGTAGTAACAGAGAAACCTATGATATCCGCGTACAGTACATATAACTACGTTGTACAGCTATATTTGCTTTAAGCATTTATATGTTTGTGCAGTGTTATATTAGACTGTAATCCTGCCTTTTGACTAAAGAATTAAGATTGTACATTTTTATTACTCAGACACATCCTTTTTGTCAATTGATATGAACCATGGCCCCTGAAATCCGTGTTCATCCCACATGAACTACAGTACTGTGTCATGCTCATATAAGTTCTACTGAATGCGTACAGCTTTATTAAGCATTTTAGACATGCTGAAGTTTCTTGCCTAATTTATTTCAATTAGGCTGCTACGTTTATGTGTGTAATTGCCCCTCAACAACAATAAAAATCAGTTAAATTAAATGATGATTTATAAATTGTGTTATAGTAAATTAAAAGTCATTTGGAACCAAAGACCTTAACTTATTGGAAATCTAATTAAGTGAAAGGACTCAGGTTGTAAACGAATCAAAAGTATTTTTGATGTAAGCACGAGATTTGTGCATGCAATAAATACTGTAGGTAAATGACGGTGATACTTATACTATGTCAGTCACAAAAATAAATACAAGCAAGACCTTCTACCATTTCTCATGCATTCGTTTCTCCACAGTCAGTGGTGTTGATTTGAGGCCATAGTAGCCCAGCAACAAATACCTGAGTGAAGCTGCAGTAGTTATGTCATAGCCCAGAGGTTCCCAAACTCGTTCCTCAAGACTCCATAACAGTCCAGATTGTAAGGCTATCCATGCTAGAGCACAGGTGACTTAAATAGTATTTCTGTCAATTTGATTTAACCATCTGTGATCTGGCATGGATAGCCTTAAAACCTGGACTGTTAGTGTGCCTTGAGAACTGCATTTGGGAACCACTGCCATAGCCTGTCTTTGAGCATTGTTGCGTGACAAGTAATACGTTTTATATTATATACCTGTCCAGAAAGAGGGGGAAATGTAGGGCTGTGGCCTCCAGGTTGTTTGTATCCGCTGTGCTTGAGCCATTTGTGTTTGCATATTATTAATAGTTAACTACAGAGTTTTGTTTGCATCTTATTTAACAGTTTTGTATATAGAGTATCCGTTGCAGTCAAAATTACCCTAAAGCCGTGTACACACGGTGCCGCACCATGTGTCAGCCGATACTGACTATATTGACGCCGGAGGAATGAACCTCCAATATATAGTCAGTATTGGTCCTGCCTGCACCCACTATATTTCCTTGCGATGCCGATTTCATGGTTAGGCGCATCGGCATTTTAAGGTGTTTACACACAGTGCGATATGCACTGTGTTTTCTACCGATATGGACTATATAGTACATATTGTTAGAAATATTGCACCGTGTGTAGGCCCCCTATCTGCCAAACTTACCTCGGCTGTGTCAAAATACTACCTTCTGCTGCGACTAGTGCCTCATATTTCAACTACCAACTCTGTAGCACTGTGAAATATTGTGGCCCCTAGGTCTTCAGGATATCAGAAGACATAAATGGCTCACACACAACAGCTAGCCAAAAAGAAACATGCCTCTGTCATACCCCAGGTATAACGTTTTATCCTACATGTTTCTACAATGCTTACTCATTTGATCTTCTTTACTTTGAAAGCACCATATAGCAGTAATGTCTCAGATCTCTGGATTTTTATTTGAAGAGTGACTTGAGAAGTTGGCACCACAGCCACGATTACAAATAGCTTTCAGACATCACTTCTCAGAGCAGTAGACATTAAGTTACTGTGATCACAGGTGCTTGTAGTCTTTTTTTTGTGTGTGTTCTCCTGAAAATGTAAGAAAAGGATACATGCATAAAGATTGTATAAGGGTGGTATGGTATAAATGTCATAAAGACATTAAATATGCAATTTATAGGTTATATGCATTTTATAATTATTGTATTTGTTTGATACAACCAAGAAACATTTAGCTGTCAACTGCCACTGAGTTCAGCCACAAGTAGTAGTAAAATATGTTCCTACATGTTAAGAAAATAAAAGCCTGTGTGCATATAACTTTTTGGATAATAGGCGTAACTTACTGTCACTGGCCTAGACTGAGGGTGTTGTGAACTCAGGGATTCTTCCGATGGTTGGGAAGAGGAACCACAACTGAGCTGGAAAAGGGGAGGCCTGATATAGGATTTCCTCATACAGGACGCTGACAGTGGAGTTTGATGAAATATTAAAGAGCGTTATTGCAGAGGAAAACAACTTAAAGTCAAATGCCAAAAGGAATAAATGAAGGAAATGTCCAGACCCACTGAAGGGTTTTGTGAGCAGTATTAGGGATGCTGGTAATTAAAGAAACTGTGGGTGATGTTTAAAAGTCACTGATAACTTGTGGAACTTATGAATGATGATTAATAGCTCAGATGGTTGACGAACTTGTGAGTGGTGACAGAGACGCTGATGATGTGAGAAACTGAAGTGCAGGGGTTTTAGACGCTGTGGATTTGTAGAACTTGAGAACGGAGACTGAGACGCTGATGATGTGAGGAACTGAAGTGCAGGGGTTTAAGACGCTGTTGATTCGCAGAACTTGAGAACGATGGTTTAGGCCCGCAGCCACACTGATTCCTAGGAGCACTGGTGACTGGAACGCAGAGAGATATACCGGCCGCTGAGTACACTAGAACCGGTGCAGCGAACTGGTAGCTGGCAATGCCGGAGACACTGGAGTACAACTGCAGAGATCCTTGCCGGAAACGAGAGCACTGGCATCTACGTCAGGGAAAGACGATACTCAGGCACTGAAGCTCTGTCCGGCATCTGACTTTGAATCTCCCGCCAGCGCTGGATTGGCGGAGCAGTCTGATGACGTCACCTGCCCCCCGTCCACGTGATGCCGGGTGTCATGGCAGCGCCCATGCCCCGGAGAACCGACGGGAGCCGCGCCAGCCAGACGCCGGAGCCCGCGGCCCACCGGAGGCAAAGGCCGCAACACTGACCAGCAGACACGCAGGGGTAAGCGCGGCGAACGCCGCCTCTGATGTGTGACACTTACTTGTAGGCAACACTAGTATTCATACTAAGTCCCTGTTTGCCATTGTATCAAAGATTCAATATGACAGAGTCAGGGGCGGATCTGCCAGAGACAACGGAGTCGGTTCCTCCATTGTCCCTGGCCGTTCCGTTCCCTTCCTACAATAATAGAGGATCCTAGGAGTAGAGAGCAGCTATGCGCTGCAGTACATTTACCCAGCCTGTCTTACCTACCACCACCGCTAGCTGCAGCACTGCCAGCGGTGGGGTACACCTGCATGCAGGGGCCACCTCCTCCCAGTCTCATCTTCGGCGTGCTCTTGCCTGTACTGTAGAGAAACACCTCCCCTCATTCCCCACCGAGCTTCCTGCTAGCGGACTCTGGCTCCGTTGAACAGCCATCTGCTGCACAAGTCGCCAGTTAGTGCCATGGGGTGACCATCAGAACACACAGAGCCAAGCCGTTTCCCCTGTGTGTGGTAGCTGGTATCACAGGCGCCCCTGTGCTGCACTTACACCGGCTCCTTCACGCAGCGCATACAGAGAGCCGGGCAACACTGAAGCTGCATGCTCCACCCCCTCTCAGCTCCTGGCCTCTGCTGTTGCTGTGATCCAGGAGCCGGCTGCCTGGAAACAAGACAAAAGCATACCTTCCAACATAACCCATTCCATTAGGTACAAACTGCTCTGTTCCTGGACTTCCTTGCCATTGGCAGTTGCAGAGGTGGGGCTGCAGCATAGTCCAAAATTTAAATGGGGGGCTACACCAACTGCCAGTGAGTCCCAGATGGCGATGTCTGGCAGAGTTTGGGGTGACAGTTGGTGTGGCTCCTCTATTTGAATTTTGGCCTGTGCTGCAGCTCCACCTCTGCAACTGCCACTGGCAAGGAAGTCCAGGAGTAGAGCATTTTGTACCTAGTGGAATGGGTCAAGGGGAGGGTATGCAACAGCAGCGCGGGGAACAATGATAAATGCAACAAGTTAACAGGGAGTGGAGAGGCAGAGGTATGGGGGTCGGAGCAGGGTGCATGGCTGGCAAGAGGCTGTGTGTTTGTCCTGTTGTCACTGTAGGCACTGTAACTGAGTGTCAGGTAACTGCCCAGAATACCCGCTGCTGTCACCGCTGTCCTGTCCCATTTCTCTGGCTGGGTCCACAGGATTATCCACAGGATAACATTGGGATATTGTCGAGCGACCGCAAAAATGGCACCAACACGGTCACAAGCTTTCTGGCCTCCCAGGATGCATTGGGGCCTCCAGTTTTTTGCTTGGTGCGGCAGGAGGCCGCATGGTCACAGGGCTGCTGTGAGAGCAGCCTCAAGCTTTTATTATTTTATTTTTATAGACTTACTATATTGGTTTTTTTTTTAGGGACGTCTCTTAACAGCGTCTTAAACGCACACTAGAAAGAGTCGCTCCAACAACTCCCCACCGGGTCGCAACAACGCTTACCTTCGGGAATCAGTGCTGTCTCGACGGGCTTCTGTGTCGGATGTTCTAGCAGGTCCAGCAGACGTAACCAGGCTGTGGCCGGAACATGGGGAGACGGTGAGTCTATGGACTTCCTCTTACTAGAGGGGTCAGGACACAGCTACACTGATTTGGTGGAGACTACAAACAGTGTCTTGATGCGCCGAACATCTAGAGTGCGACAGCGCTACGCTCCTGGGATCATAGGCGCCAGGACTAGGTAGAGGCCGTGATCCTGGGAGTTTAAGTCAACAGGGGGATTCAGACGCTCTCCTGGCCGCCCCTCCTCCGAGTTCATGGCCAGTTCCCGCGTGTCTCTCGTTTCATGAACTGAATGACCTCACTTCCGGCTCAGACGCTACCACGAGGGTGCTCGGTCGCAGCTTAGACGCTGCAGTTGTGTACACTGGAGATAAACCCGCCAGACCGAGTCGCAGGCCTTAGCGTCTGCATACACGTGGAAGTCGCTTAGCGTCCGTGTCCGTTGGTGAGCGTCCATGTCCGTTATCAGTTATCAAGAGCGGCAGTGTACACCAGTAGCGTCTGAATCCACTCAGCGTCTTACGAGCGTATGTGCTTGGATATGAAAGTGTGTGAGTCTCCCTGTATCCCGCTTTCCGGAGGCAGGGTATACAGTACTAAAAATTCTCTCTACTTCTTAGTATGCATTGTTAATTTTTAGTACCTATTGCATATGAGACCTGTGTATTACTGTGTTTTCTGCATGTTATGTTGAAAAAAGAACCAGTTAAAACAGAAGTACAATTTTCCTACTTATGTATAAGTTGTTATGGAGGTTGTATTCTCATATGGCAATGTCTAATGCTTTAACATGTGACTGACTGCTAGTATGTGTGCTGACTTTTCTGTGTAATGTCAGTCCTGTTCTGACCCTCAAATCAGGTGCACTGTGGTCAGATTGATATCACCTCTATATACTGACATACAGGGTGATTTTCAGTCACAAATTGTGTAGTCAATAACAGGTTAATGTCTGTTAGCGGCAAAAGTGATGAGGAGAATTTATCAAGCACTCCTACAGCCCTAACATGCTTATCTTGTAAGTCAGGGGTAATTGATATGAATGAATTGGTCACTTATGAGGGTTTGTGTGCAAACTGTTTCGCTTTTCAGCGAAGTAAAAAACAGGAGTTGGTTCAACCACCAACAGAGCCACCATGGAATATGTTCGCAAAGACTCTATCTTCTATAGCGGACAAGTTAACTCCAGTAGCACCACCTCAACGGTTAGGTTACACTATGAACCCATACATGCAGCTACCTTCCTATGGCTTGGTTCCAGTAGCTTCTACAAGCAACCAAGAGACAGGTAAGACTAAGACAGATACGTCTATATGGCAGACTACACAGGATGATACATCGGATGATGATACAATAGATTCGACTCCGTATTATGATCAGTCGCAGAGTTTTAGTTCAGATGTAGCTGAACTGATTAATGCTGTGAAGGCTGTTCTCTCGTTGGAAGAGCCAGCTAAGACAGTGTTAAAAACTAAAACACCTGTATTTAAGCGAACAAATTCAGTGAAAGCTGAATTCCTAGCGCCAGATGAGCTGACGGAAATGATGGATGAGTCATAGGCGACGCTCAGTAAAAAGTTTTAAGATTCCTAAAAGATGGGATTCTTATTATCCATTTCCAGCTGTGGATTGTTCGAAAAGAGAAGTTCCTCCAAAAGTAGATGCACATGTCCTGCGACTTGTGCATAAATCTGCTTTACCCCTGTCAACTACCTCACTAAATTATGTCACAGACAGAAGGGTAGATAGCCTTTTGAAAAATATTTTTTCTCTAGTAGGAGCAGTGGTAAGACCTGCTATGGCTTCGGCCTGGATAGCAAAGGCAATGGGCGAATGGATAGAGGAACTAGAGAATGACATCCCTTCTCCTACTAGGGAGCAAGAGGATCGTTTTTGCCGTTTAAGACAATCTGCCCAGTATTTGGAAGAAGCAGCAATTGATGTAGGAACAGTTACTTCTAAAGCTTCAGCCTTGACAGTAGTCGCTCGCCGAGCAATTTGGCTACGTACCTGGAAGGCAGATGCGGAATCCAAGAAATAATTGGAAGCATTGCCTTTTGTAGGTAATATATTATTTGGAAAACCGTTATCGGATATCCTAGAATCAGAGGCTGAATCGAAAAAGGTCAGATTTCTGGCTACCTATAACCCTAAATCCAAGGGTTTAAAATTTCGCTCTTTTCGTTGGCAAAGCAAAGCGAAAGCAAAAGAGGAGCCTAAAGAACCCCAGTTTAAATCCAGGGGTAGGAAGCAGTGGGCTAGCAAGAAGCCAGCTTCCAAACCTGACCAGATACCTTCAGCCTGAAGAGACGGGCCTCCGCCTGGAGGATTCCAGGGTTGGGGTCCGACTCCTTCACTTTTCACACATATGGCAACAGTCAACAACAGATGCTTGGGTGCAGAAGGTAGTATCTCATGGTTATGGGTTCCCATTCAGGAGGCAGCCTCCTCAAAGATATTTTTGCACCAGCCCGTCTCGTATAGAGTCGAAGGCCAATGCCCTGCAAGAAGCAGTCCAAAAATTACTGCAGTCAGGTGTGATTGTCCAAGTACCTCCATCACAAAGGGGACAGGGGTTTTACTCCAATCTATTTCTAATCCAGAAACCAAATGGGTCATACCGACCAATCCTCAATTTGAAAATGTTGAACAAATACATATGGATCCCGAAGTTCCACATGGAGACGCTACGCTCCATAATGTTGGCTATGGAACCGGGAGATTACATGGTATCTCTGGAAGTACAGGATGCTTACCTACATGTGCATATAGCATTATCACATCAGTGTTACCTAAGGTTTGCCATCCTCCAGGAACATTTCCAGTTCCAAGCTCTGCCTTTCGGGCTAGCTACAGCACCCTGGGTGTTTACCAAGATCATGGTGGTTATGGCAGCTTGGCTTTCAAATCCCTAAACCGCTGCGGAACTACGCCAAACCCGCCATTAGTCTGTTGCAGAGGTGAAGCACTATATGTGCAGGCTTTGTTACTGTAAAAAGTAAATAAATGCTGCAATAGGGGGTATCTAATTAGCCCCAATGCATTTTCAGATTTAAAAAATGGCCAGATATCGTGATTTATGACCGATGGTCATTATCGCGTTATCCAACTAGAGGCGGAAATTGGACCCGCCATTGCACTAAAATATGTGGGATCCGGGATAAGTCCCCAAACCCATGTATTATAACTGCTGCTTATCAGGGATTATGCTTCGCCTGTCTCAGCATAATACCCGATAAGTGCTGGCATTGGGGGATACGGATGCCGGCATCGGGGATAGTAGGGTAGCCCACAGCTAACCTATTAGCAGCGTTAAAGTACTGCTGCTAATAGGATATCTCCCATAGTGTCAGTATCCTGGCTGGTTCAGTTTAGTGCTGGTTAATGGGTAAAAAAGGGTAATCCACATACAGCTTTTCCTCCCTATTTTCCAATACCAGTCTAGGCTGAGAGGTCCAGGGCTAGTTATGGATTAAGGGGGATTGGACCCCGCATTTTTATTAAATCAGATTATTGTACCAATTTCTTTACTTTTTAACCGAAAGAATCCTGCACAGATCACAGTGATCATAGCATGCCACAGGTAGAGCTATTGTTTGGCCAGGTTTGCCATCATTTTCTGGTTGGTTTGCCAAACCCACCATTAGTAAATGTTTGTCTACGTAAAAATATTGATAGTTGGTGCCAATGTTCTGTTTAGGTTTTTGCGTATTTTACAATCGGGTTTGACTTTAATAAATGGTCAGTTTGCAAAACCGACAGAAAATTTACCAAAAAAAAACTCCTGTACTGATCTTCAGTAAATTTACCCCTTACTGTGGAGTATTTACAAATAGGTGCAGATTACAGTAAATTAGTTGCAGTTTGAGTCACCATCTGTTCTTCCTGGTAAAGTGCCATTTAGTTACAGATCCACAAGCAGCCTTGAGGGAAAAGTTATTTCGCTCTCTCCCTCTGCACTCTGCCCCCAATTATATGGGCACCATATATGAACACCTAGGTGAAATTGGTGAGTGGGTACATCTATTGCTACAACTGAATATCATGCACTTAAGAGGTTAATAATTCAAGCAAAGGAAACAATACATCATTTTAATTAAAAAGTTTGAACGTTTTTATTGGTTACTATATGTAATATAGAGTGTGTGTATATTTATATATATATATATATATATATATATTACAATATGTAAGCATAGGAATTACTATGTCCTAACAATCCACTGATACATATATAAGTACTGGGTGTGGTAAGCACTCTCTAAGATCTATTTGACATTATTTTTATATATATATATATATATATATATATATATATATATATTTATATAAAATCAATCTTTCCTTCTCTCTCTCTCTCTCTCTCTCTCTCTCTCTCTCTCTCTCTCTCTCTCTCCCTCTATATATATATATATATATATATATATATATATATATATATATATATACACAAAGTGGTAGAACCCAGCGCCTTCTGTGTTAAACACACTCCAGGTGAGAATAATACAATATTATGCGTACCGCATCCCATGTATATTTCAGGCATGTAGTGTGAACTGTTTCTCCTGATGCCGGTCTTCTAGCTTTCCTACTGACTCCGTAGGTGGACCATAAGAAAATTAAATGGTCCTTTCAGAGGAGTGGATCGTATGCCCAACGCATTTCGTCCTTTTAATGATTTATTAAGACTTCATCAAGGGGTAGTAGATAATTAGATAGGGAATAGCAGGCACTCACAATGCCCCATCAACCTACCGTGCTGCACATCACAATACTCAATATGTCTGTTCAAAGTACGGCACTCGAGTAATAAGCCTGAAATGTTGCTATTGAAGCTGGCTGCTTGAATTATTATTGAATAGACCACTGAGAGCCATTCTTGGAAAGGAGATAAACATATATACACATGTGCGTACACACAGTATATATTTAATTAATATTCAGTGTAAGAACACAAAACAGAGGAAAGGGAGGAGGGGGTAAGATAACCCTATAGTGTGTATTAATAGCCACATATGCATGTATAGGAACTGTGTAACAGAGTTTGTTTTAATTGGAGTAGGTCCAGGTGTAAACATAGCCTTCCTTTGAACTGTAACAGTCTCCTGGAAGGGGAAGGGTCTCCTGTGTCTCTTTGTTGGGTGAATCTACTTGGAGCAGGTGCGCCGTGATGTTGTACAGTATTTGCCTGCCGGTTCCCAGTGAGTACTTGGAAGCGAGAGCGCGCAGTGTCTTTTAAGCTCTTGCCGGCTGCTCTGCCTGCTGGAACTTCTCTTGGCTGCTAAGTCCCCAGGGTATCTTTTCTGAGATCATTTTTTCCTCCTTTGGGGTCTCTGGTGCAGTAATGACATTGCACAGAACAGTGAGGGCTTAAAGCTTGTTACTGCACCGCCATACTGTCTATAATGCCTGGGAGTGGAACCCAACGAATGTAGACACTCTTATGGGTAGTTAGAGGAAGTGAAAAGTGGCCCAGTGTGGTTTGCATGGGCAGGGGTTAGGATGACTCCCGCTGACAGCTTGTGACAGGAAAAGTGTTTTTCCTGTCAACACTGTGAGTCTCCTTGGGCCTATTTTCACGGGGAGACCTGGAGCTGCAGCTCCATCCTTCCCATTGTTAATCCGGCCCTGCACCCCGGGATCTGACACCACTACTGGGGATCTGCTGCTGCCACTTGGTGATCTGACCTTTCCCTCCTTACCATGCTCCGAGCTGCTGCGATCCCCACTGTGGATGTGTGAGAGGAGGAGATCCCTGTATGCTTGCTGACTGCTGCTGAAATGGAAAACCGGGGGATTGTGAGCATGCGGCTGGCCCTGTGATCTCAGGCTGCATCCTCTTCCTGCTCCTCCGGCTGGGCTATGAAAACACCAGGAGTCCTGGACCTCTCCTGCCTGCCATCATCTTGCCTATGTTTAACCCCCTATTTCCCCACCTTGGCTTCCAGTTTGATAACTTGGACTATCTTAAGATCTTCAATTACCTTGTGGTATTATTAGGATAGTCCTATAGATCATACCTGCTGATTTTTGGGACCTTCTTCCCCAGGAGTCCCTGGTGGAGAGGTCTAAATTGCAAGTGCATGGGGAGCGGTAGCACAGTTTGCTTTGTGGCCCCCCTCACACAGCATAAAGGTGTAAATCACATTGTCACGCCTTGAAGCAGCAGACGCATGACTGAGCAGTTGCAATGGATTACATTATCATGCTCCTGTATATTTTACTAGGGAAAAGCTCCAGATTCCAGAGTCTTCTCTGCTGTACGTTGAGTCATGGAGAACTCCACTAAATGTGTGAGTTTCCAGAAGAACAAGAATAAACAGATGCACAATGCAGAACAAGGTTGGTAGACAGCTGTCGCCTGTGCTTGCTATAATTTGCACCCCAGTAGATTGAAAATGTTCTGTTTGCCTATTACATCTGGAACTTTAATGGCACACTTTAGCTGTGATAACTCTTATTTTGATAGACCCTGGAAGAGTAATTTGGCAAAATATGTAAGAGTGGTCTTTAACTCATTTCCATTTCAAATATGCCATGTCCTGCATTATAGTATCTTTCTCAGAATACAGTCAGATGTGCTTTTGTATGTGTAATTGCATACTGATTCTCCTTATAATATGCTATTGTACTAAGTTTAAAGAGGACTTCTCTCTGTGACAGCTTTACTTTTGTCAATTATGGTGTTTTAAAAGTCTGTTACATGTCTCCCGCGTTTAGACAGGGACAAATAGCTCAGTATGGTAAAAGTGGAAAACAGCATGCTGGCCAGGCCATTTAGCGTGATAGCCGAGTTACATAGTATACTAAACTGCCTGATTATCTTACAGGACAGCTGAGCTACAGAACCTCGGCTGTACAAGAGGGTGGGCGTTGTCACAGCATATTCCAAAATGTCAAAGATGATCTGTGTATGGTTGTTTTTGTTTTATTTTTCTACAATCACAGCTTTAAATAATCAAAAAAGTACATATTTTGCAGTTAATTATTATTATTATTATTTTTTTTGGAGCACTAATATTTGTGTGTTTTAACTCTCAGTATATGATGAACTCACTGGATTCCTTTCCTGAAATTAGGCACAGTAGTGCCTTTTTTTTTATCATACTCTTTAATTTCCCTATTAGGATATTAAAACTATTCGGTTTTTCGTTTAAGAAGGGTTTCCACTAATGATGAGATCCACAAAGATCGGGGAATTTTACATTTAGTTTTAAGTGGAGATTTCAAGTCTTTTTGTTCTTTATCTGCTACTACATGTAACTTAATGTCTGTAGACATTTAACTAAAAAAATTCAACTAGTGTAAAATAATGGAAAACACACTTTCATTGCTTGGAAAGTGCTCTCAGACGGCAGAGAAAGGAGACTGTTCTGCTCTGCGATTGAGTCCCTCTTGGGCTCTACAAGGCAGGATTTTACCCTGCTGCATTAAATAATACTATGCCTTTGATCAGTGCTACGCAAATTTTATGATTCAGAAAGCTATTTTGGCAGCGAACAGAGATTCTGTAAGACAAATGCAAATGACCTTCCTCTTAAATGTGAAGATTACGTTTTGTTCTATTATATTTTGTAATATTCAAGAAATCAGTGTTGCATTTCTATAAAAAGTTAGGCCTTGTATTTGAGAGGCTGCAGGGACTGGATTGTTTTTGCAGTACCCCTGGTGATGTAGTATACACTAGGTCAGTATTTCACCATTAGTGATGACTAAAGGTACATGAGTATTGCAGAGTAATGTAGATTAGTGCTGCATTGTACAGTACTATACATTTAGATCTTATCTTTAAGATTTGTCACAGTAACTGCAGTGCTTGCATAATTCCCTGAGCACTTTGAACTATGGCTGCACCGATACATATTTAATGCGTTGGATAACAGATTAACTCTAGAGGGCAATAGTCTAGTATTAGATAACCCTCTTTATTACTGGTAGTTATAACCAGGACTATTTTTGAGCTGGAATGCTCCGGAACGTCGTTTATGAAGGTCCTTTGTAAATTATTTTATTAAGAACAGGGTTCCAGAACTGCCTGCAACCTGCCCACAACAGCGGGGTCCCAGGGATTCCATGCTATGTGCCAGTATCAGCAACAATGTCCTGCACTGTATGCCCACCGTGACCCTCCTGGCTACTGCTGCCTGCAGTCCCCCTTCCATTCATAATACTCCGCTCTGTTGCACCGTCACATCGGGAATATGCTCCAGACAGCAGCAGCTGGGGGCGGGACCCCTTAGAGTGAGCTGGTACTGTGGCATATGGGGAATTTTTGTATGTGTGGGGCATAATACAGTATGTATGTGTCAGAGACATTACTGTGGAGTCATAATATGGTGTCAGGGACGTTACTATGGGGGCATAATAGGTGTCAGGGGCATTAACTCTGTTGGGCTTAATATAGTGTCAGGGGCTTTACTGTCTGGGACTTAATATGGTGTCAGGAGCTGTGTGGGTCATAATCTGTCCCTTCCTTGTGAGACCACACGCTTTTTTGCAGTGTGTTACTTCTGCACCCATTGTCCCTTTAAAATGTTTATCCCATCAACGGGCACCACCCACATAGCCTTAACTGTGTTTTTTTAAAAAAAAGTTTACGTACCAATTTATGCCCCACCACTGGGGTAGCTCCACCCACCTCTGCCCCATCCCCGGTTCCTGAACCTATTTTCCTAGAAATATAGCACTGTTTATAGCTATATGTCCTGCAATATTGTCCCAACACTGGTCCTTGATTCTTACTCCAAATCAGTAGTAAGCAGATGCATTGGTCTGGAAGAACACATCAAATGTATTTTTCAAAATGTTCTTTAAAGCTGTGTGCTTATTTGATACATCCCAACATCGCTGAGGAAAAAAAAATGCTGCAGAAATTGGCCACTGGGCCAGAACCACATGTAATGAATCCGGTGTCCACATATTAGCAAGCCCTTCTCCTTTTTTATGTAAAACCAGGACTACTGGGTGAATTGTTACTTATTGTGTAGTTAATGCTGCAGCATTGCTTTGAAAGGATTATACCATTGCTGAAAACAAATGTACTGTATGATGATATTGCTTCTAATTTTTCAAGAGACAATTCCAGTGTGTGTGGAGGTGTTATTTATACGCTTCCATGGAACTGTAACACAAGTAGTTAATTATTAATGTGAAATTAAGGATTAATATTGAATACATTAAAAACTGGAAGAATATATTTGCAGCAGTTTTTAACACACACACACACACACACACACACACACACACACACACACACACACACACACACACACTTATAGGACACATGCAAGAAAATGGATTTGGACACAAAACCCCTTCATACCACATTCATGTGCACAGCCCGAGAGCATGCAGCCATTCAGCCACAATACCCCTCATTAAATAACACATTTCAATATACTGTCACACCCAGGACTCAAACCCGCAACCTGCTGTATCCCAGCGTAACACTTCACCCACCGAGCCATCCCGCATAAAAACTGAGATTTTTTGCGTAAAAAAAAAATAACCAGCACCATAATCGAGCAGATCTATGCAGTGTGTAGCCACACATCAATTCCCTTGCAGCCACACAATACCAGGCCCATACCCTGCCGAGCCGAAAGTGCTGATCACCCCTTCACAAAGTACAAGGTAAGCTTCAAATAGTTAAATCTCTTCAGCTTGGAATTCTCTAGCTTTCTATGCAAGGTCAGATAGCTCAATGAATAAAGTGTCCGACTGCTATGTCATAGGCAACAGGTTCAATTCCTGGAGATATCAGCATCCTGAAATGTAATAAAGGACCGTGTGACTGAACAACAAAGAGCTATCAAGTCAAGTCCATGAATGCTGTATAGGTATTAGCGACAGAAGGGCTGGGGGTAGGAGACTGGGGCGGTCAGGAGATGCTGGGCTTCAAAAAAGGGGAAAGCACACATACCTAGTTACAGCCCTGGCCATATCTTTGGCCAAACTCTAAAAAGCCTCAATTACTCAGCCACAATTAGTCCTCGTATAGCAGAACTTCTCAATATTATTTTGTTTAACTAGTCTTACCATCAGTATTTAACATATTCAAGGCAAGTTGCAGTATGTATATTATACACGTAATCCTAGCTTCCGTTACTATGAGCATGTGACATTTGGTAAGCTTCTTTATGCTTATATGAATCTGATAACAATGTTTTAGCAATTACAGCTGCCTTTTTATAGATAATACTTGAAATGAAAGTACAGGTTGAGTATCCCTTATCCAAAATGCTTGGGACCAGAGGTATTTTGGATATCAGATTTTTCCGTATTTTGGAATAATTGCATACCATAATGAGATATCATGGTGATGGGACCCAAGTCTAAGCACAGAATGCATTTGTTACATATACACCTTATACATACAGCCGGAAGGTCATTTTTGCCAATATTTTTTGTAACTGTGCATTGAACAAAGTGTATCTACATTCACACAATTCATTTATGTTTCATATACACCTTATACACACAGCCTGAAGGTCATTTAATACAATATTTTTAATAACTTTGTGTATTAAACAAAGTTTGTGTACATTGAGCCATCAAAAAACAAAGGTTTCACTATCTCACTCAAAAAAGTCCGTATTTCGGAATATTCCATATTTTCGGAATATTTGGATACGGGATACTCAACCTGTATTTCCTCCCCATAGATAGCCAGTTTACAGCTGAGGAACAGTATTGATGGCACAGTACATAACATGCTAGACTTACAGTGGACTGTGGGGGTGATTCAGACCTGATCGCTGGGCTGCTAAATTTATTGTCCTGCGTTCAGATATTCGCCGCCCAAGGGGAGTTTATAGTCGCAGTGCAAGACTGCGATCGCTTGTGTATGCCGAGCTGCTAAAAAGCCCTCAGTCAGCGGACAGCTGCAAATCCGTTCACACCTCACTCGCCATCAAATAATTTTTCCAGTGTGTGCAGTTTGTGCGCATCCCAGGACTTACTCCTACAGTGCGATGAGAACAGGCTGATCGAGTCTGGAGCTGACGTCACACACCCTCCCTGAAAACGCTTGGGAACGCCTGCGTCTTCCCTGACAATCCCAGAAAACGGTCAGTTACCGCCCACAAATGGCCTCCTCATGTCAATCAGAATGCGAATGGCTGTGCGAATGAAATTTTCGTACCAGCCTGTTGCTGTTTGGCGATGCCTGTTGTTGTTGTTTGCAGACATGCATGCGCATTATGGTGCATACGCATGCACAGTCTATCAATCTCACGCTATACGAAAACGCACAGCAGCGATCAGGTCTGAATCGGGCCCTGTGTGCAGATCCGCCTTTTTTATGTATTTCGGGAAGGGACCAACACATACATTGGCTAAACATTTGGTACACATCTTCATTCCAGTTCCAACATACTAATGAATGCTAAGCATTATGGGAAATGTAGTTCACCTGTAGCATGGATGGCCGAAAATCAATGACCTGTAAACCTTGGTTTCGCTTGAAAGGTGTAGACACAATACAATATCTTATAAAGAAATGACTGTTTTGTGCTGGGCATAACTTTTGGCTACATTAGCATATTAGTGATGAGACGATGGTTTGGTGTGCATAGATAATGAGCACCAATTTTAAAAATTTTAATGGTTGACACACCACATTTGAATATAATTAAACATATATACATCCATACATCCATGCACATACACACTTTTTTTCTGCATCAAGAATGGCAAACAGTTATTTATATGTATAAATTCTCTAGCTCATTCTAGTGAGAAATGGGTCATTCTGGAACAGTGAGAAATGTGATTGCTGAATTTTAAGCAGCTATTGCCACTCAGTCGGAACTGCTAAAAATGAAAAGAGGGTCAAACTGGCACTTGTTGCAATGTTTTATTCACTGTTGTCAGAGTTAAAGAAATGTGTATGTATTTATGCTTGTGTGTATATTTATCTATATCTATCTATCTATCTATATCTATATATATATATATATATATATGTATATATACTGTATGTGTGTGTATGTATATATATATTTATTATTATTTACATTTTATTTATAAGGCGCCACAAGTGTTTCGCAGCGCCGTACAAAGGACAGTACAGGGAGACAAAACTTAACATTACAGTAAATAAATATCAAAAATAGAATACAGGTGACAAGGAGCACCACAATTCTCAAGACATAATACAGCTACAATGTAAGTAGTGAGGGAGTGATCATCGTACTACTAGGGGCTGGTGGCCATAGATGGAGATGAGCCTTTACCAGCAGGAGAAAAAGCGATAAAGATGGTCGCTGAGTAGGGGAGAGCTGCGAGTGAAATGTGTCAAGAAGAGGGCTTAGATGATAAGAGGAAAGAGGGCCCTGCTCTGAAGAGCTAACAATCTAGTGGGAAGGGTCGACAAACAGATGACATGATGTGCAAGCAAGCGGGAGGTAGCCTGATGGCAGTATGCAAGCAAAGTAGAGATGTTCAAGGCATGAGGCAGGGGGATGGAGGAGTGGCCTCAGGACTAGGTAATGCATCGGGAGCGTATGCTTTGATGAATAGGTGGGTTTATAGTGCCCGTTTGAAGCTATATATATATATTACTGTATATAATGTACAGTATGTGTTGTACACAGTGGAGTAAACACTAAGTCTGGATCACTGGTTTGGTTATCATTAGAGATGAGCGGGTTCGGTTCACTGAGATCCGAACCCCCCCGAACTTCACCTATTTTACACGGGTCCGAGGCAGCCTTGGATCTTCCCGCCTTGCTCGGTTAACCCGAACGTGCCCGAACGTCATCATCCCACTGTCGGATTCTCGTGAGATTCATATTCTATACAAAGAACCGCGCGTCGCCGCCATTTTCACTTGTGCATTGGAGATTGAACGGAGAGGATGTGGCTACGTTCTCTCCCTGAAAAGTTCCGTATCTGTGCTCAGTGTGCTGCAAATATCTGTGCTCAGTGTGCTGCATTGTGGGGACCACCAGTATATAATTATAGTAGTAGTACAGTGGGCCATTGCTGTATCTTGCAGCTCCGTGTCAGACTCCGTTCTAGACAGTATCCTGATCATCAGTGCTCAATATCTGCTGCATTGTTGTGTGACCAGTATATATTATATATATAGTACAGTGCAGCATTTTGGTGACTAACAGTATAGTAGTACAGTACAGTAGGCCATTGCTGTATTTTGCAGCTCTGTGTCACTTCAAGTATCCATATCTGTGCTGCATTGCTGTGAGCAGTATATATATATATATATATATATATATATATATGTATAGTAGGACAGTGCAGCATTTTGGTGACCAGCAGTAGTAGTACAGTACAGTAGTCCATTGCTGTATCTTGCAGCTCTGTTTCAAGTCTACTATCCATATCTGTGCTGCATTGCTGTTGTGAGCAGTATATCGTAGGACAGTGCAGCATTTTGGTGACCAACAGTATATAGTTGTACAGTACAGTAGTCCATTGCTGTATCTTGCAGCTCTGTGTCAAGTATACTATCCATATCTGTGCTGCATTGTTGTTGTGAGCAGTATATAGTAAGACAGTGCAGCATTGTGGAGACCACCATTATACATACATATACAGTAGTACAGTACAGTAGTCCATTGCTGTATCTTGCAGCTCTGTGTCAAGTATACTATCCATATCTGTGCTGCATTGTTGTTGTGAGCAGTATATAGTAAGACAGTGCAGCATTGTGGTGACCACCAGTATACATATACAGTAGTACAGTACAGTAGGCCATTTCTGTATCTTGCAGCTCTGTATCAAGTATACTATCCATATCTGTGCTGCATTGTTGTTGTGAGCAGTATATTGTAGGACAGTGCAGCATATTGTTGACCAACAGTATATAGTTGTACAGTACAGTAGTCCATTGCTGTATCTTGCAGCTCTGTGTCAAGTATACTATCCATATCTGTGCTGCATTGTTGTTGTGAGCAGAATATAGTAAGACAGTGCAGCATTGTGGTGACCACCAGTATACATACATATACAGTAGTACAGTACAGTAGTCCATTGCTGTATCTTGCAGCTCTGTGTCAAGTATAATATCCATATCTGTGCTGCATTGTTGTTGTGAGCAGTATATAGTAGGACAGTGCAGCATTGTGGTGACCACCAGTATACATACACAGTAGTACAGTACAGTAGGCCATTGCTGTATCTTGCAGCTCCGTATCACTTCAAGTATCCATATCTGTGCAGCATTGTTGTGAGCAGTATATAGTAGGACAGTGCAGCATTTTGGTGACCAGCAGTAGTAGTACAGACAGTACAGTAGGCCATTACTATTGATATATTACTGGCATATAATTCCAGACATTAAAAAATGGAGAACAAAAATGTGGAGGGTAAAATAGGGAAAGATCAAGATCCACTTCCACCTCATGCTGAAGCTGCTGCCACTAGTCATGACCGAGACGATGAAATGCCAACAACGTTGTCTGCCAAGGCCGATGCCCAATGTCATAGTAGAGAGCATGTAAAATCCAAAAACTGAACTTCAGTAAAATGACCCAAAAATCTAAATTAAAAGCGTATGAGGAGAAGCATAAACTTGCCAATATGCCATTTACGACACAGAGTGGCAAGGAACGGCTGAGGCCCTGGCCTATGTTCATGGCTAGTGGTTCAGCTTCACATGAGGATGGAAGCACTCATCCTCCCGCTAGAAAAATTAAAAGACTCAAGCTGGCAAAAGCACAGCAAAGAACTGTGCGTTCTTCTAAATCACAAATCCCCAACGAGAGTCCAATTGTGTCGTTTGCGATGCCTGACCTTCCCAACACTGGACGGGAAGAGGTGGCGAGTTCCACCATTTGCACGCCCCCTGCAAGTGCTGGAAGGAGCACCCACAGTCCAGTTCCTGATAGTCAAATTGAAGATGTCACTGTTGAAGTACACCAGGATGAGGATATGGGTGTTGCTGGCGCTGAGGAGGAAATTGACAAGGAGGATTCTGATGGTGATGTGGTTTGTTTAAGTCAGGCACCCGGGGAGACAGCTGTTGTCCGTGGGATGAATATGGCCATTGACATGCCTGGTCAAATTACAAAAAAATCACCTCTTCGGTGTGGAATTATTTTAACAGAAATGCGGACAACAGGTATCAAGCCGTGTGTTGCCTTTGTCAAGCTGTAATAAGTAGGGGTAAGGATGTTAACCGACTAGGAACATCCTCCCTTATACGTCACCTGGAGCGCATTCATCAGAAGTCATTGACAAGTTCAAAAACTTTGGGTGACAGCGGAAGCAGTCCACTGACAGCTAAATCCCTTCCTCTTGTACCCCAGCTCCTGCAAACCACACCACCAACTCCCTCAGTGTCAATTTCCTCCTTAGACAGGAACACCAATAGTCCTGCAGGCCATGTCACTGTCAAGTCTGACGAGTCCTCTCCTGCCTGGGATTCCTCCGATGCATCCTTGAGTGTAACGCCTACTGCTGCTGGCGCTGCTGTTGTTGCTGCTGGGAGTCGATCGTCATCCCAGAGGGGAAGTCGGAAGACCACTTGTACTACTTCCAGTAAGCAAATGACTGTCCAACAGTCCTTTGCGAGGAAGATGAACTATCACAGCAGTCATCCTGTTGCAAAGCGGATAACTCAGGCCTGGACAGTTGAGTTGGTGTTAGCGTGCGTCCGGTATCCGGCTTTAATTCACAGGGAATTAGAGCATTTCTTGAGGTAGTGTGTCCCCGGTACCAAATACCATCTAGGTTCCACTTCTCTAGGCAGGCGATACCGAGAATGTACACAGACGTAAAAAAAAAGACTCGCCAGTGTCCTAAAAAATGCAGTTGTACCCAATGTCCACTTAACCACGGACATGTGGACAAGTGGAGCAGGGCAGACTCAGGACTATATGACTGTGACTGCCCACTGAATAGATGTATTGCCTTCCGCAGCAAGAACAGCAGCGGCGGCACCAGTAGCAGCATCTCGCAAACGCCAACTCGTTCCTAGGCAGGCTACGCTTTGTATCACCGCTTTCCATAAGAGGCACACAGCTGACAACCTCTTAGGGAAACTGAGGAACATCATTGCAGAATGGCTTACCCCAATTGGACTCTCCTGGGGATTTGTTACATCGGACAACGCCACCAATATTGTGCGTGCATTACATCTGGGCAAATTCCAGCACGTCCCATGTTTTGCACATACATTGAATTTGGTGGTGCAGAATTTTTTTAAAAACGACAGGGGCGTGCAAGAGATGCTGTCGGTGGCCCAAAGAATTGTGGGCCACTTTCGGCATTCAGCCACCGCGTGCCGAAGACTCGAGCACCAGCAAACACTCCTGAACCTACCCCGCCATCATCTGAAGCAAGAGGTAGTAACGAGGTGGAATTCAACCCTCTATATGCTTCAAAGGATGGAGGAGCAGCAAAAGGCCATTCATGCCTATACATCTGCCTACGATATAGGCAAAGGAGGAGGAATGCACCTGACTCGCAGTGGAGAATGATTTCAACGTTATGCAAGGTTCTGCAACCCTTTGAACTTGCCACACGTGAAGTCAGTTCAGACACTGCCAGCCTGAGTCAGGTCATTCCCCTCATCAGGCTTTTGCAGAAGCAGCTGGAGAGATTGAAGGAGGAGCTAAAACGGAGCGATTCCGCTAAGTATGTGGGACTTGTGGATGGAGCCCTTCATTCGCTTAACCAGGATTCACGGGTGGTCAATCTGTTGAAATCTGAGCACTACATTTTGGCCACCGTGCTCGATCCTAGGTTGAAAGCCTACGTTGTATCTCTCTTTCCGGCAGATACCAGTCTGCAGATATTCAAAGACCTGCTGGTGAGACACTTGTCAAGTCAAGCGGAACGTGACCTGCCAACAGCTCCTCCTTCATTTTCTCCTGCCACTGGAGCTGCCAGGAAAAGGATCATATTTCCAAAACCACCCCCTGGCGGTGATGCAGCGCAGTCAGGAGCGAAAACTGACATTTGGTCCGGACTGAAGGACCTGCCAATGATCACTGACATGTCGTCTACTGTCACTGCATATGATTCTGTCACCACTGAAAGAATGGTGGAGGATTATATGAGTGACAGCATCCAAGTGGGCACGTCAGACAGTCCGTACGTATACTGGCAGGAAAAAGAGGCAATTTGGAGGCCCTTGCACAAACTGGCTTTATTTTACCTAAGTTGCCCCCCCCCTCCAGTGTGTACTCCGAAAGAGTGTTTAGTGCAGCTGGTCACCTTGTCAGCGATCGGTGTACGAGGTTACTACCACAAAATGTGGAGAAGATGATGTTCATCAACATGAATTATAATCAATTCCTCCGTGGAGACATTCACCAGCAATTGCCTCCAGAAAGTACACAGGGACCTGAGATGATGGATTCCAGTGGGTACTTATTAATACTCTGTGAGGAGGGGGATGTACACAGTGAAAGGGGTGAGGAATCGGAGGATGATGATGAGGTGGACATCTTGCCTCTGTAGAGCCAGTTTGAGCAAGGAGAGATTGATTGCTTCTTTTTTTGGTGGGGGCCCAAACCAGCCAGTCATTTCAGCCACAGTCGTGTGGCAGACCCTGTGGTTGAAATGTTGGGTTTGGGCATTCAGCCACCGCGTGCCGAAGACTGGAGCACCAGCAAACACTCCTGAACCTACCCCGCCATCATCTGAAGCAAGAGGTAGTAACGAGGTGGAATTCAACCCTCTATATGCTTCAAAGGATGGAGGAGCAGCAAAAGGCCATTCATGCCTATACATCTGCCTACGATATAGGCAAAGGAGGAGGAATGCACCTGACTCGCAGTGGAGAATGATTTCAACGTTATGCAAGGTTCTGCAACCCTTTGAACTTGCCACACGTGAAGTCAGTTCAGACACTGCCAGCCTGAGTCAGGTCATTCCCCTCATCAGGCTTTTGCAGAAGCAGCTGGAGAGATTGAAGGAGGAGCTAAAACGGAGCGATTCCGCTAAGTATGTGGGACTTGTGGATGGAGCCCTTCATTCGCTTAACCAGGATTCACGGGTGGTCAATCTGTTGAAATCTGAGCACTACATTTTGGCCACCGTGCTCGATCCTAGGTTGAAAGCCTACGTTGTATCTCTCTTTCCGGCAGATACCAGTCTGCAGATATTCAAAGACCTGCTGGTGAGACACTTGTCAAGTCAAGCGGAACGTGACCTGCCAACAGCTCCTCCTTCATTTTCTCCTGCCACTGGAGCTGCCAGGAAAAGGATCATATTTCCAAAACCACCCCCTGGCGGTGATGCAGCGCAGTCAGGAGCGAAAACTGACATTTGGTCCGGACTGAAGGACCTGCCAATGATCACTGACATGTCGTCTACTGTCACTGCATATGATTCTGTCACCACTGAAAGAATGGTGGAGGATTATATGAGTGACAGCATCCAAGTGGGCACGTCAGACAGTCCGTACGTATACTGGCAGGAAAAAGAGGCAATTTGGAGGCCCTTGCACAAACTGGCTTTATTTTACCTAAGTTGCCCCCCCCTCCAGTGTGTACTCCGAAAGAGTGTTTAGTGCAGCTGGTCACCTTGTCAGCGATCGGTGTACGAGGTTACTACCACAAAATGTGGAGAAGATGATGTTCATCAACATGAATTATAATCAATTCCTCCGTGGAGACATTCACCAGCAATTGCCTCCAGAAAGTACACAGGGACCTGAGATGATGGATTCCAGTGGGTACTTATTAATACTCTGTGAGGAGGGGGATGTACACAGTGAAAGGGGTGAGGAATCGGAGGATGATGATGAGGTGGACATCTTGCCTCTGTAGAGCCAGTTTGAGCAAGGAGAGATTGATTGCTTCTTTTTTTGGTGGGGGCCCAAACCAGCCAGTCATTTCAGCCACAGTCGTGTGGCAGACCCTGTGGTTGAAATGTTGGGTTTGTTAAAGTGTGCATGTTCTGTTTATACAACATAAGGGTGGGTGGGAGGGCCCAAGAACAATTCCATCTTGCACCTCTTTTATTGTTTTTTTATTTATCTTTGCATCATGTGATGTTTGGGGCCAATTTTTTTTAAGTGCCATCCTGTCTGCCACTGCAGTGCCACTCCTAGATGGGCCAGGTGTTTGTGCCGCCCACTTGGGTCGCTTAGCTTAGTCATCCAGCGACCTCTGTGTTAATATTAGGACTAAAAATAATATTGTGAGGTGTTCAGAATAGACTGGAAATTAGTGGAAATTATGGTTATTGAGGTTAATAATACTATAGGATCAAAATTACCCCCAAATTCTATGATATAAGCTGTTTTTGAGGGGTTTTTGAAAAAAAAAACACCCGAATCCAAAACACACCCGAATCTGGCAAAAAAATTTAAGGGAGGTTTTGCCAAAACGTGTCCGAATGCAAAACACGGCCGCGGAACCGAAACCAAAACACAAAAAATTTCCAGTGCACATCTCTAGTTATCATGCATTTAAACCTTTGTTGATTTTTGGGCCTGAAGGTAAAAGCCTCATTTGGATTTTAACGCTGTCTTTTGACATATGATTAGATAACATATCTGGACAACTGATCCTATATGCCAGCGGGTACACGTTCCACACAAGGGGGCGCCGGTGTCCAAGGCTGTGGGATGCCGGAGAGAGAAAACAGCCTGCTGCTTCATCTCTCCCCAGCTCAGCACGCAACACAAAGCTGCGTGTGCTGGGCTGGGTATTATCTGCGTTCGCACAAGAGCCACACAGCTCATGTGTCTGTGATGCCACTCACGGTGCCCCAAGTGCTGCACATGATTGACATGCTGCTGGCATTTGGGGGGGTGACAGACAGCACCATAGAAAGCTGAGGGCATATCGGCCCTGTTTTCTGGCTTCAGCAGCGTGATTTCACCGCACATCCTGCGTAACCTGGGGCTTCCACCAACGATCACATAGATGATCTAATGCTGTGTTTTTGGACGCAGCTGCGCATCAGACAAGCCATCAGAGGGCATCTATTTACTTAAGACGTCTCCTACAGCTTTAGCATCATTTAGCACAACCACCAGGAGTCGCCGCTGTTGTGCCATCGCGCCCACCTCTGAATCAGCCACTTATTGTCCCTTTTTTTTTTTTTAAGCTCTTATTATGCTTTTTTGAAGTCTTGAAAAATGAAGTAAAGGTGTTTTATAAGTAGGACATAATTTTCAATTTGTCTGACTGTGTCGTGCTGAAGAATATTATTGCTCTATATAACGAATAATACAATATTAACAATTAAATCTGTAAGCAGTTTTATATCCAGCCCTAAAACCAAATTTATATATTTTATAACTAAAATAATTTTCTTTTTATTAGAATTTTTGAACTTCATGACACAATTCCGGATGTTATTTGAGATTTCTTTCCCCTGTAAAGTTAATCATAGGATTTTTGGATTGAAGAATTATTTGGTGTTATAATGTCCTGAAATTAAAGATGAGGATTACTTTAAGGAAAAAAAAATTTAATTATACTTATTTCCTTTCATTAAATATTCTTCTTTTCATTGAATGGAGTCTAAAAACATGGTATATGCCTGATTTAGTTCAAAAGCCAATTCTTAAATCAGTGGAATTATATGGAAAACAGTGCTGCATTGAGAGATCCTGCCAGCTTCTGACATCTGCATACAAACCACTTGTTCATGTTTTCCTTAAACGCCTTTTTTGGATCAGACATACAGACTTTTCTGAATGAGGTCTCTTTGCACATTGGCAGCACCAGTTAAATACCGAGTATGTTACACTGAATGGCGGAACATTGCATGGTTTAAGCATTCTGGCATCTGAACTAACTCTGCTTCAAGAACTAACTCAAGAACTTCCTTAGTAAAAAGCCTTTGTATAACTTTGGGTATTAAATCTTGGCTTGTCCATTACGCTTGTAAGTAAAGTTTCTTTATGAGTTTTGTTTTGGGGAATTCCGATGAAGCTAGGAACGTATTTCTAAGAAGGCCTCTAAGCACAGAATATCTCACACCCATTGTGTTCTAGATAAATCTGTGAATTACCCAATTTTTAAGTAACACATTTTATTAGCATTTCTCAGAACAAGTTCTCTTTCCAAAATGTATGCAGAATTAGTAGACAATGCATGTTCTTTTTCTCTAGTTTAGATATGTGTTTTTCTCTATCGTCCTAGTGGATGCTGGGGTTCCTGAAAGGACCATGGGGAATAGCGGCTCCGCAGGAGACAGGGCACAAAAAGTAAAGCTTTATGATCAGGTGGTGTGTACTGGCTCCTCCCCCTATGACCCTCCTCCAAGCCTCAGTTAGGTTTTTGTGCCCGGCCGAGAAGGGTGCAATCTAGGTGGCTCTCCTAAAGAGCTGCTTAGAAAAGTTTAGCTTAGGTTTTTTATTTTACAGTGAGTCCAGCTGGCAACAGGATCACTGCATCGAGGGACTTAGGGGAGAAGAAGTGAACTCACCTGCGTGCAGGATGGATTGGCTTCTTTGGCTACTGGACATTAGCTCCAGAGGGAAGATCACAGGTACAGCCTGGATGGGTCACCGGAGCCTCGCCGCCGGCCCCCTTGCAGATGCTGAAAAGAGAAGAAGGTCCAGAATCGGCGGCAGAAGACTCCTCGGTCTTCTTAAGGTAGCGCACAGCACTGCAGCTGTGCGCCATTGCTCTCAGCACACTTCACACGGCAGTCACTGAGGGTGCAGGGCGCTGGGGGGGGGGCGCCCTGGGCAGCAATGGAAACCTGTTATTTGGAAAAAAATACCTCACATATAGCCTCCGGGGGCTATATGGAGATATTTAACCCCTGCCAGAATCCGTTGAAGAGCGGGAGACGAGCCCGCAGAAAAAGGGGCGGGGCCTATCTCCTCAGCACACAGCGCCATTTTCCCTCACAGAAAGGCTGGAGGGAAGGCTCCCAGGCTCTCCCCTGCACTGCACTACAGAAACAGGGTTAAAACAGAGAGGGGGGGCACTAATTTGGCGTTAGAAATATATATAAAGATGCTATAAGGGAAAACACTTATATAAGGTTGTCCCTATATAATTATAGCGTTTTTGGTGTGTGCTGGCAAACTCTCCCTCTGTCTCTCCAAAGGGCTAGTGGGTCCTGTCCTCTATCAGAGCATTCCCTGTGTGTGTGCTGGTGTGTCGGTACGTGTGTGTCGACATGTATGAGGACGATGTTGGTGAGGAGGCGAAGCAAATTGCCTGTAATGGTGATGTCACTCTCTAGGGAGTCGACACCGGAATGGATGGCTTATTTAGGGAATTACGTGATAATGTCAACACGCTGCAAGGTCGGTTGACGACATGAGACGGCCGACAAACAATTAGTACCGGTCCAGACGTCTCAAGAACACCGTCAGGGGTTTAAAACGCCCGTTTACCTTAGTCGGTCGACACAGACACTGACACGGACACTGAATCCAGTGTCGACGGTGAATAAACAAACGTATTCCTCATTAGGGCCACACGTTAAGGGCAATGAAGGAGGTGTTACATATTTCTGATACTACAAGTACCACAAAGATGGGTATTATGTGGGAGTGAAAAAACTACCATAGTTTTTCCTAAATCAGATAAAATAAAATGAAGTGTGTGATGAGGCGCTCACACGCTTATCATGTGGCGTTACCGTCTTCAGATACGGCCGCCCTCAAGGAGCCAGCTGATATGAAGCTGGAGTAATATCCTAAAAAGTATATACACACATACGGTGGTTATACTGCGACCAGCGATCGCCTCAGCCTGGAAATGCAGTGCTGGGTTGGCTTGGTCGGATTCCCTGACTGAAAATATTTTAGTGATATAGAGCATTTAATAGGATGCAGTCTATATATATATATATATATGCGAGATGCACAGAGGGATATTTGCACTCTGGCATCAAGATAAGTGCGTTGTCCATATCTGCCAGAAGATGTTATGGACACGACAGTGGTCAGGTGATGCAGATCCCATACGGCACATGAAAGTATGGTCGTATAAAGGAGAGGAGGTACTTGGGGTCGGTCCATCGGACCTGGGGGCCACGGCAACAGCTGGGAAATCCAACCTTTTTACCCCAAGTCACATCTCGGCAGAAAGAGACACTGTCTTTTCAGCCTCAATCCTTCCGTTCCCATAAGGGCATGCGGGCAAAAGGCCAGTCATATCTGCCCAGACATAGAGGAAAGGGAAGTAGACTGCAGAAGGCAGCCCCTTTCCAGGAACAGAAGCCCTCCACCGAGTCTGCCAAGTCCTCAGCAGGACGCTGGGGCCGTGCAAGCTGACTCAGGTGAGGTGGGGGGTCGTCTCAAGAGTCTCAGCGTGCAGTGGGATAACTCGCAAGTTGACCCCTAGATCGTACAAAGTATTATCCCAGGGGTACAGTTTGGAGATTCGAGACATCTTTTCCTCGCAGGTTCCTGAAGTCTGCTTTACCAAAGGCTCCCTCCGACAGGGAGGCAGTATTGGGGAAAAATTCACAAGCTGTATTTCCAGCAGGTGATAATCAAAGTACCCCTTCTACAATCAAGGAAAAGGGTATTAGTCTTCCACACTATATTGTGTTACTGAAGCCAGACGGCTTGGTGAGACATATTCTAAATCTGAAATCTTTGAACACTTACATACAAAGGTTCAAATCAAGATGGAGTCACTCAGAACAGTGATAGCGAACCGGAAAAAAGGGGACTATATGGTGTCCCTGGACATCAAGGATTACCTCCATGTCCAAATTTGCCCTTCTCAACAAGGGTACCTATGGTTCGTGGTACAGAACTGTCAATATCAGTTTTTGACGCTGCCGTTGAATTATCCACGGCACCCCGGGCCTTTACCAAGGTAATGGCCGAAAAGATGATTCTCTTCAAAGAAAAGGGCATCTTAATTATCCCTTACTTGGACGATATCCTGAAAAGGGAAAGGTCCAGAGAACAGTTGGAGGTCGGAATAGCCCTATCTAAAGTAGTTCTACGACAGCACGAGTGGATTCTAATATTCCAAAAATCGCAGCGTTTTTCCGACGATACGTCTGCTGTTCCTAGGAATGATTCTGGGCATAGTCCAGAAAAAGGTGTTTCTCCTGGAGGAGAAAGCCAAGGAGCTATCCGAACTAGTCTGAAACCTCCTAAAACCAGGCCAAGTATCAGTGCATCAATGCACAGGAGTCTTGGGAAAAATGGTGGCTTCTTACGAAGCAATTCCATTCGGCAGATCTCACGCAAACGAATGGTCCGGATCGCATCTTCAGATGCATCAGCAGATAATCCTGTCTCCAAGGACAAGGGTGTCTCTTATGTGGGGGCTGCAGAGTGCTCATCTTCTAGAGGACAGCACATTCAGCATTCAGGACTGTGTTCTGGTGACCACGGATGCCAGCCTGAGAGGCTGGGAAGCAGTCACACAGGGAAGAAATTTCCAAGGAGTGTGGTTAAGTCTGGAGATTTTTCTCCACATGAATATACTGGAGCTAAGAGCAATTTACAATGCTCTGAGCCTAGGAAGACCTCTGCTTCAAAGTCAGTCGGTGCTGATCTGGTCGGACATCATCATGGCAGTCGCCCACGTAAACAGACGGGGCGGCACAAGAAGCAGGAGGGCAATGACAGCAAGAACTTTTCGCTGAGCGAAAAATCATGTGATAACACTGTCAGCAGTGTTCATTCCGGGAGTGGAAAACTGAATTTCCTCAGCAGGAATGAATTCCACTCGGAAAAGTGGGAACTTCATCTGGAAGTTTCCACATGATTGTAAACCGTTGGGAAAGACCAAAGGTGGTCATAAGATGGCGTCCCACCTGAAGCGCCAGGTCAAGAGACCCTCAGGCAATAGCTGGGTCGCTCTGGTAACACCGTGGGTGTACCAGTCGGGTATGTGTTCCCTCCTCTGCCTCTCATACCCAGGGTATTGAGAATTATAGGAAGGAGAGGAGTAAGAATTATACTCGTGGCTCCGGTTTGGCCAAGAAAGACTTGGTAACCGGAACTTCAAGAGATAAGAAGGGTCTTGATTCAGCAAGAATCATGTCTGTTCCAAGACTTACCGCAGCTGCGTTGACGCAGGGGCGGGTTAACGCCGGATCCTAAGGGAAAAAGGCATTCCGGAAGAGGTCATCCCTACCCTGGTCAGAGCCAGGAAGGAGGTGACCGCACAACATTATCACAGTTTAGGTGAAAATATGTTCCATGGTGTGAGGCCAGGAAGGCTCCACGGAAGAATTTCAACTAGGTTAATTCCTATATTTCCTGCAAACAGGAGTGTCTATGGGCCTCAAATTGGGGTCCATTAAGGTTCAAATTTCGGCCTGTCGATTTTCTTCCAGAAAGAATTGGCTTCAGTTCCTGAAGTCCAGAAGTTTGTCAAGGGAGTACTGCATATACAACCCCTTTTGATGTCTCCAGTGGCACTGGGGGATCTCAACGTAGTTTTGGGGATTCCAAAAATCACATTGGTTTAAACCACTCAAATCTGTGTATTTGATATATCTCACATGAAAAGTGAACATGCGGTTGGTCCTGGCCTCGGCCAGGCGAGTGTCAAAATTGGCGGCTTTGTCTCACAAAGCCATATCTGATTGTCCATTCGGACAGAGCAAAGCTGCGGACTCGTCCCCAGTTTATCTCTAAGGTGGTGTCAGCGTTTCACCTGAACCAGCTTATTGTGGTACCTGCGGCTACTAGGGACTTGGAGGACTCCAAGTTGCTGGATGTTGTCAGGGCCCTGAAAATATAGTTTTCCAGGTCGGCTGGAGTCAGGAAATCTGACTTGCTGTTTTATCCTGTATGCACCCAACAAGCTGGGTGCCCCTGCTTCTAAGCAGACTATTGCTCGTTGGATTTGTAGTACAATTCAGCTTGCACATTCTGTGGCAGACTTGCCACAGCCAAAAATATGTAAATGCCCATTCCACAAGGAAGGTGGGCTCATCTTGGGCGGCTGCCCGAGGGGTCTCGGCTTTACAACTTTGCCGAGCGGCTACGTGGTCGGGGGAGAACACGTTTGTAAAATCCTACAAATTTGATACCCTGGCTAAGGAGGACCTGGAGTTCTCTCATTCGGTGCTGCAGAGTCATCCGCACTCTCCCGCCCGTTTGGGAGCTTTGGTATAATCCCAATGGTCCTTTCAGGAACCCCAGCATCCACTAGGACGATAGAGAAAATAAGAATTTACTTACCGATAATTCTATTTCTCGGAGTCCGTAGTGGATGCTGGGCGCCCATCCCAAGTGCGGATTATCTGCAATACTTGTACATAGTTATTGTTAACTAAATCGGGTTATTGTTGTAGTGAGCCATCTTTCAGAGGCTCCTCTGTTCTCATACTGTTAACTGGGTTCAGATCACAGGTTGTACAGTATGATTGGTGTGGCTGGTATGAGTCTTACCCGGGATTCAAAATCCTTCCTTATTGTGTACGCTCGTCCGGGCACAGTATCCTAACTGAGGCTTGGAGGAGGGTCATAGGGGGAGGAGCCAGTACACACCACCTGATCATAAAGCTTTACTTTTTGTGCCCTGTCTCCTGCGGAGCCGCTATTCCCCATGGTCCTTTCAGGAACCCCAGCATCCACTACGGACTCCGAGAAATAGAATTATCGGTAAGTAAATTCTTATTTTGAAAGTGTATCAACCTGATATTTATTTAGGTCATTTTATGACCTAACTTTATGAAAGTTGATCCAAGTAGATCCTTATTATGTGCATATATATAATTGTTAGCGTTTCAACTTAAGCTCAAAATACAATGTATGAATATCTATGTAAGAAAAAAACAGCCACACAATTCTGCTGCAAATGCAGTATTAGTCAATAGACTAAATGGTACACCATGTGTGATGGTTCCCTATGTTCAAAATAGTCCGGATCATTTTCAGAAGTGAAGTTCAGATGGCTAGTTTAAAACAGGCTCAAGTAATAGAGGAAGTGATCCAGCCAATTGCCCCAAGTAACCAAGTGGTTTGGTTTCATCCCATTTGACCACCTATAGGAACCAGTACTGAGCCACACTGCTTGTGCCACATGGCATGATTATCCTGTTTGTTGTCAGGGCATAGTTAGTGGCTCCTTCTATTTGCTAACCACAACAGATTCCCATGGGGACCTGGTTGAACTGTGTGGAAAAGGTATAGTGGACATCTCCAGCCCATTGGTCTTTTAGAAGCATTTAAGTAATGTTTATGTTGTATGAATATCCATTAAGGCACTGGGAGATAAATTGTAATTTTCAACAGAAGCAGATATTTGTAGCAAAAGAAAATGTAAATTTTTATCAAATCTTTTATTTTTTAATAAATTTTTCAATGCAAATATTTTATTATTATTATACTTATATATATATACACAATGTTTTTAGTTTGCCATGGTTTACTGTAGAATAACCTCCCCATACCCTTTAAATGTAGTACTGTGTTAAAGTTGTGACAAAATCTATTTCTTGTGGCTCAAGGGAAATTAAGTTAGACTGCACCTGCAACTTCTAACAGTATGACGCAAGGATGATCCAAGGCATCGGTGTAATCTAACATTAATTTCAGTTCTCCCTGGATGAGGACATTAATTCCAAGGTCTGGCTACAGTCCTGTTCTCATTACTGTGAATCTACCAAATGACATGCACATTGTTGCACTTTTTTGTAGTTGTTTAGGGGTAAGGAATGCTAAAATAATTATGCAGCAGTATTATATTAGGACGTAAACATTTTCCAGCAGTTCTAAATTGTACTGCTAATATCTATATATAACCTATAATTTTTATTTTTTATATTTTTATTTCTGTTCTGTTCTGACATTGAGATTTCATCTCTGTAATATGTCATCTCAATATTTGTAGAAACGGGAAAATACTTTTTGGTGTAGCCCACCTTTCTGTTATTTCTTTGGATTATTTTGTGTTAAGACTCATCATAAATTGACAATCCTTTACTGATGTCAATCCTATATATTTTGTGGATGTAGAACCTTGTTTCTCAACTCCATTCCTCGCGGAGCCCCATCAGCTCATGTTTTGAGGAGTTCTGGCAGTGGGGACAAGTAGGTTCAGCAGTGCATTCTTAAAGAAATCCTAAAGCTTGACTTGCTGGAGGTACAGGAGGACTGGAGTTAAGAAACACTGGGGCAGACATGGGGGGGGGGGGGGGGTGCGTGTGTGGAGTGTCTGAAGGTAGACCTAAAAAGAAGGATCACATCTCATTTACATCATGAGAATGAGCACCATTGAAGAGTACTTTCCACCTGTTGGCAACAGGTAGAAGAAGGGTGTAATGCTACTTCTACACCCTTAGTTACCAAGTCAGTTATAAATAACCACTGCAAGGGTAGCTTGCAGATCTATTCTTGTAAAATGGGATATAAGACATTAGCATGAGCAGTGGTTCCCAAATGCTGTCCTGGATCAAGGATATTTATGATTTAGCACAGGTGAATTATTTAGTACCTCAGTTTTTTTATTTTTTATTTAACCATCTTGTCACAACTCACAGATGGATATCACATGCTGAGCTGTACTTTGCGATTGGTGGATACCCAGAGTCAGAGGTCACAGCCCTTTGACTGGGTTTACTAGTACAGAGCTGACATTCACTGGAGTTTGAACGAATATATAGCCATGAGGCACATAATAGTACACAATGGGTCGCGACCAAATGGAATACTTATGAACAGTGACAAGAACAGGGAACAGAACACAGGAATGTCAGAAACGAAACAGAACGCAGGCAAGGCAAGAACAGTAGAATTCCTTTCTGGGAAGCGTAAGGCTATAACGCTGGACTAAGGTGCTTAAGCCGGGATGCAGTTAATATCCAGAAGGACGGGATCCCAGCAGTTGATATACCGACGCCAGAAACCCGGCGTGTAAATACAGATGGTGCTCGGGATACCGGCATCGAAATACTGACAGCCGCAATCCCGATCGTTCTTCCAGCGGGATGTTGGTGTAGGGTTAGGTTTAGGCATGAGAAGGGAGCTTAGGGTGCAGGGATGGGAAAGGTATAGTTAGGTACCAGGGATGGAGGGTTTGCTTTAGGCTCTTAAAATGCGAGGTTAGGGTTAGGCACCAAATGGGGAGGGTTAGGTTTAGGCAGCGGGGAAGGGAGGATTAGGGTTAGGCACCACTAGAGAGGGTTAGGTTTAGGCACCTACAAGAGAGGGTTAGGGTAGGGGTCATGGGTGGGTTAGGGTACTTTAAAGTGGGCTGTCAGGATTCTGATGGACAGGATGTTGCGGTCGGTTTTCTGACCGCCGCCATCCCGTCCATCAGGATATCATACTGAACCCCTGGAACCTATACTCTGTGTGGTCTAAAAAGGGGTAGTGCCATGTTTTCACGTCCTTTAAAAATACTGTCACGTCCCAGAGCGCTCCACAGGGAGGCACAATTTTAATACCCACTTTCTACCTTGCTTGCTCTGGGAAGCAGGTCCCTCCTTCACTTCTCTGTGATATTTGGAAAGCTGGCACATGGGCACTAGAGAGCAAAGACTCTGGCACAGTACCAGAGTCTTGGCTTTCAATGTGAGGCGCCATCTTCCTGAAGATATCACTGGGAGGATGCATCCGCAGTGTGAAGGGTCCATATGGCAAGTGCGCGTGCGCAGACGGCCCGAATGCAGCCACTGTGTAGGAATGCGCTGCTGCATTCGAGTCTGAATAGACCCCCATGTACAGTAACAGTAAATTAGTCTGTAAGAACCTGATTAAGTATGTATAATTCACAAATTTTTTACTTAGGAAAGATTAATAGCATTCTACTTTACAAATACCTGTTTTAGCATTTTATATATTTTCTGTTTAACGAAATCGCTTACAGTACAAATATAGATATAGCTCACCTGGAACACAGAGGATGTTTGTTCTGTAAGAAACAAAGAAACTTCTGTCCTCTCAGGGCATCAGTAGACTGATAAAGGCTAAACTACATGGCCAAAGGTATGTGGACACACCATCAAAAATTGTGTTTCACCATTTCACTCACAGCCATTGCTAGCAAGTGTGTGAAATCAAGCATCTAGACATGGGATTTACGTAGTGCGACAATCTGGTATATTTAGCTCGGTTTAGTGGTGCAGTGTTTCGCTGCTCGAATCAGGATCAATACGCATCTCTAGCAAATTTGAATAAGTGAAATGAAGCTTTACTGTCAGCATACAGAAATGAAAACAAGAACAGCCTAGCCTTCACTCAGGGCTCTAGCTCACATGTGCAGTCTCAGAGTTTTATGGTCCTCCCTGCCTCCTGCACCTCTACACATTATCCTTCTGGCCCCCACTGACCTCTTTGTGACTAGAGTATAGACACAGATAAAACCTGGCGCTAATCACCAATCAGTGCAATCACCTGGTTACTTGCTGCTTTCCAGTATAGGAAACCCAGACATAGAACTAAGACAACTAGAAAAAGAAGTAGAATAGCATTCAGTCTGTCAATGTGATTTGTTTTTGTTAGTAAGGAAACCTTAATGTGTATCCACTCACTTATCAATACTGCACTGTCCCATCCCGGGCGTGAAAGTTTGAAACATTTTGATTGAAAAGTTCATCTGTTTGGGGGTGGGCTCGGGAGGCAACAAAGCGCTGCCTGGGCAGGCCGCACAAAATGGGGGCGGTGCCGTGACCATTTTCGGGTCAGCCGCGTGACGTCACACACAGCCTCTCTGACAAAAAAAAAAAAGTCTGCCGTCCACCTGACAGCGCAGCCAGGGGTCAACCCTAGATCCGATGCATCCGCATTTAAATTGCGGATGCATCTTGAAGCGGCCCCACACACTGGGTGACTATCAGCATGTGCAGAGATGAACGCGGATCCGGCTGCGTTCGCAGCAATCTATGTCCATCTCTGAATAACCCCCATAGTTTACTAAAGGGCACGTGTGTGGCATTGTATTGGAAAATCCTTCCTATGGGGTATTTTACATTTAGCAATAATGGGAATGTCCACAACTGTACAACTCTCCCTTTACTTAAATGTTAGTGCCTCATACTGAGTAACAGAACACAGTAATGCTGGATTATACAGTACATACATCACTATTACCTGTGCTTCCTATAAGGCTGAATTCCACCACACCGCAGTCATCTGGCAGCATGCACAGCCTTTACACGTTCCACCTCACTTCATGCCCAGAAACCCCCAGAAAGTGCTTAGTGCCCAGCACACTCACCGGTAGGAGTACCATTTAACAGCTGGCCAGATAATTGGACATTGCCTTAATGTCCTCATCTGGTATTAAATCTAAGTGTCACAAGGCTGGCATCTTATGTACAGCTCTATTTGGTCAGAACATTAGGCAGAAACGAGTTGGCAGTAATACTTTGTGAGTGTCACTATGGGCAGTAAGGAGGTCTCTGGGTGTGTATAGAATGCCAAAAACCTGTTAACAAATGCTAGAAGAATCACAACGTATGCAGGGAATTCACTGCTGGCAAAGTATTAAGTTAAACATGTGTGACGGTATGTATGTTTGTCTGTTCTCACAAAGATGTCATTACAATTTCTATAGGGAAGTGATTGAATATTTTTCTGTAGTAATGTACTAGTGAGAGCAGCCATTACCAATGTAAATGATACTGATAATTGTGAACGATCAGGCTGTTGGCCCATGCTATGTGAATGGTCATGCTGCTGAAGTCTTTTTAAGAGTGCATTCCACTACTGTCTGATTGATCCCCCGCCACCTCAAACTCATACGTACAGCTTAGTAAAGAGAACATTTGCCATATAGTGCAGAAAAATCCAAGACCAGTAAATAGTGTGTATCTAATTTACAGAAAATTCATAAACAAAGCATGAATGGTCCTACTGTATTTATTAACGCCTGGCGACGGGTATGTGTTTTTCTTGCCAGTTATTACAACAGAAAACCACCTGTCACCATCATATCTTAGTAAGATATTGGCGGAGCATCTGAGCGATGCTCAAAGGCTGTAGAGTGGTCAGTGGGCACATGCACTTTCCCAAGTGCCAGAAAGTTGGGAGGTATGTACCTGCTCTCGTTCTCTGTTGTTGTGCCCTGCGCAGAAGAACACCTGTGACTGGGTCACACTTGCCGACTTTCTGTCTGCCCCCCGGGAGAGGGCAGACAGGTCAGCCAAAGGGGGGGCACGGCATCAAGATATGTGGGCAAAGCGGGGGCGTGGAGGCACAATTACGTCATTGCGATCCCGTCCCCGCTCTACAATGATCAGATTACTGTCATTGTGGAACACAGGCGGGGCTACGAGGATGCAATTTAGCACAAATCACGTCATTGCCCTGCCCACTTGCACTAATTAAGCAGCGTCTGCGGGGATGTACAGGCAGCTGGGAGGGGCTGGCTGGTGTTGGCAGACTCCAGGAGAGTTCTCCTTTTTAGGGGATCGAGAGTGCCAGTCGACTTTTGGGAGCATCCTGACCATTACGGGAGGGTTGGCAAGTATGGACTGGGTGGCACATACATATGCAGCTATAGAAGAATGTATAGAGGGAAGTGAACTGTGGAATCCCCCCCACTTTGACACACAGATGCCGTTTTTTGTAAGGCACCTGGTGTTATACCAATTCCATACATAGGGCTTGATGCAGTTAGATGCGAATACAAGCTTGTTTCTAATAAGATATGCCTACAAGCGATGCTCGTGTTGAGGGTGTGCAAATTTTCTACAGATTGTGACTTTGGAAAAGTGCATGACAAGTGGGGAAATCTTCCTGGCCCCCCAAAAGTGACAACTACATTAGCAGAATCATGTTGATGACTGTAAGTGGGCATAAGTAAAGTACTTGATGCTCTTAAAAGGTGTCAAATGGTTGATTTGTGCATTTAAAATAAATAAATATATATATATATATATATATATATATATACAGAAAAATTCTTTGTAATACATATTTTAATCACATTTGAGGTGCGTAGAAAAAAAAAAAAAGGAGAAAGTTGATTTTGGGGTTATTTGAGGCCATCTGTTTTTA
Source organism: Pseudophryne corroboree (assembly GCF_028390025.1). NCBI lineage: Eukaryota > Metazoa > Chordata > Amphibia > Anura > Myobatrachidae > Pseudophryne > Pseudophryne corroboree. Next base: position 223,176,412 of record NC_086444.1, on the reverse strand, counting down.
AAAAAAAATCCCCGGTAACGACATTTAGAGATGTAGCCACGCTCATCATGGTTACATCTGGGCGCGTTTGTGTCATGTTTTCCCCATTCACTTTGAATGGGCTTGCAAAATACGCATACGTCTGGCCACGCTGCATGGGCACGTAGATGGAAGATGTAGCCACAATGAGCGTGTCTACATCTGTAATTATTGTCCTAATAAAACTAATATAAATATTCCAAATACCTAATTAGTCAGTAGATGGGTGTCCAAGAGTTTCTGAAGCAAGTCCTGACATTCGTACATTAAAGTTAAGATTTTCCCTCCTTTTCACATCCTCAGGTGGGTGCACATAAAAAATCACGAACTTCCTCTGAAAAAGCAATGCAAGTTTGGAATTGGATTGCAAGTGTAATTGTCTGTGCGAGTTCACCGTGAAAATAGATAGTTCCAGGTAGCTCGGCACTTCAATGATGCAGCAATTCACTAAGGTGCCTTTTGGTTCGCAATAGCCTCAAGGTGAGGAATACAAACAGCGGCAATCGGAGTCTTATAGATCAAGATATTATGATGCCAAAAAGACAAAGTTTCGTGGCTCAAATGCCCTTTAATTTACTTTGATATAGGGGCATGTGAGTTATGTTACTGCTGCTTTATGACATCATAATATGTTGATTAGTATATTAATCCAAGTGCCGCTGTTTATATTCTACACCTTGTGTTTGTGTGTGTGTATGTATGTGTGTATAAATATATATATATATATACACACATACACACGCACGAATTAATATATACACATGTGAAAATTTATATATATATATATATATATATATATATATATATATATCTCAACATATAGTACATGAACATTTTTAAAGCACACATTGTTTCAGATCATTGTGTGGGTTCCTTACAGCCTTTGGTAAGTGATTGTGCTTCCGGATGATGTCCCAGCCACATGGACTCTGGACTGAGAATAAGGCTTTAATAGCCTATATTTAGTGGTGCAGAAAAACAGTATTACACAGGGGGTACAGATAAGGCGATAAATCTAATTAGCCCCGTATAACAACAGGCATTATGCCAATCACAGCACCATTGTGTTGGAGTCTCGGTTTGCAGCTCAGAGTCAGGTATTTTCTCATACTCTGTAATATTTCCTGGCATATTCCAGCTACCCAGCAGTTTTGCTTCACAGTATGCCTGTGATGTCTTCACCGAAAGGTGTATTAAGATGTGAAATAAAATAATTTCCTATTGACATTAACAAGCTTCTTGCTGTCTTTGAAGAAATGTTTTCTGTAACAGGCTGGTATTATCCTGATGCTCTGCATTTATGTTGTGAAACGAATACCACCTACTTAGTGATTTACAGACAGAACAGAGTCCCATTTTGCTTATACATACGTGTTTGTATGTATATGTATGTGTATATATATATATATATATATATATATATATACACTAGGTGATTCATCGCGCCCTACGGGCGCTCTACACCGTCGTAAGGAGCTACACCCCCTTAACCCTTTTATTATATGGAGTATTACCTCCTATCATAATTGTGTGAGTGGCTAAATATTGCATGGACAAAGGGCGTGCAATGGTTAAGGGCTCGTAGCCCCATGCAACGGCGTGAACAGCGCATGCAGGGCTTGATGAATCACCTAGTAGGTGCTGTGGTTGGGAGAGTGGCGGGTGCGAGGGATACTCAGATGGGGGAGGGGGTCCAGTGGAGATGCGAGGGGGAGGGGTGGTTTGCGGGGGTGCCGCAGGTGGGGGAGGGGTTGGTGCCACGGGTGGGGGAGGGGGTCCGATATCATCGCGGGTGCGGGGCTGCCGCAGGTGGGGGAGGGGCATGTAATGCTTCTCCTCCCTTTGGCAGTGGCTCTCCCGGAGACTCGCACAGCAGCCAAGCAGCCAGTCACTATTGTTAGCGCCTGTGTCCCAACGCGCCGTATTAGAGGGAAGAAGATGCACTCAATAAACTACAGCTCCCAGCAGCCTTTAGCGCAGGAATGCTTTACCCGTGGCCTCGCCTTTTCGAATTTGTACCGATTTTTATGTGTAAATTAATGGAGGGTATGTTGCTGCAGATGCAGTGGGACTACTTTGGGGTGTGGAGCTGGAGCTCCATCGGCCCCATTGTTAATCCTGCTCTGGGAACACACAGCAGCCAAAGGGCAGAGCCTCCCATTGGATGTAACCTGTGTGAGAGGGCGTTTCTCGTTCAATCAGCTGTGGACTGGGTGTGATAGATCTGCTGCTAACCCAATGAGAGCTCCTAGCCACGCCCAACATTATGCACAGAGTCACAGATCTGGGATATTGTATAGGATATATATACACACACACACACACACACACACACATATATATATATATATATATATACACATATATATAAAATTTCAACCGGAAAACACACACAACACATTTGCTTGGTGCAGTTAATGGAAATTTGGTGTTTTTTTATTTGTACATGGCAGTGGCAGCTAAAGGAAACTACAATGTATAGTATGCCCCACTTGTTCACTGGGGATCCGGTCTCTAGGTCGACCACTATTGGTCGACAGTAACTAGGTCGACAGGGTCTCTAGGTTGACATGAGTTTTTCACGATTTTTTTCTTTTTTTTGAACCTTTTCATACTTAACGATCCACGTGGACTACAATTGGGAACGGTAATCTGTGCTGAAAGCAGCGGTAGCGGAGCGAGGCACCTTGCCCGAAGCATGGCGAGCGAACACCGTGCACTAATTGGGGTTCCCGGTCACTCTACGAAGAAAATGACCCAAAAATACGTCAAAAAAACTCATGTCGACCATTTGACCATTCGACCTAGAACCCCTGTCGACCTAGTTACCGTCGACCAATAGTGGTTTAGTTACTATCTACCTTCCATACCACACCCTGTTCACTGATAGGATGTGTCAGTGAGGATGTAAGTGTCTGTCATACATTCAGTGCGTACTTTTAAATATTCTGCATCACCGACTTAGATCAGTTCCCTCTCCTTCTACAGTGGCTTCATAAAGATGTGACTAGTGACGCACAGAAAATCGCTTCCACTGCAAAATTAGCAAGACTGGAAACTGGGAAGAGCTGTGTCTGGTTACATATGTATAGTGACCTTTATGTGGGGATGCCCCTTACATTATTAATTGTTACCAATGCTATTTATTTCCTATCAAAAATGATACCCATAGTAATAGGTTGTTGATACAAGATTTATAGTAGCTTCTTTCTTACTTTGAAAATGTCATTGGATGTTTTTTTTTATTCATTTATTTCACTGCTTTGTTTTCTGAACTAGTTATAAGATGGAAAAAAAAACAAAAAAAAGTAGGATTCATTTTTGCCAGAAGCCAATTAACCTACTAGCATGTTGGAATTTGGGTTGAAACACAGGAATGGGGGACATACAAACTCCACACAGATATTGTATTGGTCAAGAACTCATGGCTTCAGGTTTTACAGTCCTTAGATGTTGCCTACATGAATGGCTGAAGACTTGGATTAGACAACAGCAGATTCAGTCAGCCATTCCGGTGGGATATTTCTTATACTGTAGGCTGATGTCTTGTCGCCACCTATTAAGGTGCGAGCAGAAATAAGACTACTCATTATACTTAGAATCACAGCTTGGGCTACAGATGCCAGCTCGTGGCTGATTCAATCTGGCCCTAAAGAAATACAGTGATTTTCAATCTGATCCATTTGTACTAAGGATCCTGCACTTCAGGTTTTTACGCCTAACACAAAACCCCAGAATAAATCCATTTGAATGTACTGTTGTCAGATTGTACAGGGTGGAAAGAGAGGATATAATAGGGTTATGCTCAGACTGATTATTTTTATTGTGTTTTATCTAGTTAATTTATTATATATTGATATGAGTATTGTTTGATAAACAGGAGATACACTGATGAAATGTATGAATAATAAACTGCAACTGTAGCCCTACGAGGGATCTGGTAACACAGGGCTAAGTAATTATTGATAAGGTTAAGATCAATCAGTTGGAAAATCACTAAAGTTCTTATATTCTAGGTAGTTTAGCAAATTAGTAATTGTATGTAAGATTGAAACTCCAATAGGGGTTAAGTTCATATTAATAACCTGGCATAAACATATAGGCGGTAATGTAAATGTTTCCTTATAGTGTAAATAGAAGTTCAGAGATGTACGCAATGCCGATATACTGTATACAGAGGTTAGTGACATGCGTCGCGGTCACACTGCACATGCACTAAGTTTTCCTAGCGATTTTGCTCACAGTGGGGGTCTCTTTGCAAAGTGATTTGACAATCAGAGACTGTTTGGGGGTGGTTACAGGGAGTGGTGGCAGTAATGCAGGCATCTTGCAACCTTTTTTAGAGTTTATGTCAATGTACAAGTGTGACTCCATACGCAGGAAATAAAGTATCTCACTTCCTGCAGCCATTCTATGCAACCATAGGTGTCACTCACATAGTCTATTACCAAAGAATCTGTGACCACCGCTGCATATGTATTTCTGCACATCCGCTGCAAATGCATTAGGGTGCTTCTCTGAATCAGGCCCTTAAGCAGTAATGCACTGCGTTCTGTGTTCGATACAATTTATATCTGAATGTCCTTTGCTTTGATGAGCCATATGCTGGCAGATTATATACTCAACAATTAGGGGTAGGTTTACTGAAGCTTTTAAAACAGACAAGTTGAGGTGTTGCCTATAGCAACCAATCAGATTCTTTTTATCATATTATAGAATGCAACAGAAAGGAAATGATAGCTAAAATCTGATTGTTTGCTAATGTCAGCACCTCTACTAGAAGCTTTAGTAAATCTTCCTCGCCCATAACACTAACACGAGATGTGGCTGCAGCAAAAGATGCGGCTGTGTGTTAAGCCTCGTACACACGGGGAGAGATGTGTGCTGAGCGATCTATCAGTGACCAGTCAGCACACATCTCTCCCCCACTCAGCACACAGCGCGATGTGTGCTGAGCGAGGGGGGTGGTGCTCATTTCACCCAGCGGTTAAATGAGCGACCTGTTAGATAGTGCCTGCAGACCATTCTAGCACCGGCAATAGTGACGCCATCTAATCAGATTGCTAAGAATTTAAGCACGGATCTCTTCATGTGTGGCAAGTTCGAAGGGTTGGAGAATCTTGAGCAAGACGGAAATCATTCTCCACTGTGCTTGAGTCAGCTGCCTTCCCCCTCCTTTGCCTATATCGTAGGTGGATGTATAGGCTTGAATGGCCTTTTGCTGCTCCTCCATCCTCTGAAGCATATAGAGTGTTCAATTCCACCTAGTTACCACCTTCAGGTGATGGCAGGGCATGTTCAGGTGTGTTTGATGGCGCTCCAGTCTTCGGCACGCAGTGGCTGAATGCCGAAAGTGGCCCGCAATTTTTCGGGCCACCGACAGCATTTCCTGCACGCCCCTGTCATTTCTCTATCGTCCTAGTGGATGCTGGGGTTCCTGAAAGGACCATGGGGAATAGCGGCTCCGCAGGAGACAGGGCACAAAAAGTAAAGCTTTATGATCAGGTGGTGTGTACCGGCTCCTCCCCCTATGACCCTCCTCCAAGCCTCAGTTAGGTTTTTGTGCCCGTCCGAGAAGGGTGCAATCTAGGTGGCTCTCCTAAAGAGCTGCTTAGAAAAGTTTAGCTTAGGTTTTTTATTTTACAGTGAGTCCTGCTGGCAACAGGATCACTGCAACGAGGGACTTAGGGGAGAAGAAGTGAACTCACCTGCGTGCAGGATGGATTGGCTTCTTTGGCTACTGGACATTAGCTCCAGAGGGACGATCACAGGTACAGCCTGGATGGTCACCGGAGCCTCGCCGCCGGCCCCCTTGCAGATGCTGAAAAGAGAAGAAGGTCCAGAATCGGCGGCAGAAGACTCCTCAGTCTTCTTAAGGTAGCGCACAGCACTGCAGCTGTGCGCCATTGCTCTCAGCACACTTCACACGGCAGTCACTGAGGGTGCAGGGCGCAGGGGGGGGGCGCCCTGGGAAGCAATGTAAACCTATTTTTTGGCATAAAATACCTCACATATAGCCTCCGGGGGCTATATGGAGATATTTAACCCCTGCCAGAATCCGTTAAAGAGCGGGAGACGAGCCCGCCGAAAAAGGGGCGGGGCCTATCTCCTCAGCACACAGCGCCATTTTCCTCACACAGCTCCGCTGGTCAGGAATGCTCCCAGGCTCTCCCCTGCACTGCACTACAGAAACAGGGTAAAACAAGAGAGGGGGGGCAAAATTGTGGCAAAATTATATATATTAAAGCAGCTATATAGGGAGCACTTATTATAAGGCTATCCCTGTCATATATAGCGCTTTTGGTGTGTGCTAGCAAACTCTCCCTCTGTCTCCCCAAAGGGCTAGTGGGGTCCTGTCTTCTTTAAGAGCATTCCCTGTGTGTCTGCTGTGTGTCGGTACGTGTGTGTCGACATGTATGAGGACGATATTGGTGTGGAGGCGGAGCAATTGCCAAATATGGGGATGTCACCCCCTAGGGAGTCGACACCAGAATGGATGGCTTTATTTATGGAATTACGGGATAGTGTCAACACGCTAAAGCAGTCGTTTGACGACATGAGACGGCCGGACAATCAATCAGCACCTGTCCAGGCGCCTCAAACACCGTCAGGGGCTGTAAAACGCCCGTTACCTCAGTCGGTCGACACGGACCCAGACACAGGCACTGATTCCAGTGGCGACGGTGACGTATCAACCGTATTTTCCAGTAGGGCCACACGTTATATGATTTTGGCAATGAAGGAGGCGTTACATATTGCTGATACTACAGGTACCACAAAACAGGGTATTATGTGGGGTGTGAAAAAACTACCTATAGTTTTTCCTGAATCAGATGAATTAAATGAGGTGTGATGAAGCGTGGGTTGCCCCCGATAAAAAACTGCTAATTTCAAAGAAGTTATTGGCTTTATACCCTTTCCCGCCAGAGGTTAGGGCGCGCTGGGAAACACCTCCTAGGGTGGACAAGGCGCTCACACGCTTATCAAAACATTACCCTCTCCTGAGACGGCCGCACTTAAAGATCCAGCAGATAGGAGGATGGAAAATATCCAAAAAAGTATATACACACATACAGGTGTTATACTACGACCAGCTATAGCGACAGCCTGGATGTGCAGTGCTGGGGTAGCTTGGTCAGAGTCCCTGATTGAAAATATTGATACCCTGGATAGGGACAATGTTTTACTGTCTTTAGAGCAAATAAAGGATGCGTTTCTTTATATGCGTGATGCACAGAGGGATATTTGCACACTGGCATCACGGGTAAGTGCTATGTCCATTTCGGCCAGAAGAAGTTTATGGACGCGACAGTGGTCAGGTGATGCGGACTCAAAACGGCATATGGAAGTTTTGCCGTATAAAGGGGAGGAGTAATTTGGTGGCCACGGCTACAGCCGGGAAATCCACCTTTTTACCTCAAGTCACTCCCCAACAGAAAAAGACACCGACTTTTCAGCCGCAGCCCTTTCGTTCCTTTAAAAACAAGAGAGCAAAGGGATATTCATATCTGCCACGAGGCAGAGGAAAGGGGAAGAGACTGCAACAGGCAGCTCCTTCCCAGGAACAGAAGCCCTCCCCCGCTTCTACAAAAGCCTCAGCATGACGCTGGGGCTTCTCAAGCGGACTCGGGGGCGGTGGGGGGTCGTCTCAAGAATTTCAGCGCGCAGTGGGCTCACTCGCAGGTGGATCCCTGGATCCTGCAGATAATATCTCAGGGTTACAGGTTGGAACTAGAGACGTCTCCACCTCGCCGTTTCCTGAAGTCTGCTTTACCAACGTCCCCCTCCGACAGGGTGACGGTCTTGGAAGCCATTCACAAGCTGTACTCTCAGCAGGTGATAGTCAAGGTACCCCTTTTACAACAAGGAAAGGGGTATTATTCCACTCTATTTGTGGTACCGAAGCCGGATGGCTCGGTAAGACCTATTCTAAATCTGAAATCCTTGAACCTGTACATAAAAAAGTTCAAGTTCAAGATGGAGTCACTCAGAGCGGTGATAGTGAACCTGCAAGAAGGGGACTTTATGGTATCCTTGGACATCAAGGATGCGTATCTCCACGTTCCAATTTACCCCTCACACCAGGGGTACCTCAGGTTCGTCGTACAGAACTGTCACTATCAGTTTCAGACGCTGCCGTTTGGATTGTCCACGGCACCTCGGGTCTTTACCAAGGTAATGGCCGAGATGATGATTCTTCTTCGAAGAAAAGGCGTATTAATTATCCCATACTTGGACGATCTCCTAATAAGGGCAAGGTCCAGAGAACAGCTAGAGATGGGACTAGCACTGTCTCAAGAAGTGCTAAAGCAGCACGGGTGGATTCTGAATATTCCAAAATCCCAGTTAATTCCGACAACACGTCTGCTGTTCCTAGGGATGATTCTGGACACGGTTCAGAAAAAGGTTTTTCTCCCGGAGGAAAAAGCCAAGGAGTTATCCGAGCTTGTCAGGAAACTCCTAAAACCAGGAAAGGTATCTGTACATCAATGGGTCGCATCTTCAGATGCACCAGCGGATAACCCTGTCTCCAAGGACAAGGGTATCTCTTCTGTGGTGGTTGCAGAGTGCTCATCTATTGGAGGGCCGCAGATTCGGCATACAGGATTGGATCCTGGTGACCACGGACGCCAGCCTGAGAGGCTGGGGAGCAGTCACACAAGGAAGAAACTTCCAGGGCGTGTGGTCGAGCCTGGAAACGTCTCTTCACATGAACATTCTGGAACTAAGAGCAATCTACAATGCTCTAAGCCAGGCAGAACCTCTGCTTCAAGGAAAACCGGTGTTGATCCAGTCGGACAACATCACGGCAGTCGCCCATGTAAACAGACAGGGCGGCACAAGAAGCAGGAGTGCAATGGCAGAAGCTGCAAGGATTCTTCGCTGGGCGGAGAATCATGTGATAGCACTGTCAGCAGTGTTCATCCCGGGAGTGGACAACTGGGAAGCAGACTTCCTCAGCAGACACGACCTTCACCCGGGAGAGTGGGGACTTCATCCAGAAGTTTTCCACATGCTTGTAACCCGTTGGGAAAGACCAATGGTGGACATGATGGCGTCTCGCCTCAACAAAAAACTGGACAGGTATTGCGCCAGGTCAAGAGATCCGCAGGCAATAGCTGTGGACGCGCTGGTAACGCCTTGGGTGTACCAGTCGGTGTATGTGTTTCCTCCTCTGCCTCTCATACCAAAAGTATTGAGAATTATACGGCAAAGAGGCGTAAGAACGATACTAGTGGCTCCCGATTGGCCAAGAAGGACTTGGTACCCGGAACTTCAAGAGATGATCACGGAGGATCCGTGGCCTCTACCTCTGAGAAGGGACCTGCTTCAGCAGGGTCCCTGTCTGTTTCAAGACTTACCGCGGCTGCGTTTGACGGCATGGCGGTTGAACGCCGGATCCTAAAGGGAAAAGGCATTCCGGAAGAAGTCATTCCTACCTTGATTAAAGCAAGGAAGGAAGTAACCGCGCAACATTATCACCGCATTTGGCGAAAATATGTTGCGTGGTGCGAGGATCGGAGTGCTCCGACGGAGGAATTTCAACTGGGTCGATTCCTACATTTCCTGCAATCAGGATTGTCTATGGGTCTCAAATTGGGATCTATTAAGGTTCAAATTTCGGCCCTGTCGATTTTCTTCCAGAAAGAATTGGCTTCAGTTCCTGAAGTCCAGACTTTTGTTAAGGGAGTACTGCATATACAGCCCCCTGTGGTGCCTCCAGTGGCACCGTGGGATCTCAATGTTGTTTTGGACTTTCTCAAATCTCATTGGTTTGAACCACTAAAAAATGTGGATTTGAAATATCTCACATGGAAAGTGACCATGCTACTAGCCCTGGCTTCGGCCAGGAGAGTGTCAGAACTGGCAGCTTTATCTTACAAAAGCCCATATCTGATTTTCCATTCGGACAGGGCAGAACTGCGGACTCGTCCGCATTTTCTCCCTAAGGTGGTGTCAGCATTTCATCTGAACCAGCCTATTGTTGTGCCTGCGGCTACAAGCGACTTGGAGGACTCCAAGTTGTTGGACGTTGTCAGAGCTTTAAAAATATACATTTCAAGGACAGCTGGAGTCAGGAAATCTGACTCACTGTTTATACTATATGCTCCCAACAAGTTGGGCGCTCCTGCGTCTAAGCAGACTATTGCTCGCTGGATTTGTAGTACGATTCAGCTTGCACATTCTGTGGCAGGCCTGCCACAGCCAAAATCGGTAAATGCCCACTCCACAAGGAAGGTGGGTTCTTCTTGGGCGGCTGCCCGAGGGGTCTCGGCATTACAACTCTGCCGAGCGGCTACGTGGTCGGGGGAGAACACGTTTGTAAAATTCTACAAATTTGATACCCTGGCTAAGGAGGACCTGGAGTTCTCTCATTCGGTGCTGCAGAGTTATCCGCACTCTCCCGCCCGTTTGGGAGCTTTGGTATAATCCCCATGGTCCTTTCAGGAACCCCAGCATCCACTAGGACGATAGAGAAAATAAGAATTTACTTACCGATAATTCTATTTCTCGGAGTCCGTAGTGGATGCTGGGCGCCCATCCCAAGTGCGGATTATCTGCAATAATTGTACATAGTTATTGTTACCTAAATCGGGTTATTGTTGTAGGGAGCCATCTTTCAGAGGCTCCTCTGTTATCATACTGTTAACTGGGTTTAGATCACAGGTTGTACGGTGTGATTGGTGTGGCTGGTATGAGTCTTACCCGGGATTCATAAATCCTTCCTTATTGTGTACGCTCGTCCGGGCACAGTATCCTAACTGAGGCTTGGAGGAGGGTCATAGGGGGAGGAGCCAGTACACACCACATGATCATAAAGCTTTACTTTTTGTGCCCTGTCTCCTGCGGAGCCGCTATTCCCCATGGTCCTTTCAGGAACCCCAGCATCCACTACGGACTCCGAGAAATAGAATTATCGGTAAGTAAATTCTTATTTTTTCAAAAAATTCTACACCACCAAATTAATCGTATGTGCAAAACATGGGACGTGCTGGAATTTTCCCAGATGTAATGCACTCACAATATTGGTGGCGTTGTCCGATATCACAAATCCCCAGGAGAGTCTAATTGGGGTAAGCCATTGTGCAATGATGTCCCTCAGTTTCCGTAAGAGGTTGTCAGCGGTGTGCCTCTTACGGAAAGTGGTGATACATAGCGTAGCCTGCCTAGGAACGAGTTGGCGTTTGCAAGATGCTGCTACTGGTGCCGCTGCTGTTTTCGCTGTGGGAGGCCATACATCTACCCAGTGGGCTGTCACAGTCATATAGTCCTTAGTCTGCCCTGTTCCACTTGTCCACATGTCCGTGGTTAAGTGGACAGTGGGTACAACTGCATTTTTCAGGACACTGAGGACACTTTTTCTGACATCTCTGTACATTCTCGGTATCGCCTGCCTAGTGAAGTGGAACCTAGATGGGATTTGATACCGGGGACACAGTACCTCAAACAATTCTCTAAGTCCCACTGAACTAATTGCGGATACCGGACGCACGTCTAACACCAACATAGCTGTCAAGGCCTCAGTTATCTAGTGGAACCTAGATGGTATTTGGTACCGGGGACACACTACCTCAAGAAATTCTCTAATTCCTTGTAAACTAATGCCGGATACCGGACGCACGTCTAACACCAACACAGCTGCCAAGGCCTGAGTTATCCGCTTTGCAACAGGATGAATGCTGTGATATTTCATCTTCCTCACAAAGGACTGTTGGACAATCAATTGCTTAGTTGAAGTAGTACAAGTGGTCTTCCGACTTCCCCTCTGGGTTGACGATAGACTCCCAGCAGCAGCAACAGCAGGCGTACCACTCAAGAATCCTCCGGAGGAATCCTGGTTAGGAGCAGACTCCTCAGTCTTGCCAGTGACATGGCCTGCAGGACTACTGACGTTCCTGACTGAGGAGGAAGTTGAGAGAGTTGGTGGTATGGCTTGCAGGAGCTTGGGTACAAGAGGAAGAAGGGACTTAGGGGTCAGTGGACTGCTTACGCTCTTACCCAAAGTTTCACAACTTGACACTGACTTCTGATGAATGCGCAGCAGGTGACGTATAAGGGAGGATGTTCCTAGGTGGTTAACATCCTTACCCCTACTTATTACAGATTGACAGAGGCATCACACGGCTTGACACCTGTTGTCCGGATTTGTGGAGAAATGATTCCACACCGAAGAGGTGGCTTTTTTGGTATTTTGCCCAGGCATCACAATGGACTTCTTCATCCCATGGACAACAGGTGTCTCCCCTGGTGCCCGATTTAAACAAACCACATCACCGTCAGAATCCTTATCGTCAACTTCACTCTCAGCGCCAGCAACACCCATATCCTCATCCTGGTGTACTTCAACAGTGACGTCTTCAATTTGAATATCAGAAACTGGACTGTGGGTGCTCCTTCCAGCACTTGCAGGGGGTATGTAAATGGTGGAAGGAGCCACTTCTTCTCTTCCAGTGTTAGGAAGATCAGGCATCGCAACCGCCGACACACTTGGACTCTCCTTGGGGATTTGTGATACCATCTAAGAACGCACAGTTCTTTTCTGTGCTTTTTCCAGCTTAACTCTTATCATTTTTCTAGCGGGAGGATGAGGGCTTCTATCATCATGTGAAGCTGAACCATTAGTCATGAACATAGGCCAGGGCCTTAGCCGTTCCTTGCCACTCCGTGTTGTAGATGGCATATTGACAAGTTTACATTTCTCCTCAGACCATTTAAATTTCTATTTTTGGGTCTTTTTACTGAACTTTGGCTTTTTGTATTTTACATGCCCTCTACTATCACATTGGGCATCGGCCTTGGCAGACGACGTTGATGGGATTTCATCGTCTATGTCATGACTAGTGGCAGCAGCTTCAGCACTAGGAGGAAGTGGTTCTTGATCTTTCCGTAATTTTTCCTCCAAATTTTTATTCTCCATTATTTTTCTGGAGTTATATAACAATATGCGGTACAGGAGAGCGTACCTCTACACCACACAGGGCAAACCCTGTGAAAATTATTTGGATTTAATATTAATAACCCCTTTATTTGGAGTAAATAATATACAGCACAGGACAGCACCACTGAACTTTTAGGGCAGCACCACTGGACTGGAATTATACGGAATTATTTGGAGTTATATGGAACTATACGGTAGGATCACTGGATTTATACGGCAATACCGCTGGACATATACAGCAGTATTTATCGACATATATGGCAGGATCACTGGACTTATACGCCAGTACCACTGGACTTATACGCCAGTACCACTGGATTTATACGGCAGGATCACTGCAATTATACGGCAGGATCACTGGAATTATATGGCAGGATCACTGGACTTATACGCCAGTACCTCTGGAATTATACGGCAGGATCACTGGACCTATACGGCAGGATCACTGGAATTATACGCCAGTACCACTGTAATTATACGGCAGGATCACTGGAATTATACAGCAGGATCACTGGAATTATACAGCAGGATCACTGGAATTATATGGCAGTATCACTGGACTTATACGGCAGGATCACTGCAATTATACGGCAGGATCACTGGAATTATACGCCAGTACCACTGGAATTATACGGCAGGATCACTGGATCCTCGAATCCGGGCTCGGGTGGCGAACCCGCTCATCCATTCCGACTAATGCATGACGGAAGGGATCGGAATGGATCCGACTGTCATTCATATGGTGAATAATCATTAATTGTCAGGATTTCTTATATTAACAGCAAGTTTGACAAAAACGTATATTGATGACAGTTGAACAACTTAACAAACTAACATACAGGCCTAGGAGTGAAGTTTTATAGTATATATAGTATTTTTCCCCCCCACAAATGTATACTGAAACTTTCCTTAGAAGTTTCCCATTCGTAATTGAAGGTGTCTATTTGTCCTCCCATTATGTCATGTAAGAGAATAGTTGTGTGAGATGGGGTACAATGTATCAGAGAAAACAAGAACTCAGACATGGATATATTGGTGACTACCAAGCATTCTCTCTTAATGTTATAAAGTGTGTAGTTGGCAAATATGTTCAGTAAAGGTGAGGGCTGCGGGGATTCCTAGAGAACCTGGAAGTACTGAAATGTATTAGTGGAAGGGTTTGTAATGTGCAAAATAAACTATGACCCTTTGTGGGGAATAAGGGTACCCAATTGTGATTATAGAGCACATTAGCACCTTTTTTCTACACTCTTGTCTTGCTTTGTTAATTTGGCAGGAGAGTTTTGAGTTACAGGAATGGCGGTTTCAGAGCTAGGTAACCGAAGAGATTATTCAGTTTTAAACCATCTTGAATAATGGGTGTGACTTTTCTATACCACCAGCAACTTACACTTGGCTGTATTATTATAGATGGAGAGGGCAACTAGGCCTTCCTTATGCTACATAGACAGAAGGATGTCCTTCTGTATACCTGGGATGCCAAATGCTTTATAAAAAGAATTCTGTGTTAAATTACTTCCAAAATTCTGATGTAGGTATTCAGGTTACAGGGCTGAGAAAAGATACAGGGTTTTTCGAAGTACAGTATATTCATTTATATTTTTGTAACCCTTGAAATGTAATTTAATTTCAGGGATTTTCAGATGTATAGAATAAAAGTATTGCCATATTGTAGGCATATAAATTAGTTATTTGCGTATATTACATACTTTAACTAGAGTATTGGCATGTAAGAAGTCTTCCTTAATACTGGAGCTGATCCTCAGTTGGACTATGTCCAATATAAGAAAGTAAGTGGGGGAGAACCTTCTACTTGTGGTTTGTGACAGTGGACACTTCTTCATGTGTCATTGGTAACAGAGAGAGTTTCCATTTCTACTAACATATTTACAAAGTACAAATGAGTCCTTGTTCATCTTACCCACGAACGGGTCACACGGGTGTATACATCGTGATTGCAGCTAGTTGTGTGCGACAGGTCACGCACACCATGCAACCCTGTAAATCACGGGTGCGTGTGCAGTGCACATGCTTGTTTGTGTGGATGCTAGTTGCGGCAAATGACCCTTGATTATTAGCAGTCATAGGTAAAATGAGGCCGGAATCCTCAGTAGGTGTTATGTATTTTACTAACAATTGTGCACAGCTTAGGAAAGGCTCCTGAATTAAATGGGATTGGTTTCTGCTCCTTAAAGCTCCATCTAAGGCTACTGAAGGATTTCCCAGTGTGAACCAAATATAATATTAGCCCTGCCGTCCTTCACTTGCTGTGTAAATATCCCACACTGTAGACATATCGGTAAGAGTCCTTAATTAATAATTTGACCTCATTAATATCTATGGCAGTTAGAATGTATAGCAGAGTTAACAAGTGGCTTCTCAGTCCTTCAGCATTACACCTTGATAGGTGTAGAGATGAAGTCACAGACAGGAGGTGGAAATTGTAGTAGTTCTGGTTACTGAGGGTTTGAGGAAGTAAATGGTTCTGCTCTGTGTGAATGCTGATTGGACACACAAATAAGTGCTGCTGTGTGCCGGATTTTTGTTCGCAGCTGCATAGGGCTGTAAGCAAACATGTGCAAGGCTGATACTAGAAGGGGCCAAGTTTGGGTGTCATTGACAGTGCTTACAGACCACGAGCTGCTCGCACCTATTTGGATTCCTCTCTATGGTGGGTATCAAATCACCTGTGGTAAAACAACGGTCGTTTTTCAAGATTTCCCCCCCTGTTTTTTTTCTTACAGGCTATTTAAGTTGGTCGCCTCTCCTGAAAGCATATAGGTTTCAGTGAAAGCTGTGTGTTTTTTCGGTAGAAAAAAGGGCTGTTTCCAGGGATGTGGTTTTGCCTGCCTAAGGGTGTGTACACATGGTGAGATATTTTCTTTCGATTTTGACTATATAGTCAAAATCGCAAGAAAAGTTAGTGCATACCTTGCGATCCCGATGCGCGGTCCCGCCAGGTCGGCATCGCAAGAAAAGATAGACTGTGCAGGCAAGTCAATCCTTGCTAGATCGGTGTACTATCTAGTTCATCTCGCATGTTAATGACATCTCACATAAGCCAAAATCGTAAGCACACATAGTCCATATCTCAAGAAAAGTTAGTCAAAATCTGTGCTATCTGGGCTCCAGGGAGTTCAAGGGAAATCGCAAGTGAAAATCGGGCATAGCAAGGATCTCATTGTATGTATACATCCTAAGGCAGATGAAACAGAATACTTGATAAGCCGCGGCTCGCACTGCAGTAATTGACTGCAGCTAATTGGATACCCCACTATGTATATATGAATTACACTCTGCAAAGATCTAGTATATTGTAGATTCTTGCACGTAATCTCTGGAACAAGCTAGTTGCCTTGAGATGTGGGGGAGGGGATTTAATTTAGGACAGACTTCCAATCCTAGGTTGGTGAAAATATAAGATTAATGTTGTGCCCAAGAATAATGGTTTCACTAGAGAATCAATTTTTTGTGAACACTGCGATAATGAAATGCTATTTTGGGTTACTAGAAGCCAGTGTTGCAATGCTAAGATACATGTTTTGAAGGTAACTTCTCGATGAAGTGGCTACATGTATCAAAGATTTGTTTCTTAACTTGAAGCTGACCATTCTTAGGAAGATATGTGTACACTTTTAGATATGCAAAGAGCGTTGTTTCTAGATAGCAATACAAAATGGTATTTTTTCTATTATTATTATTATTATTATTATTATTATTATAATTATTATTATTATCTTTCTCATAATAATCTCTTAGATCATTATCACATCTGTGTTGGATTTTCTGAATGCCAACAATACTATTTATTTTTCTCACAGAATTCAACAGAAAAACATAATTTCAGAAGATTTTAGTAGAACTGTGTTATTGAACTGACTGTTAAAAGTCAAAGTGTTCCAATTCTGTTTTTTAAATCTGTTTTTCTTATACGTCCTAGAGGATGCTGGGGACGCTTCAAGAACCATGGGGTATAGACGGGATTTGCAGGAGACATGGGCACTTTAAGACTTTTAAGGGGTGTGAACTGGCTCCTCCCTCTATGCCCCTCCTCCAGACACCAGTTTAAAATCTGTGCCAAGTGAGACTGGATGCACGCTGAGGAGCTCTCCTGAGTTTCTCTGAAAAATACTTTTGTTAGGTTTATTATTTTCAGGGAGACCTGCTGGCAACAGGCTCCCTGCTTCGTGGGACTGAGGGGAGAGAAGCAGACCTACTTCTGTGAGTTTCAAGGCTCTGCTTCTTTGGCTACAGGACACCATTAGCTCCTAAGGGTCTGAACGCTAGGTACGCCTAGATGCTCGTTCCCAGAGCCCGCCGTCACCCCCCTTGCAGAGTCAGAAGACAGGTGAGTAGAAGAAGATCAGAGGACTTCAGTGACGGCTTTGAGGTACCGCATAGCGGCCGCGCTGCGCGCCATGCTCCCACACACAGCGGCACTAGACGGTGCAGGGGGGGGCGCTCTGGGCAGCATTACACACCCCATATAAGACTGGCAAGGTGGTTTTTAAGTGCCAAGGCACTAAATCCGAACCCCCGCCAGTATAAATATTTTAAAAAATAGCGGGGCTGAAGCGTGCCATTAAGGGGGCGGGGCTTAGCCCTCACAGCTCTCATCAGCGCCATTTTCTCTTCACAGAGCTGCAGAGACGCTGGTCCTTCCTCTACACTGCCGTATCAAGTAACAGGGTGAAAAGCAGGGGGGGGGGGGGGCACAGTTTTTTGGTGCTATATATGTTTTTATAAAAGCACTAACAGGTCTGAGGCTTTGTATAAGGGTTTTCAGAACCGGGATAAGCGCTGGGTTGTGAGCTGGCAAACTCCCTCTGTGTTTCTCTGACAGGCTTTACTGTGGGTCTATCCCCTATATGCCCAGTGTGTCTGTGGGTGTCGGTACACGTGTGTCGACATGTTTGAGGCTGAGTGCTCTTCTCAGGAGGAGGCTGGATTAGGGACAGAAACGGCTGTGAGAGTGACCATGTCGGCACCACCGACTCCTGATTGGGTAAATGTTTTGAGTGCTTTGAGTGCAAATGTGGCTCTATTAAATAAGAGATTGGATAAATCTGAGTCTCAGAACCAGGCATGGAAAAAAATCCGTGCAGGATGTTTTGTCACAGGTCCAGACCCCCTCGGGTCGCAAATGCGTTCATTTACCCAGATAGCAGATACAGATACCGACATGGACTCTGACTCCAGTGTCGACTATAGTGATGCCAGATTAAATCCTAAACTGGCTAAGAGCATTCAGTACATGATTGTGGCGATAAAAGATGTGTTACATATCATGGAGGATCCTGCTGTTCCTGATACTAGGGTCTGTATGTTTAAGGGAAAGAAACCTGAGGTAATGTTTCCTCCCTCTCATGAAATGAACTCGCTTTTTGAAAAGGTTTGGGAAAATCCTGACAAGAAGTTTCAGATTCCCAAGAGAATTCCGGTGGCATATCCGTTTCCCCTCTGGGGATAGGGAGAAGTGGGAGTCACCCCCCACTGTAGACGAGGCTCTGTCACGACTGTCCAAAAAGGTGGCGCTTCCGTCCCCTGACATGGCAGCCCTAAAGGAACCTGCGGATCGTAAGCAGGAAAATACATTGAAATCCATTTATGTCACTACAGGTACATTGCTCAGACCAGCCGTTGCTTCGGCGTGGGTGAGTAGCGCTGTTGAAAAGTGGGCAGATAACTTGTCATCTGAGTTAGATACCCTGGATAGGGATAGCATTCTTTTGACGCTGGGTTATGTCAAGGATGCTGCAGCCTACCTAAAGGAAGCTGCGAGAGACATTGGCATTTTGGGATCAAGGGCCAGTGCCATGGCAGTCTCAGCTAAAAGAGCATTGTGGATTCATCAATGGAATGCTGATGCTGACTCTAAGAAGGCTATGGAGTGTCTGCCGTATAAAGGTGGTGTTTTGTTTGGTAACGGCCTTGCTGACTTGGTATCTACGGCTACCACGGGTAAGTCATCATTTTTACCTTATGTTCCTGCACAACAAAAGAAAACGCACCACTATCAGATGCAGATCTTTTCGGCCCAATAAATACAAAAAAGAACGAGGGTCTTCCTTCCTTGCTTCTAGAGGAAGAGGAAAGGGAAAAAGGTCACCAGCTGTGGCAGGTTCCCAAGAGCAGAAGTCCTCTCCGGCTTCTGCCAAATCCACCGCATGACGTTGGGACTCCTCTGCGGGAGTCTACACCGGTGGGGGCACGTATCCAACTCTTCAGTCAGTTCTGGCTTCGTTCGGCCCTAGACCTATGGGTATTAGAAATAGTGTCCCAAGGGTACAAACTGGAGTTTCAAGACGTTCTGCCTCGGCGATTTTTCAAATCAGCCCTACCAGCTTCTCTTCCGAACAGGGAGGTAGTATGTGATGCGATACAAAAGCTGTGTCAAAATCAAGTCATTGTCAAGGTGCCCCCGTCACAACAGGGAGAAGGTTTTATTCGAGCCTCTTCGTGGTCCCGAAGCCGGGCGGCTCGGTCAGACCAATTCTGAACCTAAAATCCCTCAATTTCTATCTGAGAAAATTAAAATTCAAGATGGAATCTCTCCGAGCAGTGATCTCCAGTCTGGAGGAAGGGGATTTTATGGTGTCGGTCGACATAAAGGATGCCTGCTTACACGTCCCCATATATCCTTGGCATCAAGCTTACCTGAGGTTTGCGATTCAGGATTGTCATTACCAATTTCAGACGTTGCCGTTTGGTCTATCCACGGCTCCGAGGGTTTTCACCAAAGTTATGGCGGAAATGATGCGCAAGGAAGGAGTCAGAATTATCCCGTACTTGGACGATCTCCTGATAAAGGCGAGATCCAGGGACCGATTACTGCAGAGCATTACGATTTCCCTGACAGTTCTGCAACAACATGGTTGGCTCCTGAACTTGTCAAAGTCACAGTTGAGTCCGATGAAACGACTGTCGTTTTTGGGAATGATTTTGGACACAGAATTACAGAGTTTTTCTTCCAGAAGAGAAGGCTCTGGAAATTCAGGGTCTGGTCAAACAAATTCTGAAGCCAGCGAGAGTGTCAATCCATCAATGCATTCGGTTGCTGGGGAAGATGGTGGCGGCCTACGAGGCCATTCAGTTTGGCAGGTTCCATGCCAAAGTGTTTCAGTGGGATCTGTTGGACAAGTGGTCTGGGTCCCATCTGCACATGCACCGACAGATAATCCTGTCTTCCAAGACCAAAATCTCACTCCTGTGGTGGCTGCACAGCTCTCACCTCCTAGAGGGACGCAGGTTCGGGATCCTGGTGACCACGGATGCGAGTCTCCGAGGCTGGGGTGCAGTCACACAGGGAAAAAAAAAAATTCCAGGGCAAATGGTCAAGCCAGGAAGCTTGTCTACACATAAACATTCTGGAATTAAGGGCCATTTACAACGGCCTTCTACAAGCAGAACATCTTCTTCGCGATCTGCCCGTCTTGATTCAGTCGGACAACATAACAGCAGTGGCGTACATAAACCGCCAAGGCGGAACGAAGAGCAGAGCAGCAATGGCAGAGGCCACAAAAGTTTTCCGCTGGGCGGAAAGACATGTAAGCGCTCTGTCAGCGGTCTTCATTCCAGGGTGGACAACTGGGAAGCAGTCTTCCTCAGCAGACACGATCTCCATCCAGGAGAGTGGGGTCTTCATCAGGAGGTCTTTGCAGAAGTGACAAGTCGTTGGGGAATTCCTCAAATAGACATGATAGCGTCTCGCATCAACAAGAAACTTCCGAGATATTATTCCAGGTCAAGGGACTCTCAAGCAATAGCGGTGGACGCCCTAGTGACACCGTGGGTGTTTCAGTCGGTATATGTGTTCCCTCCGATTCCACTCATTCCAAAAGTGATAAAGATCATAAGAAGAACAAGGGTTCATGCTATCCTCATTGTTCCAGACTGGCCAAGGAGGGCCTGGTATCCAGATCTTCAGGAATTACTCATAGGAGATCCCTGGCCTCTTCCTCTACGAGAGGATCTGTTACAGCAGGGGCCGTGCGTGTACCAAGACTTACCGCGGCTTCGTTTGACAGCTTGGAGGTTGAACGCCGGAACCTAGCCCAAAAGGATATTCCCAGTGAAGTCATTCCCACACTTCTTCAGGCTAGAAAAGTAGTAACGGCGAAACATTATCACCGTATTTGGAGAAAATATGTGTCTTGGTGTGAATCCAAGAAGGCTCCTACGAAAGAATTTCAGCTGGGCCGTTTTCTGCAAGCAGGTGTGGATGTGGGCCTAAAGTTAGGCTCAATTAAATGGCAAATTACGGCCTTGTCAATTTTCTTTAAAAAAGAATTGGCCTCTCTTCCGGAAGTTCAGACTTTCGTGAAAGGCGTGCTGCACATCTAACCTTCCTTTGTGCCCCCCGTGGCACCGTGGGATCTTAACGTGGTGTTGCAGTTCCTGCAATCTCATTGTTTTGAACCTTTACGTAAGGTAGAGTTGAAATTTGTCACTTGGAAAGTGATCATGCTGTTGGCCTTGGCCTCTGCAAGGCGGGTGTCTGAATTGGAGGCTTTGTCTCACAAGAGCCCCTATTTGATCTTCCATGAAGATAGAGCGGAGTTGAGAACTCGTCAGCAATTTCTGCCAAAAGTGGTGTCATCGTTTCACATGAACCAACCTATTGTGGTGCCGGTGGCTACTGACGCCTTAACGGAATCAAAGTCTCTAGATGTGGTCAGAGCTTTGAAAATGTATGTAGCCAGAATGGCTCAGATTAGGATAACGGAGGCTCTGTTTGTCCTGTATGATACCAACAAGATTGGGGCTCCTGCTTCCAAGCAGACTATTGCACGCTGGATCTGTAATATGATTCAGCAAGCTCATTCTACGGCTGGATTGCCGTTACCGAAATCGGTGAATGCCCATTCTACCAGAAAGGTGGGCTCGTCCTGGGCGGCTGCTCGGGGAGTCTCGGCATTACAGCTTTGCCGAGCAGCTACTTGGTCAGGTTTAAACACTTTTGCAAACTTTTACAAGTTTGATACCCTGGCTAAGGAGGACCTCTTGTTTGGTCAATCGGTGCTGCAGAGTCATCCGCACTCTCCCGCCTGTTCTAGAGCTTTGGTTTAAACCCCATGGTTCTTGAAGCGTCCCCAGCATCCTCTAGGACGTATGAGAAAATAGGATTTTAATACCTACCGGTAAATCCTTTTCTCTTAGTCCGTAGAGGATGCTGGGCGCCCGTCCCAGTGCGGACTCTATCTGCAGTTATTAGTTATGTTTACACACAGGTTGTGTTTCTGTTATAGTCAGCCTGTTGCTGACATGGTTCGTGCCGTTGACTTGCATTGTTTTAAATGCCATGTTGTACGGCATTTTGAGGTGCGAGCTGAATGTATCTCACCTTAGTCTAACAATAAATCCTTTTCCTCTAAATGTCCGTCTCCCTGGGCACAGTTCCTATAACTGGAATCTGGAGGAGGGGCATAGAGGGAGGAGCCAGTTCACACCCCTTAAAAGTCTTAAAGTGCCCATGTCTCCTGCGGATCCCGTCTATGCCCCATGGTTCTTGAAGCGTCCCCAGCATCCTCTACGGACTAAGAGAAAAGGATTTACCGGTAGGTATTAAAATCCTATTTTTAGCAACATGTACTCTAAATACTCTGGTAGAATGTACTTGTTTTTGTTCTCTGGCGTCAACTTCTTGTGTTTTCCCAGATTGTCTACGTAGCACTGCTGTTAATACTGAGGCTCTTTGGGGGGAATTCAAATGTTTGAAAGTCAGTTGGGTGTTTGTTTTTTTCCTGTCTAATAGACAGGAAAAAAACAGACACCCAACCGACTTTTCAAACATTTGAATTTCCCCCATTGAGTCTTGTGTCTTTCATTGTTTCTCTTATATGCATTGTTTATTATGTCTCAGTTGTTTTAATTGCCGAATGTTGTGCATTTCTTTTTTCTGCCGTTATAAATAAAAAAGCTTCTTTTTTTTTCAAAATAAAAAGTCAAAGCATTGATTTCAATATATTACAATATACTTGTAATTGAGTTATTTTATTTTTTTATCATATGAGTTTGTTATAATTTGCATGCTGTATGAATGTGCAGTACTTATTATGGATCGATTATTTTGATTTGGTTTTGTGTTGACTTTTTATATTTTCATCTTCCTTTCTATTACTAGGGATTCTTATATCAGAATACTTCACATCATTTTTGTTTCCCCCGTACCAAGAGTTTATGCCCTATAATGATTTTTTGGGTCACATAAACTAGCATTAACATACAGACAGTGAGGTAAAAGGGACCTGCTCGCTAACTTCGAATCTATAGAAAGTGCTTAGTGGCCTGTAAGATCCCATTATACAGCAGTAATTTTGGCCTGGAATGGAAGCATTGTTTGAGTTTAGAAAGAACACTCTAAAATGTTGTTTGAATTATGTAGGAGGGAGGTGATTAATTAGGAAGGGAGGTTATGTGGGTTGTTCTGGAATTTGATAAGCTTGTCTGAAGAGGTGAGCTTTCACTTGAAGGCTAAAAGGTGGGTACTCATCTATACAATCCACAGCCGATATCGGTAGAACGGGCTGTCCATTGTGTACTCTAGGTGTGTACGCTGTGCTGATGCAGGAGCGTTAGCCAATAAACATCTTTTAATGCTCCATCAGTTTGGACTGGGAGGTCATGTCTTGTATTCAGCCCAGTCAACCTTCTGATCCCCATAGAGCAGCAGCTATCCCCTCTCCACCCCGGTTGCTGGCCCAGCCACCCAGGAGGTCACTTCTGTTCATGGCTCATAACACACCATAACACACACTGTCTGACTGATTGGGAACATTAACACGATCAACCAGGGTGTACACACCTTTAGATGGGATGGGTTATACAAGGGGGCTTCCAGCATCTGTAGAACTACACAACCTAGAATGCCCTACTACAGTTTTAGAATGGACAAATAGAAATATTGTGACAGGGAATGCTGGGATGTGTAGTTCTAAAACATCTGGAGAGCCACTTATTGCTCATCCCTTGCAGAAGTTACAGTAGCAGAAAGGCTTGTTTATTACCATTCTGTATTGTAAATTAATGTCACTTTCTGATAGAATGAACGGCTACTTTGCTGAAATTACTGCAGCTATTTGTTAGCTTAAACTAGTGTCCCTGTGGGAAAAAACAAAAATATAGTTTTAAGCATATTAATTAAATGCGCATATTAGATTTTTTGCTGGGGGGAAAAATGTATAATTCATAAAGGGAAAAAAAAATGTTTAAAAATGAGTTAAAACATTTTGTTTCATGATTTTACAGTATGTCCAATTTCATCTTTTCAGCGATGTTCCATGCACTTTCTAATATAGAGATGACAAACATGCTTATTAAAACAGCCACATACATTGGGGCAGATGTATTAAGCATGGAGAAGTGATAAAGCGGTGATAAAGAAGTGATAAAAGTGTGAGGTGATAATGCACCAGCCAATCGGCTCCAAACTGCCAATTTACATACTTGGGCTGATTGGCTGGTACGTTATCACCTTGCACTTATCACCGCTTTATCACTTCTCCAGGCTTAATATATCTGCCCCATTATTATTTCAGTTACCATAGTCGTACCTTTATAAATACACAACTACGTACTGTACCTACTTGGTTTTACCATCCACCTAACAATTAAGCTTTGAGGGTTTTTTTTTTTATTTATTTTTTTATTTGAATAAATAAAATAAGATAAAATAGCTTAGCATCACCTTCTCTGAATGTGTTACTATTCAGCGCTGACTCAACAAGCTGGGAGTTTTCTCTGTGTTAAACATTCAGCTCAGTTCATTACGTGGTGTTTGTGCCATGTGTAACACAATAATCTGTTCTGCCAGTGCTGTCAGTGTGTTTCTTACTTGCATTCATATTTTTGGAAGCAAGTCTTATTTGACTGCTCAGAATATGAAAAGTTGATTACAAGTTAAGGCTGCATCATTACATCTTGTTCTTGAGATGTCAAAAATTGTCTTTGGATGAGAAACTGAGGGAATTATTACAGAAACCAAGTTTGTGGTTTAAGCCTTAGAAGCTGTAAATATTAATTGCATGCTAGCTGAACCGATCTCGTTATTTGTATTGTGCAAGCAATCTCAGGATCTTCACAAATCTTCAGCCTATTTTCATTGAAGAAGACTGCTTGACAGTTAGTGCACTAATTAATGTCTGTTTCCTGCTGACCAGTGTAGCAATACCTTCCTTGGAATTACACACTGATCTAGTTTTGGATCCAGATTGTCCTAGGAATCTTTACTTTCCTTTTAATTCTCTAACAAAATGCAAATGTGCAATAACCAATAGCAGTTAATGAGCAATCCGCTCAATCAGTAGGTTAATAATGTCTGGTTTCTAATACACCCCAAATGTTTCTATTTGTTTTGAGGGTTTTATAGTGTGTGATCTGTTGTGTTTTTTTTTTTTTCAATTAAGTGAAAACAGACACAAGTTTAAATATATATTTAATGGAGTTATTTAGGCGTTACTTACACTGTAAGCCATACATAGCATAAAGCCATTGGGTCTACAAATTATTTTCTGTAAGTTGTTGAACTTCAATAAACATTAGTTCATGCACTGTAACAGTATCTACAAAGTGAATAATTGCAAGCCTATAACCCTCTTCCTCCAGCCCGGGTCTAAAAATCCAGGTTGGATGCATTCACACTGGAGGCGACCCAGGTTGCATTTGGGAAAAACCCTGGTAGAGAGAGAGCAGGATCGTGGACCCGGGACTTAGATCCGAGTTGTTTCTGTTCACACATAGCAAAAATCTGGGTCAATGCACATGCACAGGCAAAAACCCAGGTTTTTGCTGTATGTCTGAAAAGGGTATAACTGAACCCTATTTAAGTTATTTTCCATGATTATAGGGAGCATACATGTACATTTCCTGTTAATCAGTGAAGGCTGACTAACAATGGAGGCTGATTGATTAGCTCAACATTTTTTTCTAAATCATTAATCACCCAACATTTCCTTGAACATAAGCAAGTCTATAAATATTATACCTTAGTTAAAGGCAGTATTTTTGCTGTGAAGTATTGCAGGTAAAGAGTTGCCCCCATCACTGGACTGTTAAACCTAAGGCACAAATTCAGTTAGCTGCTGGCAGCTTGTTGCACATTTTATTTACATTGCGGTAGGGGGATGCAGTCAATTTACCTACAATCAAAATCACGACGGTCAAAATACCGACAGCCATTGACCGACAGTCAAAACTCTGACAAGGTCAAAATCTTGACATGGTCAAAACACCGACAAGGTCAAGATACCAGTATTTAAAATGTCGACAGGTCAAAAAGTTGACATGAGTTTATCATTTAAACCGATTTGTTAATACTTTACCATCCCAGTGGACCTGGAGGGGAATATAATAGTGTGCCGAGCGCAGTGTGCCATGCGAGGGGATGCGGTACACTTATATGGTGTCCATGTCGATCTCTGTTAACATACACACCAAAAAAACAATGAAAACTTGTGTCAACTTTTTGACATGTCAACATTTTAAATGTCTATATTTTGACCATGTTGTGATTTTGACTGTTGGTCAAGTGTTGTCTGTATTTTAACCATCAGGATTTTGTTTGTAGGTATTTCATAGGCAGATTTAGTTTGCAGCTCCATAGACAATGAGCAGAATCTGGCCATTGCAGTTAATACGTAGAAGCAGTAGGGACCTATTCTTGCGGGTTCCGTGTCTCTTTGAATCTGCCCATACTTTTGGACTATTGGGTGGTTTGCCACTATAAGGAAGAACAGTTTCTCCATGATTCATGTCAATGCCATAATTTATTACATGGGACACACGTTCTAAAATGTACAAATCAGCATCTTTATTGAAGTGAAATGCTATAATAGAGAATTGCTAAATGTATTGCTCTGCACATGTGGCATATATAAATATGAAGACAGATTTTTTTTCTCATATGAAATGTTATTGAATTTTTAACAAACAGGGTGGATGGAGGGAGGGTACAGAAATGAAGAAGGGAAGAGTAGGAAATGAATGGGAAAGTAAACTTTATAATATACATGGGCATACATTAGATTACATAAACCAGAGTAAGGTTACGATACAAATCATTATATTCATATAATTCAATAGATTGTCAAGATACCGGCTTGTGGTAGAGGAACACTAGACTAAACGATGCCATCAATGTATTAGGGACAGTGAAAATAGGCAAAAAGTGAACCCCCTATGAGTTCGAGACAGCAGAGAGACATCTAACAGTTGTCTTATGGAACTTTAAGTACCTATAGTTGCTCCAGTGAGACCAACATAGGCATGGGCAGGATGCTGAGGAGGTATAGACAGCACCTGCAGTTTCGAATTCATAATAACAGTGGACCATGTTTTCCATATCTTCAATAGTAGGGACCACCGGAGTGCGCCAATGGTGAGCTATCAGAATTTTGGTTGCTATAAGAATGTGGCTCAGTATATAATGGTCACTTGGTGAAAGGTCGCCAAAATAAACATGGAGGATGGGTAATTTTGGATGAGGAGTCACAGAAAGACAGAGGACCCTTGTAATAAGTGTGAATACTGAAGATGAAGACAGATTTACTGTTGAAAAGAACATCTCCATGCTGAACTTTAAATTGCAGTGTAGAAATATAGCAACCCAGTGTTTGTGCACTATGGGGGTAATTCAGAGTTGATCGTAGCAGCAAATTTGTTAGCAGATGGGCAGAACCATGGACCTAATTCCAAGTTGATCGCAGCAGGAAATTTTTTAGCAGTTGGGCAAAACCATGTGCACTGCAGGGGGAGCAGATATAACATGTGCAGAGAGAGTTAGATTTGGGTGTGGTGAGTTCAATCTGCAATCTAAATTGCAGTGTAAAAATAAAGCAGCCAGTATTTACCCTGCACAGGAACAAAATCACCCACCCAAATCTAACTCTCTATGCACATGTTATATCTGCTCCCCCTGCAGTGCACATGGTTTTGCCCAACTGCTAAAAAATTTCCTGCTGCGATCAACTTGGAATTACACCCCATGTGCACTGCAGGGGAGGCAGATTTAACATGTGCAGAGAGACTTAGATTTGGGTGGGTTATTTTGTTTCTGTGCCGGGTAAACACTGGCTTCTTTATTTTTACACTGCAAGTTAGATTTCAGTTTGAACACACCCCATCCAAATCTAACTCTCTCTGCACATGTTATATCAGCCCCCCCCCACCACCACCCTGCAGTGCACATGGTTTGCCCATCTGCCAACAAATTTGCTGCTACGATCAGGTCTGAAATAGGCCCTATGTGTAAAAGCAGCTACTTTTTACTCTGCACCTCTCACATTGCAGCATGGTTTGCCCAGGTACGAAATTATTCCTTTTATTTTCTTTGCTCCCTGCTCTGAATATGCTCAGAATGTACAGTATACGGAGCACAGATATGCACATATAAACCAATATATCTCAAAATGTTTGTCACTTGAGATTAAGGCAGCCCTTATTTTTAATAGTCATGAAATATATGTCAGGGTCAAATGAGCAGTATATTGCAAGGAAAATAAAAACAGTGAAATGAGGTGGAGAGGGAAGGCCAAATATGGCGATAGATCATCCTTTGCGGTGACATTTCCACTTGGAGAAGACATGGCTCTTTGATTCCACCTTCAAATCTGCTGTAATCGTGCACCTCAGATGGATCGCTACCATGCTCCATATGTATGTGCTGACCCGTAAACATGGGCATGATTGCTCATATTTTCTATTTAACTCCCACAACTATATATCTCTATTTGCAGTACAACAATGTCACAGCCAGTCATTTCTGAATATACTTACATGATCACAACTACCAGGTTCTAATTCACAATGTCTCTTTTTATCTGTATATTTATCTTTTATATTATTTCAGACTACTTTTTTTATTTATTGTAGTTTAAAATCATTCATGACTTGCATTTTCCTACAACGCCCCCCCTCCCCCGCAAAAAAAAAAAAAAAAAAGATTGAAATTCTTTTGTTTTGTTTTTGAATATTTTTTTTTTCTTTACAGAAATGTGATTATAGCATTTCCAGCATTATTTTTTAATTAGTGCGGCTCTCTGGAGATGGAACCTTTTTACCATTATGCTTTCAAAAGCTGCAGGAAAACAACAAGAGGTTCTTTTAGAACATTATTTACATGATTTTAATTAATGATTATAATCTCTATGGTCATTTCTGCAAAAGAGCATTTAATCCTGTAACTAACTACACAATTTGCATTTTACAACAAAAACAAAAATATATAAAAAAAAAGATGCAAAAAAAAAAAAAAATGCGGGCCCTGCAGGCTTATTGTCTGTGGGTTATTTTTCTCCATCCCCCTCAAACAAGACTTATTTTTAGAGAATTTGGTTTGTTCCTCCTCCAAGTCCCATTTCAGACCATAACACCTGTTTTTCATGCAGAGTAAACTGGTGAAAAACTAAAAGTTTGCTGCTTTTGCCAAGACAGAACATAGCCCATGGCAAGGTTACCTTTGAAAACAGTTTTTCATGCAGAGACCGTATACAAGCTGCATCGCCGCTGCCAAGATCCTCTGACTAATGAAGGGTCGGAGCAGTAGTGTATTCTTTTCATTGCTAGCGGCATGTATATGTAGCATTCTGCTGAGGAGAGTCACTCTACCGTTTCAAACAAAAGCTAGAAGTTTAACCTTCTAGGAGCAAGGTCAATGTTAGTTTTGTATTGATGACACAGAAGAAAGCAACTTCATAGGGAAATAAAAGACTAATTCTTTGCTAGCTGAATTTATGCAACAGTCTGTTTTCAACTTATTTTTTTTCATGTATCTCACAAGGGGAACTAATTTGTGTATTACTATTTATAAAGTTAGTGCTTAAATAAATTAGCTCTTTAAATTTCTCATTTCAATGTGATCTACAGAATTTTCTCTTCACTAGAATATTAAATCGGTAGAAAGCAAGTCATTTATGTGCTTAGCTTGAAAAGGACAAGTGAGATCTCAAATGTATACAGTACATGTTGTAACATTATAATCTTTATAGTGTTTAATTGCTGTTCTGGAAGATGGTAAAATGTCAGTTGAATGTATTTAGGTAGGGTTTAACTGTATCCAGGCATGAGGTATCTAGACAGAGTTCTAGATAAAATAAGCTTTTCTTTTAGCAAAAAAAAAATAAAACAATAAATTGCAATCCATCAACTGTTCAGCGTTAATTAGATTGCAAGCTCTGCACGCTGGCCACTTGTGAAATGTTATTTTTGTGTACTGTTACTAGTGATTTTCTCCTTCAGCTTTACAGCTATGCGGAATATGCAGAAGTTTCGTAATAATTCATATCTGCTTCTGCATTTGTTGGGTTCCCCTGCTATTAACAAATTACATAAAGTAAATATATGTGATGAATTGTAGAGTATCCCCCAAAGTGCCTTCATTATCCATGCAGTCACGTACCATGTTCCTCAGTATAATCAATCCAATATGCCTATTCAAATGCCAGTGCTAAAAACTTCCAGATGGTTAAGAAAGTTAGCCAAAGGGCAAAGTTATTTTCATGGCTAGCTTAAACAGTCTAGTCTAGCGGTTTGTGAGACTCTTATATAGTACTCTATACTTTATCGTTCATGAAGATCTCTTATCCTTTTTTCATCATTCTCAAGTTTTGGCAACTGTCAAAGCTCTTGTCATTAGTTCATAATGTGACTCACTGAAAAACTTATGTTGGCTGAAGAAGACTGAATTACCAACTATGCCAGTAGGGTTTTCTCTTCTGTTAAAGAGCTGTTGACAGCAAATGGGTATTTGTCAATTAGCACCAAAATATTAAATTACTGCTTTTTACTTGATGTGTATAGTATGTGACATCTAATGAACAGATTTCTGCAGTCTTATACATGTTGTATACCAGGACACTACATAGGATTGGCTTTATAATAGAATGGAATTTAACAGAGTAATTTCCCCTTGGTGAGTCAGTCACTTCCCCTCCTGTCAGTGAACTAGTTGATGCCCCTTTCTTCTAACTATTTATTTCCCTTAGCAGAGTGCCTCACGGTTCTATCTGGTGACATGCCATCTCACATGTGGGTCTAAATTACCTGCTTTCAGTTGTGACAGCTATATCTTGAATATCTGCCCAGAATAACCTCTTAGACAAGTGAGCTTCTCACCTAAACGTGATGGCATATAGCAGGGGTGGGTTACCTTTGGCCCTCCAGCTGTTGTTGAACTACAGATACCAGCATGCACTGCTACAGTTTTGCTATTTGGCCATGCTAAAATTTTTGCAGGTCTGCAGGTTCCCCACCGCTGGCAATATGAACCTACAAATGGTTCAAATACAACCAGGCTCTTCTGAGGGTCCAGAAAAAGAGTGTGCCCATAGAAACATATACTGTACAACTTATCCTCAAAGTTATTCTGTACAATTCTTAATGTAGGTGACAAAGCTCATAGGCTTCTGGGATTTATTCAGTCCTGATGGAGGCATGTTCTGTGTTCGCATACCAATATCTGTGATACTGCAGCCCTCATAGTCACTAAGGATTGGTCCTGGTGAATTGATAAGCTGCATATTCATATTAAATACAACTTTCACTGAGAATGGTATGTGCGCAAAATCAGAAAAGTGCAGCCCAACAGGAAAACACAAAAGAAGTGTCACCTCTACTTCAGTGTAGGCATATGTTGTAACTGACTATTAGCTGTTCTGCCTTGACACTTTTCCTGATACCATATTTTCAGCAAATCATTTCAGGTCACATAAGAAAGGAAAAATATATATACTGTACATAGCGTAGCAAAAGTCACACAAAGTCAAACACCCTATTGTGCAGGGTAATGTTGGAAGGAGTGATGAAAGACCCTTTTAATGTCTCTATCCAAAAGACTCCATGTGCCCCTTAGGAAATCTGCTTACTCACTTTATTGTTTAACTGATGCATATCACAAATCCAGTTCTTCCTGAACTAATAAGTTGACTTTAGGAACAATACATCCATGTAGAAAGATGTGAAAAAAAAAAAAGAATAGATATACTGTACTAGTGCAGCACTGTGTGACTAATAAACTTAGGGGTCAATTCAGTTAGATGTGATAAAGTGTTATGTTTTCCAGTGTTAACTTAACGGACCTATCGGCTGATTATTTCACTTATTGCCTGTAATCGGGTGTTAACTTACTGTGCAATCAAATAGAAAATAGGTGGTGTTTCACCAGATAATTATTGCTGGTTTCTCACGTTAAGTATTGGTGAAAGTGAGGATATCTGCCTGTACCCCCAAAAATTCAAACTAATTCTAAGGGGCTAATTAATCATTAGGGAGGGTGTCCCAGTGGTTCTGAACCAAGTCCCAACATTTTTACCTTAAAATAGGAATTTTCCCCAACTTTACACTTGCTTGGGTGGTGGCGAAAAAAATTGTGTTAATTCCTATGGAGAATTATTGTGTATTAACTTCCCATGTAGTTTAACAGGTTGATAACCACTTTTCATGGTAAGTGAAAATGGATTATGATTTGTAATTGAATCCCCCCCTTAATATTCATTCCATAAAAAATAAACTCATATAATAAAAAATATATAGAGCTTTGAAAAATAGAACGTTCCAAAGCAACTACTATTTCCCTATTCATGTGAGATTCCTATCAGATGAATAAAACACATAAAAAGTGCAGTCTCCCAGCAGCATGCAACCAGAGGCAGATAATTCACCTCTCTACTTGATCCAGATGACAAAGAATCCAGCTGGTATTGGTGGGGTTAAGTATTTTTTCTGAAATGATTTGCTGAAAATATGTGATCAGGAAAAGCACCCAAGCAGGACTACTAATATGTTATAGCATGAGCCTGCATTTTTTATATTAATCATGTAACAGTATTTTGGTTAAGAACATGTAATGGCTCAATTGGTTGCCTGTATGTGGAAGCTGGACTTTAAAGCCATCATGATGTGGTTAGAGAAGATGTTGCCTAAATCATTGATTTCCAGTCATCAAGGAAATCTGCGTATTTTTTTACACGATAAATGTTAGGTGCATTATTATTGTCTCTGATCTATTGTAATGTCACATCTGCTAACTGGACCCTTTGACATTCTGTTGTTTGAGTGGTGAATGTTATAGGACTGTTGGTTGTGTATTAAAAAGCAAACTGGGCATAGATTTTAGATTTGAATGTTCCATAAATGTAGCAAACATCAGGGCAGGTCATTGTTGTGTTCACTAGTAGTAGCTGTCATAACATGGCTTGAAGTAATAAGCTGCCTCTGGTTCTCTATTACACCCTCAGGCTACTTTCTGACAGGTTAGGGCCATCTGAATCAGGGATTACGCCTGGTGCAGTACAACATGAATATATCCTCTTATCATGGCTTCCAGTTCTATTCCATGAGAACTTTGATTATATCACATCCAGAGGAAACGTGGTTGTCAAGTCTAGTTACAGTGCTTAGCATAAGTAAGTCAGATATTTCTGTCAACCAGTAGTTGAATTACTCCTGTTGATGAGAGATTGTTATAGAAATTGTCGGGACATGGTATTTAAAATCTAATTGTGTTCGGTATTCACGCTATTTATAACTCATGGAAAGCATCTGGATTGCCTCCAGCCTTCTTGCATTGTTTCCAGTGTAGTTGGCCTTATGAGATACGATTTTACATCTGTGTCAACTGCAGAGGTCAGAACATTAGCATCTCTCCAAGTCGTATCATTTTGTAAGCCTTAAGTGACACTTTTGGTTATTATGCTGTGACAATTATTATGACATGATATGGGGAAATCCAATAATGTGTCTGGCAAATGAGACTCCCAACTTACACAAATTTACGCGAATGCCATTATTAGCTGCATTTTATATTCTTATAAAAGTGTCAGAATTCCGCTTTCTAACTTAATTAGGTTTCTGTAGGCAATTCATTCAGCTGTAAAGAAAGAGCAGTATCATTGGGTTAGAGGCCCCTTAAAAGCAGTCATTCTCGCTGGGGCAAAGAATGAGAAGTATCATGGGTAATTTACATTGTAGCATCTGCATTGTGAAACTTACACAGCAGTTCTTATCCACCCTGTGTTGAAGCATTAGCTATTGCTGTCTATGTACAGTATGTGCCGTCAATCTTTATTTATATTGGGCTTCGCAATGTTCTTTAGTATAGACAGTCAATTCACAAAAGAGGGGCAGACTATACATTGTTTACACTAGTCATCAATAATAAAGTTATTGAACTTATATATAATACATTTAGAAAAAAAATTGGTTGGTTGGTTTCAGATCATTATATAGCTGATAACATGTATTACAAATACTTGGAAGTTAGTTGGACAGTAGGGTCAATTCTGACCAAAATGATCTATTGTTTTGTATTTTGGGTGCAAAGGACTGTGATACCCTTTTCAGACAAATCACGGCAATTATGAGAAGAAAAGGTTGTGAATGACAGAAAACCTGCGCGCTGTTCATTTGAAATCACCCAAAAGTGTGACAGTAAAATAAATAATTTCCTACTTATCTCAAAAAATGATTCAGATCATTTTAATGAGGTTCATTCCCATTAATTGGACCTACATGGGTATATAGGGATAAGAAAGAAAGAAGAAATGCTCCACATACTGAAATATCAAATATTTCAAATAGATATACAGAAGGTGTCACAATTAACAATACTGTAGATCCCTTCTTTTATCCACAAATAATAGATAATGGAGGCTTTACCGGATAACTTTATTTTTCACACGTGTAGATATATACTTTTTGTAGTTTTTTTTTTCAGATTTGGTACCCAAATTCCTCATTATAACGCAGACATGTGGAGAAGTAAAATAATATCCCACGTAGCGTAATTCCATAAAAACATAGATTTTATTACATAAACAGATGTGTATACTGTATAAATAGATAAAAACTTAAGTAAGAAATGGAGGCGTTTACCAGATGGATATTTCAACAAGATCTCAATGGAGTGCCAGGTTCCGGATATTCTGGGACTCTGCTCGATTGCTGAATTCTCAGCTGGGACGCTGAGAATCAATATGACTTTGGCATTTTCACATCCAATCAGGAACAAGGGTCATCACCGATGTGGTACACTCCTGATCCTGATGTCTGAGTCTTATCAGTTTCAGAACCACCAGCACTGCGAGAGAAAGCTCCCTGGCAATTATCCGGCATTTCAGTGCCTGGTCATTTTGCCGGTCTCTATCTGACCTCCCCTTTCACACAGAGAAGCAAATTACCGGGTCAAGAATTGCAACGATATACCTGTTTTAATCTGCAAATTACCGAGTTGCAATTCTTGACCCGGTAATTTGTAGATCAAAACGGGTATATCGTCTGTGTGAAAGGGTCAACCCGGGTTGAATTTCTCGGGTCTCCAACTCTGGTAAATTTCTAGGTCAAAGTTCCGGTAATTTCAACCCGGGTTGCCCCTTTGACTCAGAAAAAGGACCCGTGTTTTTCAGAAAATTACTGGGTAGAACTTTTTCACCCAGGAATTTGCCTTTCTCTTTAAAGAAGGGTATAATTAAGGCATACCTGCCATTCAGTTGTTGGGGGTTAACATTAAAATGACATTCTGAGTAAACACTAATGCATGTTTGTTAATGTGCATATCATTGTTGAGAACTGCTCTGCCCTCTTTGTGTCATAAATGCTTTAGACATTACTTAAATCAGCGGTTGGTGTGGGCCGATGTTCCTCTGAAACCTGTGATGATTCAGAGCCATCGTACTAGAGCTGGCAAGTTGGTTGATATGACAGGAAGCCACTCAGGAGCAGAGGTGTAGGTAGGCGCCATGGTGCCCGGAGCAAGGGTATGTTTTGGCGCCTCCCTCCCCTGTACTGAATTGTGGCCTAGCCAACATGTGGGTGTATGTTACATTTGAAAAGAAAACATATTTAAAAATCTTAAATTGGTGACAGGGCCGGTTCTAGACCTTCTGGAGCTCAGGGAAGTTTCCTTTTTGGTGCCCCCATGTTTAAAATAGGGTCAGTGCATGCCGAGGCTTGCAACAACAATATAGGGACATGGCAGTATGGTTGGTGTAATGGTTAGCATTATTGCCTCACAACAATGAGGTCATGGGTTCGATTCCCACCATGGTCTGTGTGGAATTTGTATAATCTCCCCGTGCTGGTTTTCTCCGGGTACTCCAGTTTCCTCCCACAATACAAAAATAAAGGTAGGTTAATTGGCTCCCAACAAAAATGGGAGCCAATGTTACCTACCTAGTCTCTGAGTCCAAGTCAGTGTGCCCCCCATCTGCACAGTGGCCCACAGGAAGGAGGGGTGGCAGACGGCAGCGCGCCCTCCAACTTTTTTGGCGTCCGGAGCTTGCGCTCCACCGGAGCCACCGTCGCTACACCCCTGCTCAGGAGTACAGTGAGCATGCTCCTGCCAGTGCATGGGTTGTCACACACTCCTTAATACTCCTGAATATTCATTGCATCAGCAGAAGATATACAGCTGTCACACACAGTACAAGTAAATAGGATTAATGTTCCATGAATGGGTCAATTTCTGGTTGTGACACTGGCCGGATCCTGTGCAGCTGCATCCTGCAGAAAGGCTAGTGTGTTATTGTGAACCCAAAATGCTCCTTCCTGCTAAGCGGGTCCCACTAAACCACTGTGTGTGGCCCAAGACTTAAGCTTTCATTTAACAGCAAAACATGTCTCATAACATGTACACGTGTATTACTACTTATAAATGAGCTTAGCGACATTGCACTTATTACAATATTACCTGAGTTATTGGGTCTTTAAAACAGATTATGCACAATCTGCTGAGAGGCAACACTTTCTGTATTGGGCATTGTTTATGTTATTAATCTAAATGGTTGTGTATACCGGTATCTGGTGAATGTCCCCTTTAAGATAACACTTGTAAGAATACAATATTTCCCATTATTCTGAGAAATAGTTTTATATATCTCTAATAATGATGATGGGCTACGTACATTAAGCAAGTGATGAAGTTAAAGTTGAGTATTACTAAGAAACAGAACTTGACAGTGGCTAAAATCCATTTGACTTACACATTCTGTCAATTTTCCTATCTGCTTTCACACAGTAGAGTTGAATCAATACTTTACCATGTTTTGTGTTTAATTAGGCTGATGTCTGCGGCATGCATTATACCGGTCTCTACAGTACTAGTTCAGCTGTTTTATGTACCTGCTGCTGCTTTTTTTAAACCAATACATTATTACCAGTATAAAAACCGTGTTTACTGATTTCTGCTTGTGAAATATTCATCTGCTCAGGGATAGATGCTTGCAAATTGTAATAAAATAGTAATTCTAAACCCTCAGGTGGTAACGACGTTAATCAGCACCTTGGCTCAGTGCACCACCTTTCCTGCAAGCAAAGCTAGCACAAGTCACAGGCATCTTTTGCAGTCTATCATACAAAGTTCAGCAATAACAAAGTGGGAAGTAAATTGATTTGCAGTTTTCTGCATGAATGATCGCAGCAGAATTTATATATTCACCTTT
The DNA here is from genome assembly GCF_028390025.1 of Pseudophryne corroboree. Taxonomy (NCBI): domain Eukaryota; kingdom Metazoa; phylum Chordata; class Amphibia; order Anura; family Myobatrachidae; genus Pseudophryne; species Pseudophryne corroboree. The sequence continues at coordinate 223,139,026 of NC_086444.1, read as the reverse complement.
AGTGCTGTTTTCTAAATTACAGGTAGATAATGCTACTGTAAACAGTAAATAGGGAGCTCCTACTGGAAAATGCCCCACTGTAATCAAACACCCCTCTCCCTCCAATCATGGAATGTTCCTTTACCCTGTAGTAACACTCTATAAACAACTGTGTGGCTAGTGCAGTGCTGTAGAGCTCTCTGTCTTGAGAGTAGGGGTGCAAGGGGGAACCTCAATCTGACATGGATGTGGTGGGGGTATTTAATTAACCAAAACTTTATTAAGATTAGATTTGACTTTTAATATATTTGCAGGATTTTTATTTTATTTTATTTCAGTATTTCATATAATATCATCCCTCATAATCATTATCAATATCCTTGATTTTTGCCCTTTTCCAACATACTGTATCTTTGGTGTACCTCTAATAAGCTACAGTAATAGCTTTGTTTAGCCAAGCAATTTTGGGCCGTAAGTACTGAATTAAGATATGTGAGTATAAAGATTATTTATATATATATATATATATATACATTGCTAAAAAAAATAAAAGGAACACTAAAATAACACATCCTAGATCTGAATTAATGAAATATTCTTATTAAATACTTTGTTCTTTACATAGTTGAATGTACTGACAACAAAATCACACAAAAATTATCAATGGAAATCAAATTTATTAACCCATGGAGGTCTGGATTTGGAGTCACACTCAAAATTAAAGTGGAAAAACACAGGCTGATCCAACTTTGATGTAATGTCCTTTAAAACAAGTCAAAATGAGGCTCAGTAGTGTATGTGGCCTCCACGTGCCTGTATGACCTCCCTACAACCCACACAAGTGGCTCAGGTTGTGCATTTCTTTGGGGGGCCGCACAGCCCTCCATGTGCTCACCAGAGGTAGCCTGACTGCCATTAGGTACCAAGATGAGATCCTCAGACCCCTTGTGAGACCATATGCTGGTGCGGTTGGCCCTGGGTTCCTCCTAATGCAAGACAATGCTAGACCTCATGTGGCTGGAGTGTGTCAGCAGTTCCTGCAAGACGAAGGCATTGATGGTATGGACTGTCCCGCCCGTTCCCCAGACCTGAATCCAATTGAGCACATCTGGGACATCATGTCTCGCTCCATCCACCAACGCCAATTTGTACCACAGACTGTCCAGGAGTTGGCAGATGCTTTAGTCCAGGTCTGGGAGGAGATCCCTCAAAAGACCATCTGCCACCTCATCAGGAGCATGCCCAGGCGTTATAGGGAGGTCATACAGGCACGTGAAGGCCACACACACTACTGAGCCTCATTTTGACTTGTTTTAAGGACATTAGATGAAAGTTGGATCAGCCTGTAGTGTGTTTTTCCACTTTAATTTTGACTGTGACTCCAAATCCAGACTTCCATGGGTTAATAAATTCGATTTCCATTGATAATTTTTGTGTGATTTTGTTGTCAGCACATTCAACTATGTAAAGAACAAAGTATTTAATAAGAATATTTCATTCATTCAGATCTAGGATGTGTTATTTTAGTGTTCCATTTATTTTTTTGAGCAGTGTGTATATATGTATATATATATATATATATATATATAAAAATAAAAAAATATAGCCTTCAACCTACTGATGGCAACCTCACCCAGACCATAGTGCATTCTAAGGTCAGTCATAGATACCTAACTGCAGGTGTCCTCCATGGTGTCCTGGAGGCTGACATAAAATAGTCAAATACAGCTGCTGAATTGTCATAATTCCATATGGCTTCTCGTTGTGATCAAGATCCTAAGCGGCATATTTATCACAATCCACCCCAATCAGCACTGCGATAACTGAATATATCACACGGATGTATCAGTTGTCACATGCAGGGACAGAGCTTGCAAGAAAGTTCTGTCCCTGCGAATCAGGTTACAGTAAAACTCAGTGTTTTGTTCGTAAAAAATACCCGGAGAGTATGTTCACACAGGTCGGGTATGGAATACCGGCGATCAGGAGACCGACGCCAGGATCCCGGCAGTCAGGAGGCCGATGCTGGAATCCCGACAGTTGGAATCCTGGTGGCGACAGCAGTGAGTCCCCCCACGGGCTTGCTGCGCTCATCACGCCTCGGGCACTATTATATTCCCCATCGAGTAGGAACTAGGGGCTTTGGTCGGGATTCTGGGCGGTGGCATTTCGCCAGCTGTCGGGATTCCGGCATCCGTCTACTGACCGCCGGTATCCCGACAGTCGGTAAATTAACTGCATCCCGTCCGCACATGCACCCCAGCCACCAAGTACCACCATGACACCCCCACCTCCGATTATAGTTTTCAGAACTAAGGAACTGCTGATCCGTGTTCTGGTAGGGCTACTGGTTATCGGATCCGTTTTGCAGCATCACTTTACTACACTAGGGGTCACAGCAGGAACACAGAGATACGATAACCAGCTGCCCTCACTGGAGCACCAATTTCCAGTCCCTGGGTGCAGGTAAGTATTTTTATTTTATTTATTTTTTCCTCCGGCAGGGTCCACAAGTTATCCACAGGATAACAATGGGATATGATGGAGTGACAGCGGATTGGCCCCAAACGATCACAAGCTTTCAGTTCTCCCAGGATGCAACGGGCCCATCCATATATCCCCGCCCACTGGCTCAGGTAAATCAGTTTTTTGTTTGGTGCGGCAGGAGCCGCACCATGGTCAGAGGGCTGCTGTTCTTGGCAGCCCTAAGCTTTCTTATTTTATTTTTATAGTTTTACTATGTTTTTGAGCGATCTTTCTTAACAGCGTCTTATACGCATATTGGAAAGAGTCGCTTTAACAACTCTCTGCTGGGTCGCAACAATGCTTACCCATGTGTACAGTGCTGTCTCGACGGGCGTCTGTGTCGGATATACTAGCAGGTCCAGCAGATGTTACCAGGCTGTGGCCAGAGCACGGGGAGAAGGTAAGGCATCGGTTCCACGTAGTCGGGGAATACGGACACAGCCGCACTGTATTGGGAGGAGACTACAGTAGCTGACGCGCCGCCACCACGGGTGCTCCAGCGCTAGGCCTTAGGGATCATAGGGCACCAGGATTCGTATGAGGCTGTGATCCCTAGGGTTGATGTCAGCGGTGGGGAGTTAGATGCTCTCCTAGTCGCCCCTCCCCCAGTTCATGACCAGTTTCCACGAGTCTCCCGCCATGAACTGTTGCCTCACTTCCATCTCAGACGCTACCACGAGGGGTCTCGGTCGCAGCATAGGCCGCTGCATCTGTGTTCACTAAGCGCTACCGCGAGGAGACCCGGTCGAAGTACAGGCGTCTGTATGACTGGTGCGTCTGTATGCAGAGTGCATCTGTGTCCACTTAAGAGTTCCCAGAGTGGCAGTGTACACTAGTAGCGTCTGGATCCACTCAACGTTCGCTAACGTATTAATCGATCTTGGAAGTGAGGTGAGTCTCCCAGTATTCCACTCTACTGAGTAATGGTTATACAGCAGTTGTACAGCACTAAATTTCTATCTACTTTTGTCAGTATTAATAGTTAAATTTAAGTGCCTTTTGCATATGAGTCTGTGTACATTATCGTGGTTTTCTTCACATTGCGTCTGAATGCTTTAAGATCTGTATAAAACATAATTCAGTAATATGTACTCCTACATACTTTAAAATGTGTTTGTAGTTGATTATATGCTCATATGACTAATATATAACATGTGACTGACTGCTAGTGTGATTGCTGACTTAAATATATATTTGTCAGTTGTTTCTTTTGGTCCTCAATGGTGGTGCATAGATAGGGTCAGATTGATATCACTTTAGAAGGTTAAAGTGATTACAGTCACAAATTGTGTAGTACACTGTGAAAGTGCTGATTATTTATCATATCTAAGAGCGGCAAAGGTGATGAGGGTACACTCACAGTAACACCAACACTCATATCATGTTTGTCTTGCAAAACTGTATTATCCTCTCAGGATTTGGTACATGATAGTTTATGTGCACATTGTTTTGCGTTTCAGCAGATTACAAGGCAGATCCCTGTTCAATGTCAGGTCCAGATAGATCCACCTTGGGCGATGTTTGCACAGATCTTGTCCAGTATAGCTGACCGGGTAATTCCTACAGCTTCACTACCAGGAATGGGGTAAACTAATAACCCATACATGCAGCTCCCTACTTACGGTATATCATTTCCCTCACCAGCTTCTCCAAAGAGACAAGCTGATAAACAAAGTGTAAGTAAACCGTCAACTTCACAGGCTACACAGGATGATTCATCAGACGATGAAAGCTCTATATACTCTAGAATAGGGGTGGGCAACATGCGGCCCGCGGACCTATCCTGCCTGGCCCGCTGTGCCCCATCAGAGTGCAATGACAAGCGGCCCAACAGGCTGAGCCGCTTGTCATTGCGCTACACTGCTCCCAGACGCGGCACCGCTGCGGAAATCCCGGTCACGTCACATGGTCAGCTGACCGGGATTTCCTCTGTTGTTATGCGCTGGGCGGCACGGGGGGCGGGCAGTGAGCAGGAGCGGCTGCTAGTGAGTAGGAGGCGGCCAGTGAGCAGGAGCGGGCAGAGGCCACAGCAACAGGGACTCCGGGCAGCAGCAGCAGCGCCGACCATCGGACAGCGGGGATCGTCTGCCAGTGTGAAAAACAGGTAAACCCCCTGTCCTGCCAGCCCCTGGATCAGTGCTAAGGTTCAGGGGAGGGGAGTTAAAAACTGCAGTATGGGTTTAGGGGAGGGGGGGAAAAGGGACTGCTACAGGGGCGGAACTACCGGGGGCGCTGTCTGCCGTAATGTGTAAAGAAAAAAGGGGACTCTGTCTGCCGTAATGTGTAAAAAGGGCACGCTGTCTGCCGTAATGTGTTTAAAAGGGGACGCTGTTTGCTGTAATGTGTAAAAAGGGGACTCTTTTTGTGTATTTTGTGTGTGGCCCTCGAATATTCGCTGGAAGTGTTAAGCGGCCCCCCAGCTGAAATAATTGCCCACCCCTGCTCTAGAAGGTCTCAGCTCAGTGAATAACCAAGGCACCTGTATTTAAACGGCCCAAAGTAGGTAAGACTGAGTTTCCAGGGTCAGACCAGATACCGGAAATCATGGATGAGGCTTGGGCTACACCCAGTAAAAAATATAGAATTCCCCAAAAATGGGATTCCAGTTATCCTTTTCCAGCTGGGGACTGTTTAAAATAGGAAATGGCTCCCAAAGTAGATACGCATGTCATTCGATTAGTGCAAAAATCTATATTGCCTTTGCCATCAACGTCATTGGATGATGTCATGGATAGGAGAGTGGATGGTTTTCTGAAACCATATTTTCTCTGTCTTGGGCAGTCATAAGGCCAGCCATGGCTTCAGCTTGGATGGCAAAAGCAGTTGCTGCCTGGATAGAGATACTGAAAGACGGTCTTTCAGCACCTTCAAGGGAGCAAGAATCCTATATAGCTCACGTAAAACAGGCTGCAATATTCTTGGAAAAAGCAGCAATAGATATGGGCACTATCGCCTCCAGGGCATCAGCTTCAACAATAGCTGCTTGCAGAGCACTTTGGTTACGTACATGGAAAGCTGAATTAGAATCTAAGAAGGTTCTCGAATCTTTGCCTTTTACTGTAAGCATTCTGTTTGGTAAAGAATTGACAGATATTCTGGAGTCCGAAGCAGACTCCAAAAAGGTAACATTTCCTACCACATATAACCCCAAACGTAGGGGTCCCGCTTTTCGAACCTTTGGGCCACAAGGAAAAGCAAAAGGAAAAAGTGATCGTAAGCAGCCCCAATATAATAAATTGTTAAGGCGTAAAAGCAATGGGCTACCAGAACGCCAGCCTCAAAACCAGAGAATAAGCCATCCAGGCATGGTGCGGGCCTCCTCCTGGAAGACCCCATGGTAGGGGGCCGACTTCTTCAGTTTGCACAGATATGGCAGCAGTCTACAGCAGATGCCTGGGTGCAGGAAGTGGTATCTCTGAGTTATGTTTTTCCCTTCAAGAAGCATCCTCCTCGAAGGTTCTACTGCACCAGCCCATCTCGAATAGAGACGAAGGCCAGGGCTTTGCAAGAAGCAGTTCAGAAATTGCTTCAGTCAGGAGTAGTCATTCCAGTACCCCCTGCAAAATGGGGACAGGGGTTTTACTCCAACCTGTTTTTGGTTCAGAAGCCAAATGCGTCATTCCGGCCAATTCTCAAAATGCGGAACAAATACATTTGGGTACCTCGGTTTCACATGGAGACGTTACGCTCCATAGTTTTGGCCATGGAACCAGGTGATTATATGGTATCCCTGGATATTCAGGATGCTTACCTACATGTTCCTATAGCACTGTCCCATCAGTGCTATCTCAGGTTCGCTATCCTCCAGCAGCATTTTCAGTTCCAGGCATTACCTTTTGGGTTAGCCACAGCACCCAGAGTATTTACCAAGATCATGGTGGTTATGGCAGCTTATCTTCGCAAGCAGGGGATAAGAATTTTTCCATACCTCGACGACCTGTTCATTCTAGCACAATCACAGGAAATGCTCCTGGACAATCTCAAACAGATAATAACATGTCTGCAGAGGCACGGATGGCTCATAAATTGGGCAAAATCGTCTCTAGTTCCGGATGGCTCACTTGGAGGCTGTGGATTCAAGTCTGCAGAAAATATTTTTACCTCGGGACAAGATAGCCAAGGTACAGTCAAGGACTCAGGAGTTGTTACACAGTCAAACAATATCAATCCATGCAGCGACTGGTTTGATGGTGTCAACATTCGACATGGTGGAGTATGCACAATTCCACTCAAGACCTCTGCAGCATCTCATTCTGGCCAGATGGAATGGAATACATCAGACAATAAATAAACAGACTATGGTACGTTCACACAAGGTAAGAAAGTCATTAGCCTGGTGGCTACAAACATCCCATCTAGACAAAGGGAGACCCTTTTGGATATCAGATTGGGAGATCCTTAACAACAGATGCCAGTCTTCAGGGCTGGGGAGCAGTGTCCGGAAAATTGTGGTTCCAGGGACAATGGACCACAGAAGAAAGTTGCCTGCCAATAAATCTGTTAGAACTTCGGGCTGTATACATGGCACTGATTCAGCAAAGGACACTTTTCAAGGAAGACCAGTCCAGATCCGCTCGGACAATGTAACGGCGGTAGCGTACATCACCCATCAGGGAGCCAAACAGCAATGAAGGAAGTAAGTCACATACTAAAATGGGCAGAACTCGATCTTCCAGCATTGTCCGCAGTATTCATTCCGGGAGTCCTAAACTGGGAAGCAGACTTTCTCAGTCTACACGCCATTCAATCAAGCGAATGTGCTCTACACCCGGAAGTCTTTCAGACTATAGTAGACAAGTGGGGTTTGCCAGAGATAGATCTCATGGTGTCCCGTCTGAACAACAAAGTACCCGTATACGGGTCAAGAACAAAGGATCCCGGAGCAATCTTTGTGGATGCCCTGTCAGTGAAATGGGATTTTCTTCTGGCGTATCTGTTTCCTCCGATCATCCTGCTATCCAGGGTGGTGAGGAAGATAAAAGAAGCAAAGGGTGCCGTGATTCTAATAGCTCTGGCTTGGCCCAGAAGGCATTGGTACACAGATCTGCAGAGAATGTCGATGGATGCTCCACTTCTGCTCCCTCAACATCCAGATCTACTATTGCAAGGTCCTTGTTACCACAGGCATCTGGATCAACTGTCGTTGACGGTGTACCCATTGGAATAAAATAGTAGGTTTCATCTTATCCCCCTACACTCCCCTATACCACTTCCGCACTGCCTCACACAGCACCTCTTGCTACCAGAGCATATCACAGTGTGTGCTTGTGTGAATGATGTGCATCCTTTTAGTGCACGTGTTTGTTTAGCAGTGATTGTGTTTCAGGTTTGTCTATGTAATTACATTTTTTTTTAAATCACTCCCTGTATATAAATAAAATAACGTAACAAAATATTTTAACATTTTCTAGTGCGGGGGTGGGGGGGGGGTGATAAAGAGACACTTTAAAATGTTTGCCATTTGTAGTTTTCGGATGTTTACTTTTTTTTTTCTTAAAAGCTGTTTGCATGTTTTTTATATACAAAGGATTTGTCACTTTATTTTTTGCGTAGTTTGCTCAGCCTGACAGAATCCTTATAAATATGTGGTTTATCTGTTTCTGTAATTGCTGTTATATAGGGAGACATTTTCCATAGTACTTCTGAGGAATGCTAATTTCATGGAGGTCGTTCTGCATATGAATAATTATTTTGATTGTACAAAGAGAAAAACAAATGATATGACAACACACAATTCATTTTTTTGTTTCTTTTAGCAAATAGTGTATTTTCGCAATGAAGCGAGGTTCCAAGATTACATTTGCAGCCAAAGCATTCTGACAAAATGACTAAATGGATCACTTTGTTTATACAGGGAATGTGGGTAATACATTTTTAGAAGAAGTGTTTTTCTAGTCAGCAGGTTACCTGCTAGATCAACATAAATTGGCAGTTCATGTGCATTTTACCAATTGAAGTGCCGGCCTTTTTCTTTTAATAGAAAACTTTGTACAACACGTCTGATTTAATGCATACAGTATATTAAACACATCTATAGCTGTCTGGGCATGGTCTCTAGTCCTTGATTTTTGGCAAGCTTGCTCAGTCTGTCATTATAAACGGCCGCCGAACTACAGCGTTAAGTCAGAGCATGTTAGGAGATATTTGAATGTGTTAGTAGGATCTATAGAGATGTGTCCTCATACATCCAGCCTCAGTATGGCACACAGCGTGAGATGCCAGGTCCTGTGCAACTCTGCTAATGCCAGAACGTCTTTTTTTCTTGTGCGAAAATGCGTCTTAGTAACAACACAATGTGACTAGGACGCACCAGCAGACTATGCTGATTAATTTGATATGACACTTGTATATTGTGTGTGACTGAGTCTGTATATTGAGCAGGACAGAACTTGTATTGAAAAAGCTGCAGCTGCTACATTGTAGCACTTCCTATGCAGATTCAGAGACTCAGTCACACACAGATATACAAGTCTCACCTATCAAATGAATCCACATATAGTCTCCTCGTGCGTCCTAGTTGCGTCTCGTTGTGACTAAGACGCATTGTCAGGGAAAAACGATGCCCGATGTTAGCAGAGTCTCATGGGACCTGGCGCATTGAGAGGGGCTGGATGGCGCGACTGCAGAAATGGTGTGTAAGGAAACATCTGTTGTTTTAAGTTTCAAAAATGATAAACAATAGTTTATGTAGGTTACGTGTGAGCCTGCAAAGTCTGTAACCCTTTTTTATTGTCCTATTTTGAAACTATTTAACAAAAGTTTAAATATTTTATGGAGAGAGAGCGCGTTGCTTTTTATGAAATGTATATATTTTATTGCTGCGATCTGCCTATCTTGTCGGAAGGGTAATGGAATGACCTTTCTTTCCCTTAGGCCATTCTGAATTCTAATACTGTACCTCTGCTTTTAGTCTACGTACCCAGTGCTGTGACTCGTGGTGAAGTTGTTCTTTATTCTGTAGACGGTGACAGCGTATGCTAGTGCTGTGCATATCAAACATACCTTCATTCTGTACTGATGCTGCTGCTACTACCTTGCTAAGTGATTCCTCAATAAGTGAAGTTATAGGTAAGTATACAGGAGAGGAATCAAGTAAATATGCTCTCATGATGCAGTAATAGAAATGTTATATAATACTGCGGAAGGGCTGTAAAATGTGCTCCACTCCTGGCCAGCTAACATGATATTTCTGTACATTTTTAGACAATGTTTTTCCAGATTTTAATAGATGAAAGAGATGTAAAACAGAGCATGGGGTGTATGCAGGAGTTTCAGTACCCTTTGGTTGATTCATATTGTATTTTGTCTTTAAGGATTGAGGACTTTATCGACTAATTACTATAGTCCTAGACATTTCTAGAGCTGAATGAATGATTTATCCCCATTAATCTCTCAAGATGTATTGGCTACTTTAAACAATTACTGGCTCCTCTAAGCAGCTGGCTGAAGA